>NC_090932.1:1262126719-1262435856 GCF_040938575.1 Ambystoma mexicanum | reverse complement strand
TTTGGGAAAGTGAGTCTGTTTAATGACAAGTTCAAAAAACGGGGAGTACAACGAACATCAGCAATGGCTCGATCTTCTCGCTCTCTGACTTTAAGAAAAAAAAACAGTATTCATAGCAAAAACTCATCATTACTGAAGTCATTCTACACAGAACTCTTAAAAAACCTAACATGCAACGTGATTGGTTATAGGAAGGTAACTTAACATAGGTACTATATCTGTATGTGGTAACGGGGAGAGGGCATTGGACAATCACTGTCAGGTGGGGCAACTAAGCCCTCCCTCAAAAAGGCCACCATGAACGTCACTAAAAGTACGACACCACATTGGCTCTACTCACTATAGGACCCTAGATTACATGGTCCACTATGATTGGGTTGGCATCAACCCCACTCATACTTTCCATCTACGTCTAGCAGCATGCAGAAAGGACATCCAGGTGCAGAGAAGTTCATCTGCACCCCTGCTTCCTTCCAACTATGTTACAATCACTCATCGCTTCAGTAGCTATGTGTCAATTACTTCTTTGTATTTTGGCCTTGAGTCTGCTCTGTGATCTGAGAACTTTTAAGGAGTATGGGCATGGCAGGAATCCGTGCATAGGTGTGAAAGTCTCACTCTTCCAGCCTGCCTTGGCACGTGGCTGGCCTCTGTGAAATCAACCTTTTCTTTGTGTATTTTCGTGTATTTGATTTAATTTTACCGATACTCTGACATCTGTGTATTATCTTGACCTTTCTGAACAGGATCTTCTGTTCTCTTCTCCTTAATTGTATCCATTGTCAGCTTTTTCCAGTCAGATAAGACCTTGGCTTTTTGGAATGGTTATCCTTAGCTGGGTTTTATTCTGTCTCGGTTCTTGATTTTCTTGCTGCAACACACCCCATTGGAGGCCGCTAGTAACCTTTGTTCAATTCTGCTCATATACATAGTGGAGTTATATTAATTCATAAAGTGCTTCTTGAGGTATATACTTGTAAACGTTGGCGCTTGCCACAATCTATTCACTATTAAGCATGAGCAAGCTTCACGATTTCTTTGCTGCTGCGGTTACTTGCATCTGTACACGTTTTAAATAACTAAATATCTTCATCTTGTACGTGGCATACATTTCTTCATTTTTAGCTCACAATGTCACTTATCCATAGTATATTCTTATATTCTTGTCTCTTGTCAGCATTATCAGGTCATTATATCTTCTATATGTACGTCAGTCCAATAGCTTATGACGTCACTATTCATTTTCCTTCATTATCTTCTTGGCTTCTGCGGATACTCCATTCTGACAACCGACATATTGTATGGGATGTAGATATGGCCTTTTCAATGGATATCTTACTGTCCAGGTTTTCTAAGGTGTTAGTAAAATTGTGGGTGCTGTTAGTCTGATAGATACTGGGCAGAGCCCATGTGCTGCTCTCTGCTGGTTTATTTGTTCTTCATACGTCACATATTTTGGTGTGAAAGTACCAGGCACTAAGAGAGGGGCAACTGGAGTGGGGGTGATACTTGACACTTCCTCTTCACTGTGAAGGAGAGAGACATATGGGAAAAAGCTAAAGAGAGGAAGGGAAGTGAATCACAGAGGAACGGTTCTAAAGAGGTTGGATTGAAATTCTTGGAGGGAAGAGAAAGTTGTGGATACCATCAGAAGAGGCAATCCTATTTAGGACGGGATAGCGAGATACTATAATGAGAGAGAAAGTGAGAGTGGTTGTCTAGAGAAGGAGACACAGCTGGACCAATCCAGAAAGGAGGATGAAGAGACTACTTAGGTTGTAGAGGATCCAGTTGCTTCAGAGAAGAATGAGGAGGCAGGAGGAGTCATGAGATACTACTGCAGCTCGGGGGAGCAGGGAGACTATTGCAGTGGTAGGAACAGAGGAGGACTTGGGGAAGAACACTGAATGAAGAAGGTGGACAGGAGGAGGATCATGTTTCCCTACAAACCCCCTAGGATGCACCAGGGGACCGACCTCACACGTTTGAAACTAGTACCAAGTCTTCTGGTGAATTTCCAGAATTCCACCAAATGAACACTCAGAGCAGGATGCCTATGGGGCAGTGCTCAGCTAAGGCTCAAGAACTCCATTCTGCTTTGGAACTGTAGTTCTGCGGACTGTGAAACGTTGCATACCAGGGAAAGTGTCTGAGAACCAAAGGACCCTTACCGTAGAAGCCCCTGGATGGGAAAAAACACACGAATTGGTAAGGAGAAAATATTTTGGACACTTTTGCATTGGGACTACGCAAGGTCTTTTCCACCTGTTTTTCTGGATTTGTTGGGATTTGTAAAATGCAGCACCAGGTTAACAAAACCATTTAGAGCAAGAGGGGAAGTCCCCGTTAATTTTAACTTTTTGATCAAGAATCCCACTGGCCCTCGCCTCATGTTGTACCCTGACATTTGGAGTTACAATCCTGGCACCCTTTTTTGGTTGACAATGGTGATCTTCCTAGTACCTAATGAGCATTTTTTTAATGAACACACTTAAAAAGTAACTTGTGTCCTGGTGTCAGTTTAAAATATGGTCCCAGTTATCCTATCACTCTGCCACATTGCCAAACTCTTGTGGAACTGCTGTCTTCATGCCTATTGGTATTGAATATGAGCTGATGGACTGGTTAAAAACAACTACAAGCATGTGCCATTATCCAACACATTCTAGGATGTCTCCAAATCGTGAAACCTGCACATCTCAATAGGCAGGATCACGAGTTGTCCCATGACAGGTGTGAAATAATCAATCAGACGTGGCTGCAAGGCTCAAATCATATTGCATCATGGTACTTGTAGGCCTGTGTTAATCAACTGTTTAGGAATGAAAGATGGGAATAAAGACTTTGGGTGAAAAAGGCATACATTGTTCTACACTACTAGCTTCGGATTTTTCACACTCAGCAGTTATTTTGCATGCCGATTACTGCTGTGCAAAGAGAAAACAATTAACTATGTATGTATGGAATTGGTATAGCACAAACCTAGCTTGCAAGCAAGCAAAGATATCCAAAAATGGGGGTGATTGCACAGAGAACTTTCCATTGTGCAGTACCCACCCACTAGACCACCCTACACCCTGACTTGAGGGGTTGTAACTCCTTGGCGTTTTCAAGCAAGCTCTTAAGACCTGTCTGTTTGCCTAAGCGGTTGCAGCATTTCCCAAGTGTTTTGCATGAATTGGATTTTTTTCTTCCAGGAGTTATTGATTATTGTTTCCTGTTGTCTGTCTTTGTAAACTCCCAGATGCCTACACGCATGTTTGTCTGGCGCTATATACAGTGCTGGAAATGGAAAACATTTATTGGGGGAACTGTCACTTTTTAGCAGGGGTGGGGCTTTGGGGAGGAGGGTGCAGGGCCAAGGGTTGTGCCCCCGGACCGGTTGCCCAACACAGTATCTCTATATAGAACCCAATCCTGGCGATTTGCATACAAGCAAAGAGCATTATGGGAACAGCATAATGCCCACATTTTTTACATTTTCTATTTAAGTTTAAGATTTCAAAAACAGGGAAGACGACAGTACAGAACAATGTTGGAGATTCATCATAATAGCATGCAAACAGTTAATACATATTCTCTAACAGTGAAAATATAAAGTGCTCAAAATAGTTTCCCCTCCCATACCCACCCTCCCCGAAAAAAGTATTCCTCTTTCAATCACAAATGTATATGTGTTGGAATTGTCTTGATTGGTGCATAATGAGATTTCTTAGCAGAAATAGTGAGCATGGTTGCCATTACATAATTCTCCCTGGGTTGTAGTACAGTCCTGTGCAATGGGTAGTTTGGGGTCCTTTTGCCAGAGAAGTGGGCAAGGTCTCTCGTGCCCCTTCTCGGAGGTCAACAATTAGCCCCAGGCATGTGTTTGCTTACAAAATCTACCCAAAATGTATCACATTGCATGGCTTTTCCATGTGGAGTCAAGGTTATTATTTTCCATGACACATATATTCGAGGCTACATTAACCCTTTCGCTTTTGCTTGGTACATTTTGAGACTTCCACCTCATTACCAAGATGGCGCGTGCTGCTAACAAGAGATGAGTTGCCAAACCCTTGATTCTATTTCATTCATCCTCGCATATCTCAAACCCAAAAAGAATGAGAAAAGGGTCTGCAATTCTCTGAAATCCATCAAGGTCTTTGATCCACCCCAGGACCTCGTCCCAGTAGACCCTGATTCGGGGACAACCCCACCACATGTGCCAATAATCAGCGATTTCACCACATTTAAGCCATCACAGTGGGCTCATTGACTGAAACATCTGAGAGAGCCTGTGCGGGTCGTATTGCCAACTGTGCAATAATTTGATCGCATGGAGTTATATCGACTGACTATAGAGACTTGTGAGCAGCCCTGCACATTCTCCTCCACATGCATGGGTGGATTTCATAACCAAAATCCTTCTCCCATCTACCCTTCAAAGCACAGTGGATCCTCCCCCCGCCTCGATCAATTCCCTATACATGACAGGTATCAGACCCTTCATTTCCGTCTTAGAGTTCAAGAGCAGTTCAAACGGGGTGAGATCTCTGCTTATGCTATCCTTCTACTCGGTCCTTGTCATGGTGCCCTTAATCTGCAGGAACTGAAATTATTTAGGGGGCCCAGCTTTAGAGCCTCTTCTAATTCCGATATTGTAATGATGGAACAATTTTTCCATAGTTGGCCCGCTCCCTCCAGCCCAGCCTCAAACCAAGATTGGAATCTCTCCAAGTTGGGAATGTTTTCTCTAATGCCCGGGGCCCATAGGTGACTCAGGGGGGATGGCCACAAGGTGACTTTTCGCATGTCACTTCTCTCCCTCCATATTTCCCAAATAGTTCCCAATATCGGGTGGTCCCTCAGTCTCCTTAAGAGTGGTACCCATAAACATTCAGAGACAGTTGCCGGGGCTAAATAATGATTGTCGATAGCAATCAATTGGGGTTCCTTATGATTTCGTAGGTGGGGAATCAGTATTCATAGTTCAGCAACCGCATAGTATCTCCGAAAAGTCTGGGAGGCCTATTCACCCTTGTCTTTGGGTAACATCAGGGTGTCATATGCAACCCTGGCTTTCTTTCCCTGCTAGAGAAACCGTACGATAGCTCTTTTGACCGCAAAAATAAATTGCTTTGGCATTCTAATAGGGAGCATTTGAAAGGGATAAAGAAAACGGGGGAGACAAACCATTTTAATCGCATTGAGCCTTCCCAACCAGGATATCGTCAGTTTTTCCCATTTGGCGAGGTTGCAGTGGAACCTTAGGAGGAGGGAGAGGAAGTTGGCTTCATATAGATCCTTTATGTCCCTTGTGATCTGTATACTCAAATATTTCAATTTAACATGTTCTAGCATAAGACCCAGCGGTGCAAATCTAGCTATGTTTGCCTGTCTGGTTTCATGCAGAGGGAATAAGATGGACTTTGCTTTATTTATTTAAATCCTGAGAGTTCTCCGTATTCACCAATTAGTTGAATTGCTCTGGGTATAGAAGTTCGGGATTTGAAATGTGCAGGAGTCGGTTGTCAGTATATCGAGCCACCTTGTACTAAGTACCTCCCAATTGTAGACCTTCTACCTGACGGTCCTCCCTTAGTTTTTGGGATAGGGGTTCTAATGAGAGCGCAAAGAGAATAGCTGAAAGGGGGCATCCCTGTCTTGTACCCCTGCCTAGTTCAAACCAACAGGAGTATTCTCCATTCACAAAGACAGAGGCCTTGCGGGACGTACACACTGCTTGGATCCCTTTCCAAAATTTCGGGCCTATTCTCACCTTGCGAAGGACCGCCATCAAAAAAACCCATTCAACCCTGTCAAAGGCCTTCTCTGCGTCGACCGAGAGAAGGACAGGGTCATTGGCCATTTACTGGGATTCATTAATTAGATGCAGGGTCTTCCTCATTGTGTCAGCTCCCTGTCTGCCCAGTATAAAACCCTCTTGATCAGCATGTATACGGCGAGGCATGAATGTCTCCAATCTGGCGGCAAGGACCCTGGTGTAAATGTTTGCATCCACATTCAATAAGGATGTGGGGCGATATGAACCACACTGCTTGGGGTACCTTCCTTCCTTGGGGTTTACCGAGACAAGGGCTCGAACGAATGAGTCTGGGGCTCTCCAAGTATCGAGAATCTCATTAAAGAGTTCAACCATGAAAGGGAGAAGGGAGTCAAGGAAAGATTTATAAAATCCAGCAGTATAGCCGTCCTCCCCTGGGGCTTTACCAAGTGACAACCTCTTGACTGCATTTTTGATTTCTTGTTCTGTTATCGGGCCCTCTAAAAAAAGTGACTCATCGCAAGAAAGTTTTGGCATATTGATAGAAGACAGGTATCCTTCAGTACCCGGCAGGTCGGGGTCCACCTCTGATCTGTACAGGGTCTCATAGAAGGTGGCAAAGGCTTCTGGAATTTCAGCCTTTGTTGCGGTTTGAGGGCTTCCCCCATCTCTATTTCCAAATCTTTCCATTCTGCCCGTTGTTCCCTTAATCTAGCAGCTAACAGTGCATCCGCTTTGTCCCCTTTCTCGTAAAACTTCTGTCTCAAAAGTTGCAACTTACAGACTCTCTGCCCATGTTCCAGGAGACGGAGTTCTTCCCTTTTTCTTTTCACCTCCAAGATCTTGTCAGTACTCCCACGTTCATCCCTCTTCACTTCCCTGTCTAGGAGACTAATCTCTTTCCTGAGTTTATTTTTGATTAGAGTCCGCTCCCTCTTTTTGCTCGAGCCCTCTGTCATAAGGACACCTCGCCATGTTGCCTTCCCCGCGCCCCACACTGTTAATTTGAAAATCTCCCTGGCATTATTGATCTTGAAATACTCGCTAATTTTGCCTTCCATCTCCGCTTTAAAAACAGGATCCCTCCAGAGGGTTTTGTTACACCGCCATTGACCCCCTTTCAAAGGTAAATTATCCCATTGGATGTCAGCAGTGACCATCTCGTGGTCAGACCAAGTGACCGGGACGATCTCTGATCTCATCACAGTGTTATATATTGCTGCAGACAGATATGTATATAGTCAATTCTGGTAAATGTATTGTGGGGGGCGGAATAGAAGGTGTAGCCCCGCTCGTCGGGATGGAACCCCCGCCATGCGTCCCGCAATCCATATACATTGATCATATTTGCAATCTCAGTGCGGATTCCCTCAACCAGTCCTCTCGCATGAGGATTACCTGTCTTCCTGTCCAAACTGGGATCAGCCCATAAGTTAAAGTTGCCTCCAAAGAGGACGTGGCCCGTGGCCTCAAGCATCATTTTGGGGATTGTTTGGTGAGAAACTAGGATTGTCCTGAGTTGGGGGTGTATACAGTGGCAAATGTAATGGTTACCTTCCCAATAGAGCCAGCTACAAGCAGAGAACGTCCCTCTACATCCTCCCATACCTTAACAACTGTGAAATCTAGCCCTTTCCTGATGAGTATCCCAACTCCCCCTTTCTCAATGGTCCAGATCCCTAAAACTCTGTCCCCGTTCGTACCCCAAGGATTTTCCATTCTTCTCCTTTGGCGTATTTTGTCCCTGCAAGAGAAGGACATCAAGCCCTGCCCTACGTAATTCTCGACATACCAAAGATCTATTGGTTGGAGAGTTGAGACCCTTGACATTCAGAGTCCCTACCCTAAGGAGGTCTCTCACCTGTGGGTCTGAATTAACAGCCATTTATAATTGCATGTGTATAATGAACCCTGAACTGGGATCGGCAACCCAGCAAACCATTGTAAGACACCTTATGTTCCAATCTTCGACATAATGAGGATTTTGTTCCCGCCCCGCCTCCCACTCCATCTCCCCTCTCCCCCTTCTCCCTCCCTTCACCCCCCCATCTCCATTCCCGGTTGATGACGTCCGACCGAATCCAGTTGGAAGCACTGACTCAGTGTCGGACCACGAGTGGAGACCGTTACCGCACGGCCCCTTTTGCTATAATAACCGCAATGACATTTGAGCCCCCATTCCATGTCCCATGCCCCCGTTCCGCAAATCAAAACAGTAATATCTAAGTAAGTTGAAAACTCACTCCTCACACAGTTTCAGCTTTAATAACTCACTATTTTTCCCCCCTCCAGCAGGAGATGTTCTGACAAATAGGGTCCTCCCCTCGCCCGGGCCAAAGAGTGTCTAGGTTATGGAGGGTCCTCCTGGTAGTCCGCCGTTGGGCCCTCTTGCCCCAATGTCCCACGTATACAAAATCACTTGGTCTGCAAAATCCAGGTGGCAGGGGAGGTGCAACAGGATGGGACCTCCCTGTCAGGCCTCCCCCCTCGGGGGGCGCATATCAACAAGCATCCAGGGAAGTTTGACGTTGAGTGATTGTGATCCGTCAGACGTTCGTTGGAGTGTTGGTGAGATTCAGTTATCTCCTTCAGGTGAAATGTTGCCTCTCTGGAATTTTCTCGACTCCTTCACCCGTCTTCTCCTTGGGCCTTGGATGCACCACTGTCTTCCATTTTGTCCTGCCGCTTCTCGGTCACCTCTCCCTTCATGAGTCTCCATGAGCTTGGAAATACATGTCCGAATTTCCTTCTCTGACCTCAGCCGTACTTTCTTGCCTTCATGTTCGAAAGAAAGGGTAACCCCATCTGTATCTGATCCTGCGTTCTTTCAGCCATTTCATGAGGGGACCGCACATCCGCCTCAGGGCGAGAGTCAAGGTGGATAGATCCTGGAAGATCGTAATCCGCGCCTCTGAGAAAAATCGGTCCGCCACCCTTAGCCTTTTCTAAGACCCTGGCCTTATCTTGATAGTTATGGAAGCGGGCAATGACCAACCTTGGTCCACCTGATGGGCCCCCTGCTCTGTGGATTCTTTCCATTTTGGCTCATCAATCGCTTCATCAGCAACCAAAAGCTTGATAATATCATGGAGCGTCTTCCTGAGGTTTTCAGTTTCCCCATCATGTTCCGGGATACCAAAAAAGCGCAAATTCTTTCGCCTCTCCCGATTTTCTAAATCGTCCATTTTGAGTCTGAACTCTTCCTCTCTTTGACCCAACTCAGCTATTCTGTGCTCCATTTGTGTCTCGAGAGTGTCTATGGAGGTTTGGTTGTTCTCGACTCCTTTGAGTATTTCTTCAATATTGTCCATTCGCTGTGTGATTTTATCAATCTTCCCTCCTACGTTGGCTCCCATATTCTTGATTTCACTCAGGAGAGCTGTAATGTCTCCCTTGGTGGCAGCTGATTCAGTTCCGGAAGCTTCCATGTTCGAGATATGAGGGCTCTCAATAGTTGGAGGGGATGGGGAGTAGGCGAAATTGGCCAGTTTCAGTCTTATGTCCATATATGTGTAAGCAGATCTTCCACTAAACTTTTGAATCCACTACTTTGTGGCAGGGGTAGTGGGAGAGGTCTAATGCTACTGTGAGAATGGCAAGGGTCAACTGTGGTACACCTCTCTTCTGGGCTGCTACGTCCAATCCCGGGGGTCTCATGGCCTCTGCAATACTGCCAGTAGTATGGGATCTCCTGACGCTGCTCACTAGGCCTCTTCCTGTGGTGTGAAGACTTGTCTTTTTCTGATGAGTGTGTCACTGTGACCTGGAGGAGGGCACACACCCTGAAGTCGGGGTCCCAACCCTCTAGCGAGTGTTCCTGTTGTGTGCCCCAGTTGTGTCCGTTGTAATCAAAGTGAGTAGTATGCTTGGATTACCCAGCAGGGTTTTGCCAACCTGTGGGGGTTTACCAACCGGTTGCAGCAACTGTTTAAAATCTTATGGAGGAGGGCACACATCCCGATGGCGGGAGCCCAATCCTTAGCTGATAACTCTGATTGTGCACCTTTTTGTGCCAGCTTTGCGGTAGGAGGGCTGGATGTTCTTCTGCAGTTTACGGCCGTATATATATGTTCCCTTTGACCTCCGTGCAGCTTGCCTCTCTGTCTGGGTGGTGGAAGGTCTACTTGGCCAGAGGAGGATAAGGGTTCACCGTTTCCCCAGGGAGGGGCTCTCTGCTGGTGTTTTGTAGCTGCTCTTGTGGGGATACCTGAACCTTCTGGCATAAATGATCTACCATGGGCGTCATAGGAAGCCTTACATTAAAGGTGGGCTTTGCTTGTATCTGACTCAGATGCCTTCAGTATGATTCTAGGAATGCAGGGTATCCTCATGGACACTCATGTGTCTCTATGACTTCATGGAGCTAAGCCCTCTCATCTCATTCTACTGCATAGGTCTGTACTGCCACCTACTACGTGCCCCAATCTCCTTCATCCGTTGGTCTACTCCGAGCTTATTTAGGTGCTCTCCAATATGATTTTGAAATGCTTCAGATTGCACGTTTTATTCAGAGCGGGTATGAGGGACTGTTGATTGCTCCTCTGATGGGGTGTCGGCACTGAGGTTGGTATTTATGTAATTGTCTGGTTCGTTGGGAGCTCAATGGGAGGTGAGGCAAAGTGAGTCTCGTCTCGTGTGTTGCTATGTATGCTCTTGCAAAGTTGATTTCTCCCTTTTATGATTTGCCTCAGCTGTACAGCATGGTATTGAGAGCGGGAAGAAAGTTCAAGGCAGTCCGTATGGTGCATACGTTTTCGCTTGATTTGCCTGTTTCAGCCCGTCCTCTCCAGTGATCGAACCGTACGAAGGAGGTGGAGTGTATATGTCATGGTGAGCGCAGGGTTTGCTGGTTGTGGACTGCAGAAACCCTTGTCCCAGTGTGTAGAGTGCGTGTACTACGCACAATGGATACACCGGTAACTGCTGCTGCGGTCTTCAGAGCTGCTTAGAATGCACTTCTCCAGCTCTGATGAGGTACTCTTCAATCGGGAGAATTCTAAAGCCATGGCATTCAGAGCTGCACAGGGGACATCTGCAGGCTTACCTGAGGATTTCTGGCGGTCCGGGAAGTTTGACGGGACGTCCTCGGTGTCTCTCAGGGCTGTCGCCTTTTCGATGTTCCTCTTCTCATGGGGGCACTCGTGGCAGGCGTGTTGCCAGGGCCCCGTGGATCTGTAGCCCGATTGTCTCTTTCTGGGCTCAGCTTCAACTGCACATCTTGGGATCAGCTCCACTGCCGCCTTCTTCATGAGAGGCCGGGTGCAGTCGGGGGAGAGGGGTCCTCCTAAACGTCATGTTTCTCTGCAAAAACGTATCGGATTTCAATCGGATTTTCGCTCATCTGAAGGGGGCCACTTTCCCCACCAATTTAGTTGAGTTTTCCCAGGGGGGCTACAAGTGGGGGCTCAAATCACTTGTGGGGCCAAGGCTTATGGAGCTCATGCAGGGGAGGAGCTCATCTGTGCACCCCCTGGTGGCCAGCCTAATGTCCACAATTTTAAATGTTAAATATGTCACAGTAAGAAAACCTTTAAGTGACTAATGGAGTCTTCTATTTTGATTGATCACAATATTCACCATAACAAAGAGATGTCTGTAAATTGCAGGACATATATACAGCTGCAAAACTGTATGTGAGGCTTCCGCAGTTTCTGTATGCAGTCTCCAGTAATGAGTGTTCTGAATGCTGGAACAGGTTGTGCAGTGAAAGCAACCTGCCACTGGGTGCTCCTGGGTCTGAAGGACTGAGCGGAGCTCTGACAAGTCTTTTCTTGCCAGGCGGCCGCTTTGTCTTGTTTTTTGTTTCGTCCCATTCCCTGAGTTGGTTATCTAGGTAATAAATAAATTAAATAAATAAATAGAGCTGTGGGAGAGAAGGGCAAGTCTAAGGGTTCATCTCATAGGGCTGGATTCACATGTATGAAGATTTAAAAACATTCTTGCAAACCTGCATATCTTAGATCTCTCTCCCGGTCCTTTCTTTCTATCACCCTTACACAACCAGTAAAATGATTGCCACTTAGTTGGGCAATAAATCTGCATTTTGTATTTTTTGAATGTATTGGTGCAATCGAGATAGTTCTTCGAACAGAAATGTAGGGCAAAACATACAAAGCAATGAAGAGGGCCTATAAAAGCTCCTGAAAATTTGGCCTGTTTGTGTGAGAGCACAAAAGAAAACATTACAATTAAACACATCTATCTCCCCAGGTTTAGGGGCACCATTGTCTTAGGTCCTTGTGTATACGGTACAGACCCAGCCTGTACAGAAAATCAGGCTACACCACTGTCTCCAAATAGTATACGAGACAGAGACCAAGTCCTCATTATAACCCTGCCGGTCCAGTAATAAAGTGATGGTTTTTACGTATACTGCCACTTTGCCGGACCGGCAGAGTACACGTATGACGTTGGGGGTAGCCAGACTTCCCTCCACCCAAGAGCTGGAGGTAACTCAGGCCCCCACCGGCATAAAACAACAGGTATTTTCAGAAGCGGTATTGCCGGTGCCGAAAATACAGGCAAATCCCAATGGAATGGGGATTTACTGCCCTTTCACGTAAAACCGGGATATCAGGTAGCAGAAATGGCAGGTACGCTTGCCGGTATCCGGGCATATTTTCAGCCAGGATACCGGCAAACTTATAATGAGGTCCAGTTCGGTCTCACAGGATGTATTCATTAGGGAAGTAAGTGCATACAGCAAAACCCACACCGCAAACCACCCCTCTCAAACACGGGCCTCTGTGTGGCATGCTTGTCCATTCACTGTGCATATTATGAGACATGTAGGCAGATTTAGAGAAGAACACAAGTGTAATTTGAGTGAACTTCAGAGGGGCATGTGTTGTCAGGCAGGGTAAGCTAACAGAATAACTTCACACACAAGCACAGGTCTAAAAAGGGGACACAAGGCTAATGGGTATTCATTCATCCCAGTCAGGATTGCACACACAAACACACATAAAACTACGCACACACATAGACCATAAGGTCACACTCAAACACAAGCCTATATGTCCATTTAATTTGACGTAATATGCTTTAGATACACGTGCAGGAAGCGAGAAAGCACAAACCAGCACACAGCATACATACACAAACCACCACATAACCACATTACAATATTATTCACAAACAAAGGCCCAAAAGGGGCATGCATGTCCATTAATAATGCATTCATCAGAGCAGTGTGCTTTTAGCAATACCGCATACAGCATAACATCAGTATACTATACCTAGCACGGAACCCCAGTGATACATGCATTTATATTTAGCATGGAGACATCAGAGCATGCTCAAGAAATATTATTCTTATCGACCTCTATATGCGTCACAAAGCACAGCACACTCCAAGGCAGATATACATACATATACAAATCAACCCATGCACGAACCACGCAAATTCACACACACATAGTCACACTAACATGATATGATATGTCATTTATGACGCGCCTGTACACAAGTGTTTCTAGGTGCGACACGACAACGGCGGGAAGCCAAAGGGAGGACAAGACAAATGATTTTACTAGGCCTTGTTTCATTCAGATTGTGCAAGTGCCAGAACGAGAAGTGCAAGGGGAAATGTAGGGGTGAGTGCAAGGGAGAGGGGAGGGGAAATAGGGCAGCAATGCTCTGAGTATGTGCAGCCAGGGCAGCACAGCTCTGGGCGGTGCAAGGAAAACAAGGGGCTGTAGAGTACAGTTACAGCCTCTAAGTGCGTGGTAGGCCCGGAGGCAGTGCAAGGGTGACTGATCAAGAAAGAGCCTGGTACTCAGTGAGACTCTGAGGGTAGCCAAGCAATCAGTGGGTACAGATGACAGGTAGGTGAGGTAAGTCAGCAGGGGAGAGATAGAGAAGAGGAACGTTTTGAGCTGCTTCTGGAACTTCAGGCGGTCTGGTTCAAGTTTGAGAGGGGCATGGAGGCCATTCCAGAGGGAGGCACCTGCAGAGGAGTGAGATCTACCCCACTCTCCTGGAGAGGCGTCTAACCCTTAGAGAGTTGGAGGTAGTTGAGCAAAGGGCTCGAGAAGGAGGGTATTTTGGACGAGAGTGTTGTAGTGCGGGCTCTGTTCCAGAAAGCCTTGTGGAGAATGCAAAGGGTCTTGAACTTGATCCTTGCAGCCACTGGGATCCAGTGGAGAAATTTCAGGGCTGGAGAGATACGGTCCCTGGGCCTGAGGCCAAGGATAAGTCTTGCATACGCAAACATAAGCACACATGCACATACGTGCACACACTGCATAACATAACGCCTGCAGTGTCTCAAATATAGTGGCATATACTCAGACACTCTGCTAAGGAATATAAAATAAAAGGAGGGAGGCACTGCCAGAGCAGTTAGGGTCCAGTGTGGAGTCCGTGCTGCTAGAGCTGTTAGGGTCCAGTGTGGAGCCTGTGCTGCTAGAGCAGTAAGGGTCCAGTGTGGAGTCTGTGTTGCCAGAGCAGTTAGGGTCAAATGTGGAGTCTGCGCTGCCAGAGCAGTTAGGGTCCAGTGTGGAGCCTGCACTGCCAGAACAGTTAGGGTGCAGTGCAGGGTCAACGTATTTTGAGGACTGTCCACACAAATGTGAAAACAATTTCTAGTGCCTGCCATCATGTGCATCCACTTGTTGCTTGCAAATCACATAAACTTGTGCTGACAAAGAAGGAGCAGAACTTGGCTCTATAGCAGGTACAGTGCCATGGATAAATGCATGTGCTGCTCATGGAGTCATGGAGCACAGGGCAGGCAATGGGTGGCGTTGGCAGCCCCATCCCTGTCATGGGCGCCTACTAGTGTCTAGTTCAGCCCTTTCCAAGCCTGGCTGTGGATGTATATGAGCTCATTGATCACCGTGTTTAGATATATAATGGCACAACAGGATTCATGTAGACGAGAGATTAATGACGGTAAGGGGCTCGTACAATTTTAATGTTCAGTATTTATGATGAAACAGGAATCGGCCCCCTGAGAATTGTTTTATATCAACGGATGTTGCGGTTTACTTTAACAGTCATGCCATTCCAGGCGGGACGTTTTCACTGAATTAGATTGCTCGCATTGATCACAATTCAAACTTTGGTAAGGAAGGTAATTGTTTACCTTTAAATTATCTTCACTGGTTTCAAGTGGTTTCACAAGCTTGACCTATTCATCATATGTTTCTCCAGGTTTTTCAGGCGTGAGAATAGACCTAAGACATTTAACATTACCAAACTAATTAATGGTAATTTGTTTAATTCGATTTTGGCATCGTGTTACTCTTACAGGGTGTGGGAATGGAATTTTCTGGTGTTCACCGGTTTTAACTGGTTCTTTATTTCAACATTGCATGGGGCATTTTTGACATAATTTAAGCATTGACCCAATGGGTTCGGTGATGTGTGCGGTTTGGTGGTTTTTTGGCACCTGGCGATGACATGCACGAATTGAAATTTAGAAGATATACACACTGTTAATATGATGCTTGGAGATCCACATGCACAACATTTACACATCATGTGGATAAGCACTGGGCAGCACATCAATTGTACTAACTGCGTATTGATGTGAGTTTAGAATATTGTCAAAAGTTACTTTAATCACACACATATATCCAATGATATGTTTTTTCACTTTGTATTCTTTTTTCTTGAATTATTTTCTTATGTGCTGCCTGTGATATGTTGCTACATCCATCCTGCTGGTAACGTATATATGCACTTGTCATTACCCTTGTTTGTTGTGCTCACTGTATTTCATGTCCCGGATTACCAATGGGGATTTTTCACGCATTACAAAATTGTATATTTCATTTGCTGTACAGAGCTTTGCCTTGAGAAAGACCGAGAGAGGTCGAAACACGTGTTGGCACATTACTCTGTCACGTCACAACACACATTGGATGGGATGAAGATTAAACTTTCAATACTTCCATTTTTGTGTTAATCAGATTAATTATCGCACAGGAAGTGTGCAAGAGGACTTTTCTATTTTCGTAATTGTCTTGCTGACAGCGCATCCATAATGTGGGAATACCCAATGTTCCACTCATTGATCTTACGCCCACCCGGATTAAATAGCAGGATAGGGGTAGGGTGGGGTAAAGCGAGGCACCCAGGTTTACGTTACTCCCCACCTGGGCAGGATTGGTCTGCCAACACTGCACAGGAGGGGAGTCACCCAGCTCTACGTGACACTTTCCACAACTCAACATGTATTGCTTGTGTGCCAGAATCAGCGCAAGGAGCAGGCACTTGTTGGGACACCACCAATAAGTGTGTATTTGCTGCTTATGTTCTTTGGTGCGAGTGTTACAGCATATGGGTGTTGGATGTGTGTGCAGGTGTGCATGTGTGTGACTGCCGAATGTGTTGGGGTGCTGAGATACCTTTGCATCGGGCACTGTGTTGAGGGACAAATTGGGGATGATGTGTAGTGGTATGGGACAGTTCTGGGGCAATGTGAAGCACATGCAGTAATTAGGTGGCAATGTGAAGAGGCATGGGGCAATTATTGGGGTAGTGCAAAACTATATATATGCTGATTATGGTGCAATTTGTAGTTTCATGGGGAAATCATAGGCAATGGGAAATTATCTGGGTAATTTCTGGGGGCAATGTGAAGTGGTATGGACTAATCATGTGAAAGTGTGGTTAGCACAGGACAATCCTGTAGGCAAATTGAAGTGGTAGGAAGAAATTCTAGGCCAAACGTGAAACGACATGAGTCAATGTTCTAGGAGCAATGTAAAAACAGAGGGGTGATGGCTGGAAAGTTTAGAATTAATCTTAAACCTATAGCAATTGCTCTGGGCAACCCTCCAGAACATAGTATTTGCCTGCCAAGTCAATACAGAAAGGGGAAAGACTATATGGAAATCAGGCTTGGTCCTACCTCAAAGGGGCAATCCAGCCTGAACTGCTGAGTCACATCCTTTCTGCAAGAGACCATAAGCATCCCCAGACATGTTTCAACCTCATCAGTGAGGAGTCTATTGGGTCTCTAGGCCTAGCAGGCATAAGACCCACGTCTGAGCATACCGATCCCAGTTGGGGAGACAAAGCAATAACAAAGAGGTGATGGCTGGAATATTTAGAATTAATCTTAAACCTCTGGCAATTGCTCTGAGCAACCCTCCAGACCACTGTTCTTCACCTGCCAAGCCATTACAGAAAGGGGAAAGACTATATGCAAATCAGGCTTGGTCCCACCACAAAGGGGCAATCCAGCCTGAACTGCTGAGTCACCTTATTTCTGCACAAGACCACAAGCATCCCCAGAGATGTTTCAACCTCATCAGTGAGGAGTATCTTGTGTCTCTAGGCCTAGCAGGCATTAGACCCACGCCTGGGCATACCGATCCCAATTGGGGAAACAAAGCAATAACAAAGAGGTGATGGCTGGAAGATTAAGAATTATCTTAAACCTCTGGCAATTGCTATGGGCAACCCTCCAGACCATTGTTCTTCACCTGCCAAGCCATTACAGAAAGGGGAAAGACCATTTGCAAATCAGGCTTGGTCCCAACCCCAAAGGGGCAGTCCAGCCAGAACTGCTAGGTCACATCCCTTATGCATGAGACCAAAAGCATCCCCAGACATGTTTTGGCCTCATTGGGTCTCATCAGTGAGGAGTAGCTTGGGTCTCTAGGCCCAGCAAGCATGGGACCCACGGGTGACAAAGCAAAAACAAAGAGATGATAGCTGTAAGGTCTAGAATTAATCTTAAATCTCTGGTAATCGCTCTGGGCAACCCTCCAGACCATCATGCTTCGCCTGCTAAGCAATTCCAGGCAGGGGGAAGACCATATGCAAATTAGGCTTGGTCCCACCCCAAAGGGGCAGTTCAGCCCAAACGACTAGGTCACAACTCTTCTGCACGAGACCACAAGCATCCCAAGACATGTTTCAGAATCATCAGTGAGGAGTGAGGAGTAGCTTGGGTCTCTAGGCCCAGAAGGCATGGGACCCACGTCTGGGCATACCCGTCCTACTCAGAGTGACATTGCTCTGTGCAACCCTCCAGACCATCATTTGTCAGCCTGCCCTGCCTTTACAGAAAGGGGAAAGACCAATTAGCGCCACTCACTTGTGGACCTCCCTCCCTGGGAACCTAAGACAGGAAATTAACCTTTTATGCTTAATGAAAATGTTGAAAACAACTCCCAAAAGTCCCATATCTTATCTAATTCTATTGCTGTCTTATTTTTCACCTGTCAGTTTTTAGCGGTTGTCTTGTGTTTTGTGCGCCCCTGATGCCTGCGGTCTACCGGCAGGTTATAAATAAATCAATAAATAAAAAACATATGCAAATCAGAGCTATTCACACACACAAAGGTGCAGTCCATCACAAACTTCTAGGTCACATCCCTTCTGTACGAGATCACAAGCATCCCCCAGACATGTTTTTGCCTCATCAGTGACGAGTAGCTTGGGTCTGGGCATAGCAGTCCCACTCAGGGTGACAAAGCAAAAAACTAAGAGGTGATGGCTGGAAGTTTTAGAATTAATCTTAAACTCCAGGCAATTGCTCTGAGCAACGTAATACATAGTAAGTTTTGGGCAGTATCGTGAAACACTTTGGCCCTCATTAGGACCCTGGCGGTAAGAGGTTTACGCCAGCGTTAGCTGCGCCGACCCCTTACCGCCAACTACGAGTTCCCAAAGCGCCATGGTCACTTTTACGCCCGCTTTTTGCGGGCGTAAAAATCCATGGCGCTATGGGACCTTGGTGTTAATTACGCCACCGTAATGTACGGTGGCGTAATTAACGCCTTCCCCACTCCCATTGAGCCCTATGGGGCCGAAATGGGAATGGGGAAGGGTAAATGGGTCAATGAGGACTTACCGCCCCGCCAACCTCGGAATGGGGCGGTAAGTCCGCCATCCGCCATGGCGTAAACGGACTTTACGCCATGGCGGAAAAGTCCGTCGATGGCGGAAAAAATCCGCCAGGGTCGTAATGAGGGCCTTTGTCATTTTGGGAGCAATCTGTCTGAAGCAATGCTGGAATTTAATACAGCAATATGCTTAACAGGGGCAACACTGGCATCAAACATTTGAAATGGGCATATTGACTTTGAGGGTGCTGTGTGAAACTCGCATGGTCCCTTTTTTGGTGCAGTAGCAACTTGCATAAGGTTTATGATTGATATTTTGCTAGGTGTCAGAGTGGCTTACTGTATCAGAAAGTGTTGTGGCACAAACAAGCGTCTACTGCACACCCAATATTTCCACAGGCTGCAAAATGTTACTATGGGCTCAAGAATTAAACACTGTGGTGTAATGTTTCTAAGCACTGTCGCAAATGTGCCCTCTGAAGTATTGAAATAATGTGAATTGCCTGCCAATCCTATACAATTTTAATCCGACCTTTTCTGACAATTGTGCTGTAAAATGCGCCATTTAAAATATATATATTCTTTTGGATGTAGGAGCTGCCAATCCCATCTTGGGCAGGGCCATTCTACATTTTCGGACTGGTATTTCTGCCTCACCTGCTTCAAAGTTCACCAGCCTCCACTGTTCACAGCTAGCAGCAATTAAGCAGCTCTGTCGCACTTTGACTGCAATATGCTCTTCTCTGATTACTAAATAAAGAAAATTGTTTCCAATTAAGCAGAATAGGGAAGATTTCACGTTTATTGTTTGAAAACAGAACAATGGCGAGAAGCACAGTGCCTTGCAAATTGGGAAGGTGCTCTCGGATGTTGTAATCACTGCATTCATGAGCAGGATTTCTGTTACGATTGCCAGTTTATTCTCTTTGACCATTGATAGCAAGCAGATATATCATCGTTCTCCAAGCTGTGAGTTCTAATGTGGTCTTGTTGGTTACTCCTAAGGTTCCAGGACAGATGAAGTCAGATGGTTATGACCGGTGGCACCATAACAATGTAATGTAAGTGGTCTTCTATAGCACCGATGTGCCCCTATTGGTGGCCTCATAAAGGGGAAGTAAGAGTGGTTAGTGGGACAGTGATAAAGTAAGATTCAAAACCCGTGGTGTTGTTGGGTGCAGGTCAGAAGTACCCGGTTCCCGAGTGCCAATCTGCTTTCTATGGGTTTGCATAGAGAAACTTGTGAATATGTTATCCACAGGGAAGAGTCCAAGATGTGATAGACTACAATGCGTTGGGTCTGGATAGCCACTGGTGTGGAAGAGTGGGCCAGGGCTACAGAGGAGAGCTTAGCCATGGCTCAGTTACTGATGATGTGCTAACGGCTAGGAATGTGGTGGCTTTCTGTGAGGGGGTTTTTGTGTGTATCATAAGATGGTAGGAGATCTTACAGGAGAGGCGGTTAGTAGGGGGGAAGGCATGAGTAGACCGTACAAGGCAAATTAACCTGCAGTCCTACACTCATACCTCTGCCCATTTAAATCAATGGAAATGAACCGATATTCTGGTGGGTATCAAAGGATTTCCTGTGAGGTTATCCCCTTGAAGTGTATGGAAGGCAACAGACTTGTGAAAGGTGACTGACAGGTATGGTAAAGTGGTTTGCTGATGCTCACCTTCTGAAGGAAGCCTGATGGGTGGTTCACAAGTCTGCACTGAAATTTTGACCTAGCACTGAAAGGCTTTTGTGACCTAGGATCACCTTTATAAAAAATAGGATGCAATACTCTTGCTCACTTTTTGGCATTCCTAGCTGGTGGAAAGTGGTCTTCCATAATTGTTTGGGAGGATTGATTACCCTCAATTGTTTATTTCCTGTAAATGTTTGTGTGGTATCTGCTGTAAACAAATGTGAACATGGTGTGAATTCCAAGGCTAGGCTCTCAATTTCCCTGTATGCCTGATCGGGCATCTGTATGGCCTCTGCCCTAAAACATATTTGCCAAGAATTTGAATGAGTGAAAATAAGAGCAACACTATCAAAGTAGCCTGCTGGAAGGGTTCAAACCTCAGAAAATCCAGGTTACAAGTGTGTAAAAGAAAGCAGATCGCGGAATCTGCTTGCATCTCTGTTACCCTCCTTAGCAGATGTGCACATTAGAAAAAGGCACCAACAGAAATAGTACATGCAGCCAGTCAAACTAAACCTGGGTTTGCAAAGCACAGAGAGTATCCTGGAAGGTAGACATAGAGATACACTGGAAGGAAGAGGTAAGCAGTTGCTGGCCTATGTACAGGGTTATCTGGCATGTAGTCCCTACCAAAAGGGACAGGGGAGCTTTATTGATACGTACATTTCCCTGGACTGAGGTAATCAGTGTAAGATCGAAACAGGTCTGTGGCAATCAGGAACTGTACGAAATCTTGAGTGTACTGGTGTTCCATGCCACGCCAGCAACTCTGAAGTTAAAGCACGTGCTGCAAGTGCCACTGTTTTCGAATGGGTAGCCAGGTCAAGCAGGCAAGCCAACCTCCAAACATACATGCGTTGGTGGTAACACAGAATAGGACACTGTGAAGATTCACCACGAGTAAAGAGAACTTAGTGTAGGTGAGTTACCTATACCAGATGCAATAGCAGTTGCTCACCTGCATTACTTGTTCTCCATCATGGCTTGCTTCTAATACAATCTAAGCAGAGTCCCCTCAGAGAGAATCAGTGTCTCCCCTTAGGGAGAGGAGAAAATACTCCCTTACAATATCCTTCTTGCAGGAAATCACACATCACAGTCCTATGTCAAGCCAGGGCAATCTCGAGCAGCCTTTGCCTGATCTAATGGGGAGCCGGGGTGAGTCAATTATGAACATGGACAAAATGTCCACGTTAAAGAACCGATGAAACCAAATATATCTACGTAGATGACTTTACCTCCTAATAGTAGAGCTGACTACTGCTCAATTCATCTGAACACTTTCATAGAGAAGCATTCATAGACTACCCGAATGAATTAATCCATAATCCATTAATAAAGGATTTTCTTGCCTTCAAATGCCAGATTTACAGATTTCTGCATTAGGAAAGTTTATTGAAAAACCTGCTATCACTCCCTTACTTGAGATCGAATGTGCTCCAAGCTTAATCTGGTAGAGACCTGTTAGCCTTCTATTAGCACGAACAAGTGGAAGACATGATCTGTTTCGCAATGACATTTTCAAAGGGAAATTCCAAGTCCCATGAACTGCATAAACTCTGAGAAGCTGTCTTTCAGAAAGGATTCCTTTGCCCTTCCAAGATAAAAGCTGTGACCTCTCCTAACATGCAGTGTAGGGAGCGTGCTCTTCAGGTGAAATGGGTACCAGGAAGAAAACTGGAATACAGACTGACTGGTTAAGACGGAAATCTGATAACCCCTTGGAAGCAGAAGAGGCATTTCCTCGAAGAAAAACGAGATGAGTCTTGTCCACTTGTAATGTTCAGATCACTTTAATACGTGGCGTGATAGTCACAAGAAAAGGTACTTTACATTTGTCCAATAAAGGGTCAGGTTGCGCTCCCAAGTTGGGGCTAGAGGCTAAATTGATGGGAATATTGTGCAAGGTCTATGCCTGTCTTGGAACTTCCAATGAATGCTTAAGCCCCTGAGGGCCATATCTAGGTGTCTAGACATGTCCAGCCAGGCTGCCACGTTAAATGATATTAGGTTATGATGATAAAGCCTACCACATGACCTCGACAGAAAGTCCTTCCTGCACAACATCCCTGACCAGCGCCCAATGGAGAGGAGGCCCAGAATCCACAATTGTCTGCCTACTCAATGGGAAACTTGAACAAAACATCTTCAGCACCCCTAAGAAAAGCGAGCAAGGCGGAAATATGTTGAAACATTTCACCAGCATAGGTATCAAAAGAGCCTTCCGCAGAGAGCTTGGTTCTAGGAGTCTTGGACCACAACTTCTGCATCTTGTGTTTCTGGCAGTAGCAGATGAGTCTATAGATGAGTCTATCTCTGGTTCTCTGCAGATCACAAACCTGTTGATGCGAAGTGTATCCCGTGTTTTTAACAACTTGTTTCGACCTGAATTCCTCCCCTTTTTCTATGTACATGTGTATGTAGTGATGAGAGAGTAGGGGGTGTTGGGAGGTTTGGCATGAGGTAGGTCGGTTCTGGTCGAACAGAAATGCTCATCAAAATGAAAACCTTTAAAATTAAGTTGTTCAAAATATGTAAAACCGCTGGGGTTATTTTTGTATTTTATTTATTGGACATTTGTATGGCTCCTATATACAAGTATTTCCTGGCACCAAGAGACAATCTGCAGGAGTGTGGGGGTGGGGGGACATAATAAAGAAAACGGTTATATTGGCCTTATGACACTCCTACCTTGCAAATGCAAGACATGGTGGTAAGTGCACGGTTCGGGAGACAATGGAGAAGTGCAGGGGTGGGGTGCCCAAGGGAGTGTGGTGGGTGAGTGCAGGGGGGCCACGGCAGCAAGTGCCAGCTGGAAGGGAGGCGGGAGGGAGGATGAGTGCAGTGGACAGGGAGGACTAGGTTAGGACTAATCTCGGGAAGGGAACCTGAGGGCAAGTGCTGGTAAAGGATGCTGCGAGGACTGGTAGGGGGGTGGTTTGGCCCATGTGTGACTCTGAAGGGACCAGCCCCCAGTCGCAGAGGGAAAGTTAGCACGAGAGAGAGAGAGGGAGAGGCTTTTCAGCACTCTCTCATGCTCACCCCTCAGAAATCTGCTCAGGAAGTCGCAGCTCCATTCTGTTTAATGAGGAAATGTATCACGAAAATGATACAGTGTGTTACTTGTCAGGCCCCAACACCACGATTGCTGTGCTTCTAAGGAAAGGTCTCTGGATCCTGTTCCTCCCGCACATTAAATGAGTACCTTCTTGTCATGATGTCTACTTCGAATAGTGCGTATAAAGTCGAAATTAGGACAGGAAAGGACTTCAGGGAGGAATACATCTTCTGAATTCAGCAGAAGCCCTTTAGAAGTAATGCAGGTGGCCTCGGTCTCCTTACAGGCACGTGCCTGGTCCATTTGAAAACTGGTCGGAGCTTTAGCAAGACACCCCCTCTGGGACATTGTATCTGATCATGCGCGGTTGCAGTAACTGTTTTGTGTATGGAGACTTGCCTGCATCGATCGCCTTTGTCTCGCACAACACCATTCTATGTTATTCATGCCTCTTCAAACTAACACAAGGCCAACGTTCACACCTTAATGCGTCACTCCTTTATTTATTCTCAATCACAGGTATTATTAGTTTGGGCTACTAGGTGGTGCTTAACCACCACCCATAAGCCGAAACAAATTAATTGGATTACAGGAGTGCAGGAGATGGCATGTGAGGCAGAACAGGTGGGTGTTGTTTGGTTATTTACCCACCCATTGACTGACCAAGGCCATACTAATCCCTATGGCAATTCCCACCCAATACCCGACCCATCACCGCCTAAAACACATCCTCCTTGCATCTCTTTGAGCCCACTCTATCAAGCATTAACATCAACCATTAGCTTGCCAGGGTTATTTCTGAGCAGTCTGCTGACAAATAATGGGTTAATTGCAGCTGTAAATGGCTACCAGTGTAATACAAAAGGCATAACTGAGTGCCCCATCAGACACTTGATTTGTATCTCTTCCATGCACTGAAATCCTTTTAAAAACAGGCAACAACAAAGCAAACCGTTTTGGCTTACGGAATTCGATAGGCTTTTGCCAGGCACTGCCATCATATGCCCAAGTAATCACTCAATTTATCAGCTGTTGCAATCTTATGACCACTACAACAATGCCCAGCAAATGCCTATTCCATACCGACACAAAAATTCAACCTGTTGGCTTTGCCAATGCTTGTTTTATGTAGCAATGGCTTTTTTTTATCTAAGCAAAGACACTTCTCCAGATTCACCTGTACTGAGTATGCAAAGTGGCAGTGTCTTGAGATGGGCCCTAGAGTGGACTGTTTTACAGTTTTGTAATCCACGTGCATTTGCACAGGACAAAGCTTCTGCATTTGTCTGACCAGAGGTGCTTTTGCAGACAGAAAAATGTGTTGTGAACTGGGCCCATAATGCTTACGCCAGTCCCTTCTTGGGCAAAAGTGGCACTTTCAATAATTGGAAGTAATGTTAACAAATATTATGTATAGGTATGATTTCTATCTATCACCTACAAACTACAAATGGTGGACTATTCATATCTTGTGCTGAAGAGTCTGAGAAGACATGAATTGAAACTTAGAAATGCAATAAATTAAGGCTCTTTGACCAGTACACAGCAAGGTATCACCACAAATCTCCCTTCAATGAGGAGGAGTAACATATGATTACCAAATGTGCTAGCTCGACCATACGTGTCAGTACTTTAAGAATCTCCCCCATTTAAGAGGCTCGGGGGAGGCTGGAGCTCAGGAGGGTGAGAAGTTGGGTGGAGAGGAAACATCATCAATTGGGAAGATGTTCTTTGAAGGGTAGGGTCTTCATGTCCATCCTGACGTATAGCATGCATGGATGGGGCAGGCTGACCTGCAGTATTTCCAGACACAGGGTACCTTGCAGGAAAAAGGCCTGTTTACTGGATTTGTTTCCTATTACTGGTCTTTGTTTACAGTGTGATATGCTGTGACGTTTAGTGATGTGTTGCCTTTTCTTAGATGCATGGGGCAAGTAATTAAAAAAAAGAGGGAGGACTCATTAGCATATGCAATCAGATGTGAAATTAGCATATCAAAGTGAAGTATGCAAATTTCATTCAATTGGCTTTGCATAACCATACAAATTGCACAGGATGAATGGCATTTGCCTTTCATAAAATCAACCCAAAAAAACCCAGAGAGGATATTTTCTTCTAATAGTGTTTCAAATCATTAAAAGTTGTGCATGTTCTAAACTCCAAGAATCAACAACAATGTTTTCCATGGAACATGCAGCACCTAAATGTGACATTTCAGCTTTAGTTGTTTGCTAATTTCCATCAGCTTATTTGGTGCAGTGGTGACGTGTCTGGCCTATGAACCTGGTGATCACAGTTCGAGTCTGGAGGACAGCATACATTCACAAGTTTAAAAGACAGGAAATGTTTGCTCATTTTACACACAGCCTCTAAAATACCCTGGGGAACGGCGTCCAGTCTCTGAAAAAAGTGGGTGGACTGCAAGAACCTGCGTGTACTCTCGACTTGATCCCCGATGAGATGGTGAGTTTCTCGGCCTGGTAGAGTGGTGCTTTGGTTGTGACTGCTTGCTAGGTGATGCAGGCTGTCTTAGACATGATGCACCTTTGAAGAGCTACCTAGATGTGTCCATTATTACTTATTGGGTAAGGAGGATAGCTCACAGGCAACACAATCCTGTTGGAAGCAAGACAATGCTGAGCAGCACAAGTTTGCATCCCAGCCCTGCACTTAGGGCCTGGACTCCAGCTTGATGTATGAACCCAATGTTGTTCTTTATTTTATTTTAGTGGTATTTTTAGTGGTATTTCCAAAATGATGAAAATGGCAAATTTGTGTTTTTTGTTCTCAGTGCAAAATTGCTGTAGCCAGCTAAGGCTACAGCAATTCAACTCAACTAGTTGACTTCAATGAAATGTCTATAACTTAGATAGTCCCTAAATTAATCCACATGGGACCTGATTTGGAGTTCTGCACTGAAACTACTTTTAGGGCCAATATTGTAAATTGTCCCTAAAGCAGAGATTTCATCAGAGTATACTCGGCAGATATAGAGTTTGTACCACTGAGGCATCTGCAGAGAATTGATGGGGGTAGGGCATACTACACTGTTGCTATGCACCTCAGTGTACAAATAGCTGACTATGGAACTGATGTCAAAATGCCATTAGATTTGGTGTAAACTATGAAAACCAGTAATATTGGGCAAGTATTGGGGGACTGTGAGCTAGAAATGATAATTTCCAACTGTTCCACAACTGACAAAGACACTGACGTCCTCAGATATAAATGTTCTAATACCAGCATCGGGCAAATTGTAGAAGGTGCGTGTGTCAAGGCGTCCGTAAGATGCCCAATAAATGTACCTCCAAAGCCACAGAAGATCATTCCCTTATCTGAAGTAGGCACAGGAACAGTGCAAAAAAGACCTTTTCCCTAGATGAACTAAGGATCGGGAACATGAAAAGTGCCCCTGTTCTTTTGGAGAAAGGACACCTTATTCACTGCACAACCTTTAGCAGTATATGGCAATGATGAAGCTGATCACCCCCTCATGTTCAACAGACTTATAACACCCTTTGAGCGGGCCAGCCCCAAATTCAGTCAAGGCACTTCAGCATAGAGTATGACCAGAAAGGCGAGAACCATGCAGTTCTGGGGTGCGGATCGGAGGTCTTGGTAAAAGAGAGCGGAGGAGCAATGGTCTATGCTATATGTGAAATACCCCTTTCTTTTTTTTTCTTTTTTTATTGTTTAATCAAAATAAGATTTTTACAATACTGGTGTTCAATCAAATTTGTCTAAGTTGACTTGCTTCAACCGTTTCGTTTGAGTTTATTGTTTAGATGTTGCTGCAACAGCATTTCCGAGCGCTGGTCTTCGTTCAGCAGCATTTTCACAGTGTGTTCCAGCATTTTTGCTCTGGCGATTTGCCAGCTGATTCTGTCACCTGCTATAAGCCTGCACTTATTACGTTTCTTCCTCTAGCAGTGAGTCTGTTCCTGCCACATGAGATATGTAGCGTTGTCTTATTGCGCGAGTCTCAGAATAAACCATCAAGAGATGGCGAATTGTTTCTTGTGGTGGAGGCGAAATGTCATGTCAAAATCGGCAACTGGATCTTTGTGCTAGACCTCTGATGTGCAAAATGTCTTTAGTTTGTAGCAAATTTAGACGTGCTCTTAGTATCAAATTGCATGCCCGTTTGGAAATTTCTTTATGAAGTTTTGCAGCTCGTTCAGTTTTATTGTATTGACAGGTAGGTGTGAGATGAGTTTTTTGTTTGGCTGCTGTTTCAGTCATCTTTGCACAGTCTGCTTCCTTAATTTTACGCAAGATTCTGCGTGGATTGTGTATGAGTTTGTCTTCGTCTGAGGCAATGGTGTCAAGTAGGAGTGTGTTTTCCTTTTGCCAGTTTGTTAACATCTGAGATTTGCCTGAGTCCATCTCACGCTTAATCATTTTGAAGTTTTCATTGCTGTCGACCATCCTGCATTTCCTGTACAGCATTAAAGCGTTACAACTCACCGTGCACTCCATGGACTGAAGACTCAACTCTCGTCTTATTGCAACTCCCGAAGTAGAGTTTAGTAGCTTGAGCACTGACCACCAGAATGAGGCTTCTAATTTGGGCTAGAGAGTCTTTCGGATAGTTGGCATGGCCTCGGTGCCATATGTTACAGCAGGCACCACCTTTATTTTGTAGAAATTTATTATCAGTGTTAGCGAAAACTTCCTGAATTTTCTATCTATTGCCTTTGCCTGAGCAGCTAGTTTTTTAATCTTTTCATGAAGCACTGCTTGCATGGTGGTTTCATTTTTCGAGCTGTCCAGTTGTACTCCTAGATATTTGAAGTTTTGGACAATCTCGATTTTTGAATGTCCAAGGAGCCATTTTGTATCTTCAGTTTTCTTTTTCTTTTTTTGCAGGATTAAGACTTTGTTTTTTTCTTTGTTAATTTCAAGGAAGTTTTCACTTGTGTAATGTTGTAGACCATTGAGTTGCCGTTGGAATCCTATTGGTGTCTGATCGAATAGTGTGAGATCGCCGGCATAGAGAAGTCGTCCGATCGATGTGTTTCCAATTTTAGGCGGGAAAGCGCAAGTCGTATTTGCACTTTCTTGGAGGTCCCCTATCTAGGCTAAGAATAGGGTTGTGGCCAAAGGGCATCCCTGTTTGACTCCACGTGTCATTGGCATTTCGGCGATAAGTCTCCTTCTCGACTTAGGCACACCCTCACTGAGGTGTTGTGATGAAGGGCGTGAATGGGAGCTAAAATCTCTTCTGTACAGTTCCAGTCTTTTAATTTCTTCCAAAGGTGATGTCTTTCGATGCGGTTGAATGCTTGCGTGAAGTCTACAAACACGACAAAAAGACGTTGACCAAGTTGTAAAGATTTGCTTTTCACGATGCTGAATATCAAGATGTTTCCAGCTGTACCAGCGTTTTTCTTAAAGTCTGCTGCAGGTGATTGTTGCAGTTTGCAGAGGTCGCCCAGGTTTGAAATTTCTTTAAAAGTAGGGATGGGATCCGTAGACTTTACCTATAGCATCAAGCAAGGCTATCATCTGGAAGTTTAGGGGATCCTTTATGTCCCCTTTTTTGTAGATTGGAATTATCGTCGCTGTTGTCCATGATGAGGGCAATGATCTCATGTCTGCACAGCACCTGTAGATTACATTTAGCAGGTCAGCCCATTCTTTGGGGTGCGCCTTGAGTTCAAAGTTAGTGATCCAGTCAGGTCCAGTCGCTCTTGAGTTTTTCAGCTTTTTGATTACCTCTAAGATGTCTTCTTTATTTTCGAGGTTAATCCATTTCCAGGTGGTGTGCTGAAACTCTCCTGTGTTTTCAGTCGTGACGGATTTGAAGACAGCGGCAAAATGATTTTCCCAGGTGGTCTGATTGATGTTGTTTGGTATTGAGTTTTCCAATGATTTTTCCGTGGCTCTCAATAGGGACCAGAAGTCTCTGGAATTGTTCGTTATTAGCGCTTTTGTAATGTCTTCTGCGTCGATCTGATAGAGTTTGTTTCAATGAGCTTGTACCCAAGCTTTGTACTCTGTTTTCAAATCATTGACTTTTGCGTTGTTCTCTGATATTGATTGATCTATTTTTGCTGTCCTCATTGCTCTTCTGTATTCATGTCTCCTTTCAACTAGATCTTTGTTGTAGATATGTTTTTTTTGTGGTTCCTGTGATCTTCTGGCATGTTTTTGGATGCATGTATGCCACTAGCAGTGGTTGGTAGTCAACTGCTTTGATTTGTTCCAACTGAATATTTGCTTTGTATTTTAGTGTCAAATCTTTGATTGCTGAAACACTCAGTTTGAGTCGAGATCCCTGGACATTGGTCTCGATTTGAGGACCTGCTCGAAGGTTCTTTAGCTCGGAATTAGCCAGCATGTCTCCAGTAGGTTGTGGTCACTGGCGATTGTGCGTCAAACGTTAAACGAGGCTGTGACACATAGCAATGGTTGGGAGACAAAAATATAGTCAATTGTCACAGCCGAGTCTGCTCGCTCCCAGGTTGGTATTCAGTTTGGTTGTGTGAAGGCATCGTCAAGGTTGTGCAGTTCACGTGATTGAGTTAAATTGAGCTATGCTCTACCTCGCTGTTCTGCTGGTGAGTACTGTTTTTTTACTCGGCTTCTTTTCTGAGTTTTGCAAACTGCGTTTAGATCACCGCATAGCAATAAAGAGGTCACCACCAGCCTAGCCATTGCCTCGTCAATCACTTGTTCACACATTGAGATAAATCTTTCCTCGCTGATTGCGGCTGGGTTCCAGTTGGTGTTGGCGATTACTGCTATGTTTAGTGTGTCTTTTTTGTTTCCAGGTGATAGTTACTGCCAAGATTGACAGGTTTGCAATTAGGGTCGTTCCAATGGATAGCCCACACCCGTTGCGACATGCAATCATGAGTCCTGAAGTGGGTCATCCTAGATGTCCTTTGGTTGCTGGGGCTAATATGATTTGGTAACCTTCCATGGTCGGGGGATGTGTTAACCAGGTCTCCTGGAGACATATGATGTCATATTCTCCAAGATTGACCTCTCCCGGGACAGCCAAGTGGGAGTATCCTCGTGTGTTCCACAAGCATAGCTTTACTTTGCGGAGATGGTCTTCTTCTTGTTGTGTCGACGTTGTCTTGCAATCTATGTTCATGGATTGCTATTTTTTTCAGTGCATTATGAGTGCTTTTGTTTGTTTGTTTGTTTGTTTATTTATTTATGGTACACGCCGGACCCAGAGGAATCAGGGCGGAGGTGAAAAAGAGAATTTACAGCTTAGTTACAAATGTTGCAGAGCAAGGTAAAGACAGTTTCCTCTGTGTTACATGATGAGGGTAAAACAGTATGGTACATGTATAGAATAGTGCATATGTAGATAACATGTCATAATTAACAAACATTTATATATTAGTAAATCTATATCAAAAATACATTGTATGCAGGCAGGGCTAAATTAGTTCAATAGGAGAGTGTGGGTTACATATCTTTCTCTATGAGCCATTGAATTGTGTTCTTTCTGAATTTGATAAATGTCTGGTCAGATCTGAGTGTGTGTGGTAAGGAGTTCCACATTTGTGCTCCTCTCACTGGGAAGCTGGACCCTCCAATGGTGAAGCATTTAAATCTTGGCACTTGAAGACAGTTGGGATTGGCTATTCTTAGCGGTCTGGTGGATTTTTTTTCTGATAAATCGTTCTGCTAGGTAACAAGGTTTTTTTTTATTTAAGCATTTGTGGATGAGGGAAGTCGATTTGAGATTGATCTTTTCTAAGGTGGAGAGCCATTTGTGTTTCCTACTTATTTCAGATATATGTACCTTTCTAGGGATGCTTAAGGCAGCCCTAAAAGCATTATTTTGGAGCACTTGTATTCTGTTGATGGTTTGTTTGTTTGCCACTATGTAGAGAGCATTGCAATAATCAAGCTTTGATAGGATGAGGGCTTTGGGTAGGATTAAGCAACTGTGGGCTGACAGGAATTGTTTTCTGACTCAAATTAATTTACATGTGTAGGCCGTAGAGGAAGCCAGTGAATTTACCTGTTTGGTAAAAGATAAGGTTGAGTCGAGGTAAAAACCTAGGATTTTTACTTCTCTGGTGACTTTGATAGTATTCCCGTCAATACTGAATGCTGAGTAATTAAGGTTGAGTTTTGAGATGGGAGCTGCGGTACCCAGGATGATAAGCTCTGTTTTGTCATCTTTCAGACATACGCCATGGTTGCCATCCATGCCTGAACAATGTTATAGACTCTGTTCACCATAGCCAGATCTTCCCCGTAATCCCCAGTAAGTGGTAAGAGAATCTGGGTATCGTCTGCGTAGTTGGTGTAGGTGATACCCAGAGTGTCAAGATCGTCAAAGAGTGGCTTGGTGAAGATATTGTAGAGTGTTGGTGAGAAACATGATCCCTGGGGCACTCCAAAGGGGCACTCCACAGGTAATAGGTATCGGATCTTCTGCGGCTGATGGGGAGAAGACCCTCATGGTCATGTCAATACGGAAAGACTGAATCCAGACTATGGCTTCCTTTGAAAAATGGGCTGCTGAGTCCAAATGACTACACACGACTTTATGGTCCACCAAGTCAAAGGCAACTGATAGGGCTAGTAGGAGGAGAAGTGCTCGTCTCTTCGTGAATCTATTTGGGCCTTTATATCGATAAGGGCTGTCTCTGTGCCATGTTGTGGTCGGAAACCAGATTGGCGAGCGCCTAAGAGTAGGTTCACCTCAAGGAAGTTTTGAATTTGAGTGTATGCTACCTTATCTAACATTTTTAAGAGAAATGGCACCGTAGTGATGGGCCTGTAGTTGGTGGGTATCTTGGGGTCCAATGTTTGTTTTTCCAGAAGCGGGAGTACCCAGGATTCCTTTAGATTCTGCTGGATGGTACTAGTAGTGAAGGAGGCGTTGATGAGTTTGGTGATGAAAGGGGCTAGATCTCTAGCAGCGTCTTTGATCAGTTGTGCTGGGCATAGGTCGCCTTTACAATTGGATGGTTTAAGCGCAAGAATCGTTTTCTCTACCTCAATAACTGAGACCTTAGAGAAGTTAAATTGAGTATGTTCTTTAGGTTTAGACTTTGTTGTTTTGTTTAGGGGAGTTTGAGTTTGAGCTGATAGTAATGCTTTCTTTAAAGCTATTTTGTTTTGGAGATTGGTCACTTTATTAGTTAGTGCAAGCTGGATGTCAGTACACCAAGTTTTATCTTTAATAGAGTCATCCTGTACTGCAATTGGGGTTTCCAATTCTTTTAAATAGAGAAGAGCTCCTTCATGCTAGAGTTAGCTTGTGTAATCCTAGTGTTATATGTTTCTTGTTTGGCCATGATGACATCCTTTTTGTATTGCGTTGAGATATTTATTAGATTAGTTTTATTTTATATAGTGGGATGTAGATTCCATGCTGTTTCACATTTTCTTTTCTGTAATCTCATGTTTTTTAGGTGGGGTGTAAACCAAGAGTTGAGATGCTTTTTGGGTTTGCTGTTCCTAAGTTTTAGCGGAGCAATGCTGTCAAGAGCAGTAGTCATAGCATTATTATATTCTTCCACTAATAAGCCTGGGTCTGTATGGTCTCGTAGGGAGTTAAGATTGGGTAGGATATGGGGTAAGATATTGTCAGCTGTGATGTTTTTCTTGTTTCTAGTTAAAGTAGGCCACCCGGGAGTAGGTATTGGTGCAGTAGATCTTTTAGTATTGAGAGTAAAGGAGATTAGGTGGTGGTCTGTCCATATTTGGGGGAGATGGATGTGATGGAGATGTTGCAATTGTGACTGGAAATCCAATCGAGGGTTCTCCCTTTGGTATGGATGGAAGTATTCACTTTCTGAGTGAAACCTAATCTGTCAGGATGTTAGCTATGGGAGTAGCCTGGTGATCATTAATATCATCATACCCTAGGTTAAAATCATCGCCTAGCACTAAAGTTTGTGAAGAGTTTTTTAGCTTCTCAGAGATAATAGTGGTAATGTCTTCATTAAAGGTACTGATCGGGCCTGGGGGTCTGTAAAGAAGATGGATGTTTAGCGTTTGGGAGTTGGCGGTAGGTAGTTTAATTGATAGTGACTCACAGGATTTAACATTAGGTGTTGGGGTAATTCTCATAGAGAGATTAGTTTTGGCGATAATCACTATTCCTCCACCACGTGAATCAAGCCTGTCAGCTCTAAGGATAGTATAATTATCTGGGACTGCTAGCGTTAGTGCTGGACCTGCTGCGTCGTGGAGACAGTATTCCGTGATGGTGATGAAGTCAAGGTCATTTTCCAAGATGGTCTCTGCTATGTCTGTAGCATGGGCAACTAAGGAACGAGCATTTATTAATGCGCCTTTGAGGTCAGGTTCTGGATGTGCCATTCGCCGTGAGTCCGAGGTGGCATGTGGGTTAGTGGTAGTCTTGTTTCTTTTAGAGCGAGGCTTGGGGCTGGGCATAGGGAAGGTTTCCATTGGGGGATGTATTTTAGGTCGAAGGTGATTTAAGTTAATGTTATATTTATTAAAGGGTTTGAATATTTTGGGTAATCGTGCGCGGAGTCTGAGGTTTCTCTGTACTATGTTGCAAGGGGATTTAAGAATAGATGGCAAAGTAAAGGTTCCTCCATTCTCTAAGCTCAGTACAGAGGGCATGATTGATGTAGGCAGTGGTAATAAGTAGAGCTATAGGTGAATGATTCCGGCCAGATAGACTCGGGTTGACAAATGGAAGTACATAGTGTTTGAGGAAAGTTAAGCAAAGAGTGAACTAGGCAGGTCAAGCTACAGCATACTGCCAAGTGCAACAATTAAATGGTGGGTGACATGAGGCTAAATGCAGCAATCAGATGGTAGGCATCAGAGGCTAAATGCAACAATCAAATGGTGGGCAGCAAAGGCTAAATGCAGCAATCAAATGGTAGGCAGCAAAGGCTAAATGCAGCAATTAGATGGTAGGCAGCAGAGGCTAAATTCAACAATCAAATGGTGGCAGCAAAGGCCAAATGCAACAATCAAATGGTAGGCAGCAAAGGCTAAATGCAGCAATCAGATGGTAGGCAGCAAAGGCTAAATGCAGCAATCAGATAGTGGGCGACATGAGGCTAAATGCAGCAATCAGATGGTAGGCAGCAAAGGCTAAATACAGTATTTAGGCAATCATCAGTACAGTTGGTGCATACACTCTATGGGCAGGGTGACAAAGTAGCATTGTGGGGCAGTTGAGGCAGTGTGAGGCATAGGCTAAGTTCGGGAAAAAGAAAAAGAAAGAAAAAAAGAAAGAAAAAATAAGTGTGACTGGTGAGAAGCAAGCATTATGCGAGGTTGCAGTGACGCATAGGCACACAAACATACGGCGGGCACAAATGTAAGGTACGTTGGATGAAGGGTTGTTTGAATTGCAGGGACTGTACCTTGTGTGAATGTCAAGCTGTGCCACGTCAGGCTGCCCATATGTTGGGTGGAACGCTTGTTGCCACTGAAGTGGCACTGGTTATCGGTAGTTGTTTATCAGCAGGTGCGAGCCTCCGTATGGAACAATTGAGTCAGTCCTTTTAGGGTCAGGCACGGCTGAATGAAGGAATTAAAACAGCTTAGTGGCTCATAGAAGCGGTACTGCTTCATGGATTATTGATAGTTGCAGCGGGGGAAGACTCGCATGCTGCCAGACGTGGGCGTTCTGGACCAGGAACTAAATAGGTGGAAGCGGTCCGGCGGTCGCGCACGGACAGGCACAGACAGGTGGTGCCCTTGTTGTAGGCCCATAGTGGAAGGAAAGGCCGGCTCTCGCCTTTCGGTGACCCAGCGTCACGGAAGAGCTGGAGGGCGGCCTATCGGCTTCAAGATACGTTGATAGGCAATGAGTGTAAACAATGTTGCGGGTGCCATTTTGTGATTCTCTTCGTGCGGCACGGCCGCGAATCATGCTGTAAAGGCACTATGGTTGGATTAATAAGCAAAATAGGGCTGCAACCTCTGGCAGGAGGGTGCATCCAGTGGAGATGCACATGCTTACCCTTGGAATCAGGGTGAATTGGACGTCAGTCGAAGGCACGAGCACACAGGCTCCGGCAGCCAGGACGGCCAATGCAGGGGGCTCCTGCATCCTGGGGCTCACAGCTGAATGATAGCCAGTCCCAGATTCCTTGTTTATTGTCTGAGTTATGATTCGATTCCTGTTGAGTTTGACTGTTTTGTACTGTTTGCAAAATGGTTCTTGTTGCTGCACTATGTGTTCTTTTCGTACTCTGTTCTCTTTTCCCTTGGTTACTGTGAGAAGTATTAGTTGCATTCATACTTTTTGCCTTCGTGGCTTGTTCTTTGTTTTTTTTTTTTGGTTCGTATGACTTGTTGATAGTATCTGTGTGGTTGTGAAACGTTTCCGTTGCGTGCTCTTTTTCATGTCCTTTCACAGATTTGTCCCTCTGTAACCAGCCAAACTGTGTGTTCCAAACTGAGCCTCTGTATGACTTACACGATCAGGACTAGGCTCTCAGGTGGTTGTCCCAATGTGGCTCTAAGAACTATCATGTTTTTCCATGCAATTGATTCACCTTGGCACTGTGCATTTAAACAATTGTACACATGAATGTTGGTCCTTGATAGACTGATACACATTAACATGCTATATGGTTCTGTTACATGCATTTGTTTCTGTTCATGCCTAATCAGTACCACTGTGCCCTATATAGGAGCTCATAGCCATACCACAAGCCCACAGGACGGTAACTAGGCATATCGTCATCACTTCCCTCCGTCCCTCTGAGGAACTCTGCACCGTTTGGGTTTTTGTGCCCATTTAGCAATCCTTTGTCATCTTAGTGACATGATGTGACCTACACATCCAGGGCCCAGTGGCCCCTCTCCTTTTTTACAGATGTACACTTTGTAACATGATTGGGTTGCCATGGCAACGTCCATAAATATGTTGATTTTAATTGACCTAATTTCCTCGGAAGCCACAAAATTAAGCCATATTTACTAATACGTGCCGGATAACCTTGATTGTCTCTTGCATTCGGGTTTTTCAGCGCTACAATTTTCTTCCCATTCTAAGATGGTGCCCGCTATAACATTACGTGGAGCTTAGCAACGGCGTCTTTGCCGCATGCGTGTGATTTCCCGATACGGACGGATACTGCAGAGGTTGCTCTAGTGAGATATCCTCTATCGGCAGAGTCGCGCAAGCACTTTTCGCTCACCTGTCTGCCGTGTACAGCGTTACAGCTTAGATCCGCGATCGCAGACACAGGTAAAAAGCGAACGCTCATGTAATACATAGTAGTCCATGCGATTAGTCCGCATGGCATCACGAGAGTTGTTATATCCTCTCCTTTATGACCATATTCCAGATTTGTTCCTTGGACTCCATAAAATTGACATATTCCGGGCTTGAATTGATGCCACTATGAGGCATCCCCCACTTTGGGTAAGCACGTTAATACAGCTTTATAAAAACTGAGTGTATATAATATCATTTAGCCCTCACATTTAGAGTGACCACAGCTATATCTGTTTGTCTCTGCTTTTAGAAATATATTTGAAGATATAGCTGCCCCATCACGTTGATTTTGGACACACGGCTACCATTAATAGGTAAGATCCACAGAGCAGTCATGTGGACCCATTTTTTCAGTTTTGAGCTTTACAATCCCAGATTAATTCATAGGGTATTGCCATTTTCCCAATAGGTTACCTATGTCACCTCCACCTGTGGTTTGACTTTCGTCCCCACAGGTAAGCAATGTCTTTCCATTTCCTAGACAGACATTCAGTGATTTATGTCACTCTCCAAAGCTAATTTGTTTTGAGCCTCCCCTTATCAATGTCCTCCATTCCTGTTTCAGCACTTCCTGAACATCCTGACCACACTGTTCTCCCTTCGTCCAGATGAAGGCCCTAGGAAGAAATGGCTCACCTAGCCCCGTTATAGGGCTGAAACACCTGGTGTAGACGCTTTTTTCACCAATACACAATATTACCACTGTCAATTGTTTTTTCCCATGTAGATATGTACTATTGACCTGTTGGTTTACTTGTTCACTCTTTGTTTGATGCCTGTCGTCTACTTTCAGTAGCGACAGCAGTGATTGCATTACATCTGTTTAACAATATTATTATGCAAGAACAGGATCTTGCTTCCGTTTTGTTCTGATAATGCAAATAATGTTTGCTTGTGTGTATCTTTAACATGATATTCAGAATGTAAAATATAGAAACTTAAAATTCTATACAAATATAAAACTTTTGGAAACTTCTAGTGTGATTCTATACACTTGCATGTGCTGCTATTTTGGAATGAATCAGAAGGGAGGAGGAGTCATAGTAAGATTGTTCTCAACCCATTCATTTTTGTTCTAGTAACGTAAGCCTTCCTGGGCAGAATAGGGTTGCATCCACCAGGAGCCCTTTGATATAATTGTTCATCTTTAGGCTCATGTTGTTTTGCTTTTGTTTCTCGCTGCTGGTGGTCTATTTGAGCTTGGGTCTTCTTGTTTCTGCCTTGTTTTGTTTTGTTGGTTAGGCGTTTGCATCTTTCTTCTAAGGTTTCGAAATCTATTTCGTAGTTTGCATTTTTTTTTTTTTCCTTTCAAGGTTGGAGATACTTCAATATCTAAGAGATACATTTGTGCCTTGTCTTGTGAACTTACAGCCGGTATTGTGGCTTGCGGTGGTTCATCGTCTGAGTAAACGCTGACATTCATTAGTGTGTCGTCTTTAAGGAACTCTGCTACTGATTTTGGAGAATCAGTTCTCACTTGATTTGGTTTGGATTGCTGCTCCTTACTACTTATTGTATGTGTGGCCACGTTTGTTTTTGGAATTCTCATCGTTGGCGATTGAGCCTGCGTGTTGGTTTTATTTCTTGGTTGGCCCACGTCTTCATGCATTAAGGTGTTGATGTTGCCTTGGTCTTTGGGTTTGCTTTTTCGAATATTCAATATGCCGGCTCGGGAGTCTCGGTATCATTCTTGCAGATCGCTGCTTCTTTGTCCAAGACTAGTACCACTCTGGATGTTTTGGTTGTTGATGTTGTTTTGGCTGTTTCCATGCTTTCAATTCTGGCTCTTGTAGTCTTCGGTCCTAGCATAGATGTCGTTTTGCTGTCGTAAGTTAGATCAATGATTGCTGACGTTTGTGATCCTGAATCTTTAGTTACGGTTGCAGTAGGCGTTTTTTCGTGCTAGTCTTGCTTTGCCATTTTTGCTGTAATTTTGTCCATTAAGTGAGTCGCGAGTTTGTCCATTGTATTTTCATAGGTTTTACTTTCTTCCTTTACGGCAATGTAGCCCTCTAGATATGTTACTTTGGTCAAGATCATGGCTAGCATGGTTTGTTGGTCCTTTGTTGTATCGTTAATTGCCTCGTAAAGTTTACAAAATGAAGCAAGGGCTATTGTTATTGTAGACATTATGCTCAGCATATCCGTTATTTTGTAGGTGTTTCAGGGATTGTGTATTTGATTGCTAGCTCTTCTTCTCTACGTTTGGAACTGATTGGTAGCACCAAGTGCTTTGTGAGCTGAGTTGTTAACAGGATACTCCAAAGAGTTTCTCCTTTTGCCTTGGATCTTGACCTGTGGTTCCTCTTCTTCAAACTGTGTTCTTCCATTCGCTGCTTTTGAAATGGGAGAAGTTTTCTCTGCAAGTGAGTCTTCTTCCAACTAAATTATTGAAGGAGCCGCTCCACTACAGTTTTCTTTCTCAGAGTGCTGTCCTATGTTTTCTTGCTTGTCATGTATTTTCTGGGATTTACCTGGCTGCAGGTTGTTTGGTGGTTCATTTTCAGTCGCTGGCCATTGATTCTCTAAGTCCACCTCAAGAGTAGTAATGTCCTCGTTTGAGTCAGTTAGAGTCTGTTTTGTGCTTTTCTTATCACCTACGGTGCAGCTAACAGCCTCGCCATTTTTCTCTATCTTTGGCGAGTTCTGTTGTGGTGGTGTAGCTAGGCAAATTTCCGTCTCAGTCTCAATGTTGTGACAGTGTGCTGAGTTTTTTTCTGGCCATGCCTCTAGCGGGGTCTCGCTGTTTACTGTCAATGCAGATATCTGCGACTCTGGCACCTCCAGTTGTTCATGAATTGTAATTGGACCATTATCAATCTTGCGGTGCTTTGAGCATGGAAAATGTTCCTTCACCGCAGCAAGTATTTCTCTGTAATCTTTATTTTTTGTGGACAGCTGTGCTTTGAAGAAATCAGTTAGTATCCACATTGTAATGGGCTTTTTCGAGCCTGCGGACCACGTGATGGTATTTGATCCGCCTTTTTTGTTTTGGTGCTGTGATTTTTTGCTCAGACTGTCTCTTTCGTGAAAGAATCAATTTTTTTTTTTTTTTTTTATGTTAACTTGTTTCTCACTGTCCTCTCTAGATCTCTTTTTTGTGTTTCGTACTGGTGTGACATCTGTGAGTGGGAGATCAGCTTGATTCCGAATATTGGCTGCACTTTCCAATGTATTTTCTGTGTTTTGCACTTGCAGGCCGTCTATACCAGCGCGCACTTGTGCAGTGATTATTAGGCAGGCCGATTGCCTGCCTGGCTGAGTAGATCTACTCTCCGCCTGCTTTCCTTCTGTAACAGGCACCACGTGACCTCCTTTCACAGCCACACACTCACGGCCGCAACTGTGACCCAACCCCCACTCTGTGCCCATTCCAGGAGCGGAGTGCGGAGATGCCAACGGGTCCCCCGCCGTGCCTCCTCCCTGGCCCGCCGACAAGACCTCAGCAGCTGGCTCTCTGTCCTCCTCGGCATCAGCTGCTCTAGCTCGCTCCACCCTCCCTCTGGAGGACGCCAGCGAGGCAGATGCAGCATCGCCGGGCTGCGGGGCTGGGACCTGCGTACGAGGGGCTCGGCAAGCCGACAACATGAGCATGGAACTCACCTCCTGGTCCTCCCGATCCCCACAGCTCTCAGGTAGGGAGAGAATACTTGATTTTCCTGTTGCGGTGTCAGCGGAGCCTGAAAGTTTTTGTACACTGCACGGCTGGTTGGTCCGCCCTGCAGTTTTATTGTTAGCTTGTGTAGCCTGTGTTTTGGTTGAAGTACTTCCTCCATTATCAAGTGGAGAATGACCATGTGGTTTTCCTCCGTCTGGTCTCAGTTGTGAACTTCTGAGACAACGCCCATCTTCCTCCTCGGGCCCCAGATTAGAGGACACGTTTCTTAGAGTCTTTGAGCCTCATTACACGGTAGGCGGAGGACCAAGGTGCTATTAGCCGGTAAAATACCGGTACCGCCTTGGAGGAAAGGGGAATTACTGCCCTATTCCAAGGTTGGCGGGCGGTAATTTCCCCTTCCCCCATTGCCCTTCCCCATTTTTGCCCCATAGGGCTCTATGGGAATGGTGAAGGTGCTAATTACGGTGCCGCAAATTGCGGTACCGTAATTAGCACCCTGGTCCCTTTGCGGGTTGGTTTTTAACACCTGCTAAACAGCAGGCGTTAAAGTACCAACCCGCAAAGGGACCTCGTAGAAAGGCGGTAAGGGTTTACCGGTACCGGTGCCCTTACCAGTACCGGTAAACCCTTACCGCACTAAGTGTAATGAGGCCCTTTGTCACCATTGTCTTTAAACAATCAGCGAGTTTGTAGTGTCAGTGGGGAGGGAGTAGTGGAAATGTGCAAGGTTAGTCAGTCCACAGTCTTCTCTATTTTATCAAGGATTCAAAAGTCTCAATCGGCTTACACAGTTTACCGTGTTTTCAGTTGTAAATTGTGAGTCAGGAGCGGAAGATGATCTCATTGGTCTGCGAGCTGTTCTTGAGAGGTTCTCTGGTCTCCGACCTCCGGCACCCGATGGTCCACGACAGATCACTTTTCGGCCACTTTCTGCGCATGCTCCGCTGCGCTGGAAATGATGTTATGTAGTCTCTGTTGAATTCAGTGAAGCTGAGTCTCTGCCTTCTGGAACAATGAAAGTGGTAAGCTGACTGCCAGACACCAGGACAGACCACTTTCCGAGAGATTTTTCAGAAATGTACTGTGCTCCTCGAGTACCCCCAGTATCCGCAGGCTAGAGGCCCGTTCACCAGCCACCGAGCGCCGGCTCCTCCCGTTGCTGCTACCGATGGTGCATCAACTCCCGGCCATGGCCTGCAGGGGGCGAGGTGCGAGCGGTTCCACAACAACACCAGAGTTTGGAAAGCTCTTTTCGGCTCTTTCTGTGCACGGCAGACAAAAGCTTGCGTCACCTCTGCAGTATTGCAAATTAGTGACACATTTATATTCTTCGTAGAATCACTGCTACTGCATTGGTCTCGGGAGGATAACTCAGTGGCAACTTGCTTGCCTTGGAAGCAAGACGACACAGAGCAACACAGGTTTGATCACCGGGTCTGCGATTAGAAACCTCTGGGTATTAAGCGCGTTATAAATAACCTATCATATCATATCATTACTATGACAGTCGCCACCACCACATAAAGGGTGTATTTACTGTGACTTTCACATTACAACCACCACCAGACTCTCCCTAACAGTCACCATCACCATCAATATTCACATTACAAACACCAAACCCACTTTCACATTTTAACCGCCACTACCACGTTCACATTACAAACCTCACATTGGCAGTACATTTCACATCAACATTCACATTGCAGTCCCCTCAAACACTACCATTCTCACATCCCAATCCCCACCACCCCATACTCACATTGCAATCACCACCACCATAGTCACACTCAATCATCACCACCTCCTTCACATTACAAACACCATCTGACCACCACCAAATTTACATTTGAATAACCACTATATTCATATCACAATCCCCTCTACCACATTCGTATAGCCATCACCACAGAGGGCTAGCCAACTAATACAAAAAACAAGGTTTACATCCTTTCAGGAACAAATAACTAACAATCTCTGTCTGTGGGCCCTGACAAGGATCTAGAGCTTTGGATCCGTAACATGACTTGCACAGAATCTCCTAACAGTTTCACACAATCCCTGAGAAACAATAGATGGGGTGGTAGGAATTGTATTGAGGTTGGAGTGCAGCACATCAGAAATAGGAGACCGACGCGACAGGGTAAAAAGTATACAATGATTTGGTATTCCTCCCCCTCCCCCACACCCCTGGCACATATTAGCCAGGTTAATACCCATAAGCAGGACATGGGAATCCACCAGGGGGTGCAAAGATGTGTTGACGCACCTCTGCTGGTCTCCTCCTCTGTTGCCGCAAAAGGGAATTGAGCCCCTGATACCCCCTCTGGAGTGACCACCTGACCCCCCACAAGCTACCTAAGACACCAGAGAAACGAACAGGGATAACCCTGGACTTTCTAGCTCGCGTATAGCCAGAGATATGCACTCGCTCAGAAGAGGCGGAGCACAAGGGTGCCAAGGCCTGCTCCTCGGCTCCACGCTGTACCAGTGCAAACAGCGGTGTCAGCAAGGCCGGATTGCAAAGAGCCGAGAGAGGCCTGTGACTCTCCCAGCCACCTCACACATACCCACTCGCTCACCCAGAGAGGCTGCGCAATCCTGACCGCCCAGCGGCGCGAAGAGCCATAGGACCTCATCTGCCCTGGTTGTCATCTTGTTGACCCCCCTGGGTTGAAGGACTACCAAACTTCACTCCTGAGTGGGCCCACTCTGGAGGACCGACGTGGAGGAGCGCCAAGCTGGGTGGGTCGTTGCCCTTGCGGCTTTCCACCTACGTTGACATATCCTCCGCTCACCATGGTCCTGAGAGCGGGAGTCGCCGGTGGAGCGACCCCACCTCGAGCTGCGGATTGAGTGCACTGCCCCCTCCCGCACCACTCCATCAGGATTGAACAGGTATTTGGGATCAGAGTGGAGGCAGAGTGACCCAAGGAGAGCAAAAACTCCCACTGCCCAAGAATCCCGCCCAGTGGTATCCCGCGGGCCTGGACTTCGGTGTTACTGTAGTGGGAGGCAGTACACCCTCCCCCACCAAGCATTTACTGTGGTTAGCAAGGCCGCCCCCTCCAGAGCCTAATACCTGACCACCTTCTTGGAGGTCTTCAGAGGCCCACGGCCCCCATCTGACCCCAATGGGTGTGTAGCAGGCTTTTGCCCGCATCGACCTTCAAGTGCATTGTCGACTAGCAAACTCTGGACCAGCCCTGTCGCTCCTCATTGGAGGTGTAGGACCCGGTTCTACCCATCGCAGCTCCGACCTTGGATCAATGACTTGCAAAGAGGAACAATGGCTTACTTGAACTTACTTGTAGCCATCATCCCCTTACATATGCCGAACACCCATCGCTGAGGAGCCCGGCTTCTCTTCATTGGACTGCTCTGACATCGCATGCTAGTCTCCAGCCGGCTCATCCCGCCTCTTCTCAACAGTTTCAGACCGTTCTGTAATGGCGGGCCTCTTGCACTTGCAAACTGGGAGAGAGAGTCAAAAATAATAGAACCTACTCAGGGAACCATTTGGTGCTCATTCAACACACTAATGGGAGCAATCCAAGCAAATGTGCAGCGCACATACAAATTGACAATAATCAATCCTGACTCACGCTCGGGCCATCCTTGCCACATCTTGCCCAGTAATTACCTAACTAGGGTGGGAGGAGCACTCATCTAAATAGAACATGCCTCAAGAAGCTGGCCTTAACACTACTTGCATGTGAATCCCAGTGCATGCCATAGTCGTAAGCTCCTCTCCAGCAACGTGGCCTCCCCAGGGTTGGGTTGTTGTCCGCACCTTAGGATTTGCATGGATAGTTGCGGATAGTTTGTGCTACTCTCCACAAGATTCTGGAACCACTATAATCCCACAACCCAAATCCAGGAAAGACACAAAGATAATAAGATATCTTAAATCCACCTGAATCCACACCCGGGTTGGGCAAGGGTCCCAGATAACAAACTGCTGTGCATATACTTCAGGGATGCATCTTGTTACCCCCATTTGGAACTCCATGCCCTGGCTGCAGACGACAAGATGGAGACCTGCTTAACGTGACCCACCAGGTGTAGCCTCCACAGTCCACCCCACGGAAGGGAGAGGAGAGGGTGAATCTAGACTTCATCAGCAAGCAACGGCCCAAACGGAGGAGTTTGTCTTGCTGCTAAAGGCAACCCCAGCACTCTGGTCGCTTTTGTTAATCCCTTCAGTGCCTTGCAAGACACTCTGCCTTCCACTCAGCAGGCTACAGGCTCCCCACCCATGTCGGGTGCACACGTTTGCTGAGGTAGTCCGCGATCCGATAACCACTAATGGTCTCGGCTGAGTCCCTGAAGAAAATTCGCCACGTCCCAACCCCCCCATTGGAGATTGCCAACATGCCCTCTTCCTCGCAGGCCGAGGCAGAAGAAGCTCAATCTGTGAGTAAAGTAATGGCAGCCCTTTTGGACAAAATCAGGGGCTTCTGTGCAGACATTGGCAGAAGGCTGGACAGCCTAGACAAGAAAATGGATACCATGGATGACCGTGTGAAAGTCCTGAAGCAAATAGAACCTCTGTCGACCTACTGGAAACCCAGATTGACATGCGCCTCTCTGAGCTGGAGAGGAGGGAGAAATGTGCCCTCAAGTTAGATGACTTGGAAAACAGAGCGCGTCGTAATAACTTGAGGATCCTGGTCTTCCCAGATTGGGAGGGCCAACCGCAATCTGACATCATAAGAGCTGTCAATGCGGTGGTAAGAAAACATTTTGATGAAGTTAACACCAACAAACCGACGATTGATAAGGGCACACAGGGCGGGATCAAGCTCCAGAGGTCCGAGGTCAGTGCTGGTGAGATTCCATTACTTTCCGGAGAAGACAAACATTTTGGAACTCGCATGGAAGAACGGCCTGAGAGAATGGGAAAACGTGCAAGTCACAGTTTATCAAGATCTCTCAGCATTTACCCTGACAAGATGAAGGCTGGCTGGTGCTGTAACAAAATGTCTCTTAACCAAAGGAGTGAGGCACAGATGGGGATTCCCTTTCTCCCTCCCTTTTGAGTATGAAGGATACAAGTATTTGCTAATCACGGAAGAAGACTTTCAGAGAGTAACCCAGGAACTCTTGGGTGAGGCCGTCCCAGAAGGCAACCCTGAGGGCCGAAGGAGAGAGTTGTCTGAGTCCCAGAAAGATAATGGTTTTACTGAAAGGTGCTGCATCTGCGGCAACAGAAAATTCAGGAGGGTGACACCGACTTTCCCGCCAGCTTCCAACAATTAACTATTCCTTTCACACAGCTGGTGCTCACGCGCTGCTCTGGAACTGATCGATGTCGGAGGTTTAATCTGGGGTCCCGGAATTGCTCCTGGCGCCCCGGGAAATGTTTGATTTCTCGAGTAGGAGTAAATGTGGTTTGCTGTTTGATATATTGGGCGGGGTGTCTGTGATGGTCCTTAGCCTTTTTGAGAGATGTAGGGGGGGGGGGTACTCAGATGTGGTATTGATTTCATGACAAGACTGGAGGTGGTAAAAACTGATGGCCTGGGCCAATGGCAGTCTCTATGTCGCAGGTAATCTAGGCGCTCAGGGTGGGGATGGGGGATTGGGGGGTTTGTTCGTGTTTATACTGGTTTTCGTTCTTTACAAACTAGCAAGCCCTATCCCGGCCTACACAGGGACACGCTTAGCTGCTCTGAGTTTGAGCCAACCGCACCAGGGTGGGGGTAAATGCAATACAGGTGACCCAGAAAGGAACATGAGAAAGGTGCGTCCCCCTGATGGATGACGCAAACCAAGCTCTGGCGTTGGGTTCACTGAACGTACGCAGTCTGGATTCCCCCAACAAAAGCTCTCTGCTAGCGAGGGAATTCAACAGATTAAAATTGCATTTCTTATTTCTGCAGGAAATCCACTGAGTGAGGTGGTGTGAACCTTCCTTGAGAGCCAAGTCCATAAAAGAAGTGTTAAATGCATCGAGCGCAGTTTAAAAAAAGGGGGGTCATGCTCATGGTGTCTCCCAGGGTGCACTTTACATCGAAGGCAGTACGTAAAGACTCGGAAGGCCGCTATTTGATGGTGAAGGGGGAAATTAGGGGAGCCATGGTGATGCTGATAGCTATCTATTGTCTAAACGAGGTCCAGGACCTCTATTCGGAGGGGATTAAACCTAAAATTGTGTCATTTGCTTGTCAGTCAAAAGGGCAAAATAAAAATCTCGAATGTCAATAATCTTGAAACAAAAATCTCAAAAAAAAAGGTTGAATGTATTATTTATTTATTTATATATATTTTTGGGGTCAGGTAGGTAAAAAAAGGGGTAAAATAAAAAAAATGAAAATGGGGGGTTAAGGAGGAACCCCCATTTCGAAAAAAAACGTATTAAAAAACAAATCGACTTTTTTTTTCGAGATTTTTTTTTCGACCTTTTTTTCGAGATTTTTTTTCTCGATCTTTTCACTATAAACCGTGATAGATACCATCAGTGGAATGAAAGGGGGCACCACACCGGGAGACGATGGGTTTTCCGTATCCTTCTACAAATCCTTCCACTCCACCATAGCCACGTTCATGGGCAAGTTATTCAACGCAGTCCTGGAGAAAGGAACCCTGCCCCAATCCATGCTTTCAGCCCATATCATAGTTATATCCAATGAGGGAAAAGGCCCCACGCAGTGCCAGTCCTGCAGGCCCATCTCCCTCCTAAACACTGATGTGAAAATCTTAGCTAAGCTTCTGGCCAACAAGTTGGCCCAACATCTCGCCTCCCTGGTCCCTGGGGACTAGGTAGGGTTCATCCCGGGCAGACAGGGGGCAGATAATGTAAGAAAGACCCTAGATTTAATGCATGAATCCTCAAGTAGGGGACTGGAAGCGTATCTTGTATCTTTAGACCCAGAAAAGGCTTTCGACCGGGTAGAGTGGCCCTATGTGGGCAAGGTCCTGCAAAGGATGGGCCTAGGAGATAAATTCAGAGGGTGGATCACAACTCTTAATAACAGATCCACTGCAAGAGTAGCAGTGAATGGCTCTATCTCCTCCACCCTCCACCTTTCTAGAGGGACCTGACAGGGCTGTCCCATCCCCCCCCTCCTGTATTCTCTAGCAATGGAGCCCTTAGCCATCACCATCAGTTTGGATCAGGGGATTATGGGAATCCAGTGTAGGGATCATGACTTCAAACTCTCATTATTTGCAGATGACATTCTTTGCTACATGACCAATTTACCTCACTCCCTCCCTTGCCTCCTGAGCCAGATACATAAGTTCTGCACCTTCTCGGGATTGAAAATAAACCTTTCTAAGTCATGTGTAATGCCATGGGGATGAAGACCAGGGAATTTCAGGAAGGATAACAGTGAGGGGAATGAGAATCGAGTGAAATCCCACTTCGTATCTGTGAATTCACCTCCCTAGGGATTTGGGTACCCTGTTTGATCTAAACTACACCCCGATCCTCGACAAAATAAAAACAGACCTACTACGCTGGGCCCCACTTACCCTCTAATGGTTCTGCCGCATGGTGTGGGTTAAAATGAATGTCCTCCCCCTGTATCTTGTATCTCTTCTCGGCCCTCCACTCCTCCATACCAGACTCCTTCTTCTCGACCCTACATGGCGTGGTCCAAAGATTCATCTGGAAAGGGAAAAGGCTGAGGGTTAAACATGCAACCTTGACCCTCCCTAGAGACTTTGGGGGTTTTGGTCTCCCCGACTTCAGGCTATATCATAAAGCGGGCCAGCTCTGGGTAATGATGGAACATCTTAGGGTTGATATGGGCACCTATTGGTCATACATAGAGGATACCCACACACACCCTAGGAATGTATGAGACCTGCTGTGGTCACTGTTCAAGGAAATCCCCCATCATGTTAGATCCCACCCTACATTGTCGGTCCTCTGGGAGTTATGGAAGTGCAACAAGGCTAATGCGCCCCTATCTGCCTGGCCCTTCCCCCTGAGCTCCCTGTGGGGCGCACCTATTGACCTGGGTAACAAGGGACTGAGTAACACACAGCAGTGGTCTGATATGGGCCAGGAGAGGGCCGCCCATTTGTTTAGGCAGAATACCTTCATCGAGTACGAAACTTTAGAGGAAGTCATGGGCACAAACCCTCTGTCGATCTTTGAATACCTGTGCGTTAAGGAGTTCATAACTAATCCCAAATGGTGTAAGAACCTCTCCCGCCCACTCACACCCTTCGAAGAAATGATAGCAGAGTCTACCACGAGGATTGGGGCTCTGTCAAGAATCTGTAGAGTGTTGATTACGGCAGAGCTAGAGGAGACTAGCACTTCAAGCACTTCTGGGAGGGAAAGCTAGGGGTGGCATGGGATGAAGAGGCTTCGGGCTCAGTCTATAAGGTAATGCTTTCTGGCTCCCTTTACACGGCAGATATGGAGAACAATTTTAAGATTCTTCACGCTTGGCACCTGCCCTCTGTTAGACTGTCTAAAATGTGTGTGGGTGTCTCCCCTCTTTGCCCAAGGGGATGTGGCCAGCAGGGAACGTGGTACTAAACGTGGTGAGAGTGCGTGTCTCTTGAGCTGGATCAAGGAAATGGTCTCCCCAGAGTTGCACCCTAATGAAATTCTCCTTGGAACCCCCTCTCCCGGTTCTGAATCAATTAGCTTCCTGAAAGTGGTTGAGGCCATGCTAAGGGCCGGAAGAGTAGCCCTGGCCCAGAAATGGAAACAAACATCAGCTCTGTCCAAAAGGAAATGGCTCCGTAAATTGTGGCCCATTTTTACATATGAAAAACTCTTGGTGATTGTTAATGACAAAATGGACTTGTTTATGTTGGACTGGAATGTGGTATTGTTAAATGAAGGATGTAGCACCCTTGGACTGTAACAGGGGGCAACCATAAGGTCTTGGTTGCCCCTTCTACCGAAGAAATTAGTTAGATCCCACTTGATGCTCCAACTCAGGGCATTGAACCCATTATGCCAGTTAAGACCCTTAGGTTAGGACTCAAAATATAGCTCCACAGGTCCCCAACTCTCGGTTGGGCTAGGTAGTTTTAGAGTAGGGGAGAGGGTTGGGGTGGGGGACGGGGGTTTACAGTTTTAGAGTAAATTGGTGTCTAATAATTGTATTACAATGTTTTGTCTCATGGAAAATGTTCAATAAAAATCAATGTTGAAAAAAATGATTTGTGTGATAAGGCGCAAATGCTGCAAGCCATGATTTCGCCTATATTGTCATTCTTCTATGACTCCAGTGTCTGAATTTGGTTTCATTGTACTTTTGTCTTTTCCAACTTATCTTCTACTATATGATACATCTGTCTTTTAAAAAAAAAATGTTTTGTACAGTGACCCTTCATCACTTGATGTTAAGGGGACCTCAGCACTTCCTACACATGCCCAGGAAACATCTTCTTTTTCATAACACCAATCTGAAGTTGCACAGATATTAATAAACCCAATGTCCACAAACTATGTATAGGAAGGCATGTGGAGATGGAAGAAAGGTTCCTGTCTCCCCTGCCAGGACTACACAGCTTGCCCCCAGCTCGCCAAAGAGTAGATGCAATCAGGAGTGATCAGAAGCACACTGGCCTGTGGAAGTGCTGTGCTACTCTCTCAGGAATCACGTAGATGCTCATAAATCAACTCAAGACACAAAACCGGAACATGGAAGACATAGAGACGTCCCCGACCTCCATGGCAGGACTACACTTTCCACCTTCACTACAAACCCATACCATGAACTCCATGCCACATTTCAGTTAATCAGTGATCCATCACAACAGTCCCCACACCACAATGTCATGCACATGGCAGAGGTGTCTGTTGAAAATCTTCCATAACATTGAACCTTCTCTCGTCTCTTCATCTCCTCTTCTTCCCCTAAATGCCCTCGCTCCTATCTCCTCACTTAACTCTCTCATTCTACTCTTTGTGGGTTATCTCATAACATAATTCATGCCCAATCTTCTGAGGATCTTTTGTCTATCATCCTCAATCAAACAGGCAGAGAGGATGAACCAGACAATGGTGCAGTATCCATGGGGTTTAGTAAAAACCTGATTGGAGGATTTAGTTGCCAACACCAGAGACTGCATGTAATAACTAACATTCTGCTAATATGATATTCCCCTTCTTTTCTTTCCATAGGTGCACTTGCAGGCGTCACCACAGAAATTGGTGCCCACTTCTGAAATTATTTACATGAGTTACAGCAAACCCAGTAGATGGTTCGTGAAAATCTCAAGGAGTCCGTGGATGGTATGATGAGGTTTGCTGATGCATTTTGGAAACCTGCTATTCTTATTCTGTCGATGATGTGGCTATCTGCGTGGTTTTTGCCTGTTATTTTGCCATTTAAGGCAGCACATTTAAATAAAATATCATATCATACCTTGTTTTTATGGTCTTTTTGGTTGATCTGATTGTTCATCCTGTTTCACGTAATGTGCACTTTCCCACGTCTTGGACGATTCATCCAGTGTTTCACATTTCTGAGGTGAAACCAGTAGATCTGGAACATTTTGATCATTCCCTTAAACACCTTTCCCCTGTTTTGGTGGACAGAAACGAGGAGCTTGAGGTCTCCGAGTCTTGTGAAGCTATCATATCCAACTGGCTGTTGTAATATTTGATTCACTCGAAAGGAGTGTCTTGTTAGGGGTCCCCCATGGGTCTTGTTATGGGTCCCCATGGGGTCCATTTTACATTGTTCATTCCACTTTGGAGGTGTGACCTTTTTCTGTGATTCCACTCTTGAACTCATTTACGCTTGAACTTTGAGCTGACGAAGTTCCTGTTTGAATACACCTTCCAGATGCAGAGGGGTTTCTATTAATTATGCCTGAAGCCTTGAGGTCAGAGTATGACTGAGCTAGCATAGAAAGAGGTATACACATGAACTCTAGTAGTTTCCTTTTGTATGGCTTACAAGACATAGAACTCATTTACAAGACGGCTAACAAGACATAGAACTATTTTCGTTTTTAATTATCTTTACAGACCCGGGTACCCCTGGAATACAGCTACCTTCCCCACTTCCACCCAACTGGCTTCTCTTTATAGTTGGAGGGGGCTTGAGGGATAAGTGCTTGTAAATGTTTTGGTCATCAAGTCTGCTCTGCCTGAACTATTCAAGGGTTTCAATGGTTGCAAAGACGACTCATCACCAGAGCAGACTGGATTCAGTAGAGAGGGCAATACAGACATTATTTGTCAAGGTTTCAAGAGTTGGGGTTTCAAGTATTAATGGAGATTATGCGTCACACGTGCCAATGGCGATCTATGTGTTAACATAATTGAACAAACGATAATGCAGACATTGCAACGATTTACAATTATCATTGCTATATGAATATAGTGCAAATGGCAAAATACTTTAAAAACAGCATTCTAAATAATACCATACATTCACTGATGATGCATACAGAACAATTATGTGTGACTCTAGAATGTTGTGGCCACTACATTTAAACACACAAAACACTTTGTACCTCTACAAGTTGTAACAGTCGTTCATGTAATATAACACTTGTTAATTAATCAGAAAATGCAAAAAAGGAAGGCATAAACATTTACCATTTTATTTGCAAAAAAAGTTTATATTTAGCAAGTCCAAGAACATTCCTGAAACTGTTCAACTCATTGTAACCAGTATGCCTAACATAAAATATTCAACCTGGTTTCAATTTGACAATTTATTTGGTATATTCAACTTAGAACAACTAGCAGAGGAGAGAAATCTACCCCCGCTCTCTGCCTGGAGAAGCGTCAGACCCCCAGAGAGATGCATTTTTGTACTGTTTTGACCTTAGTGAAGCGCTTAGGTTTTAAGCGCTTTTTTTAAATATAAAAACAAATACAAAAATACAAAATTCATCATGGAACTGGCACATTTTATGAATAATAAAACTAACAGACATCTCCTGACAAGCTGCCTAACACAAGGGAATGAATATATGCTGCATCCTGGGAGTTTTGTACGTAACCTTGACCACATTAAGACTGAGGGGTCGATTCATGGAGCAAACGTGCGCCGAAAATCCCAGCGCAAGCGGGCGCAAGGTAGCGCAAGCGTGAGAAACGCAGTGCATGCGCACGCGTGAGATTCAAGGAAGACGCTGCGCGTGTTTCCCGCTGTCCGTGCGCCCAATCCTGCCATGGCGCAAGCAGGCACACACGGCGTGCGCTACGCGCACAGCAAAAGTGCACATAGCGCGGCGCACACAACCAAAGTGGGCGGAACAGTGGGCGTAACACACGGAATGGGGAATAACGCGTGAAAAAGAAGGCGTAACTGGGGAAGTACTGCAGGGAACTACACGGAACGCCCACACGCACGCCAACAACCTGTATTCATGGATTCAAATACGGGAAACCCGTGCACGCAAAATACGCACACAGGCGTCAACGCGTCCGCCACATGAAGGCAGGCGGAAGTGTCCCCGCGCACAGTATAAAAGTGCGCGCAAACAACAAACACGTATATACAGCTACGATGAATGCCCCATTTGTCGCAGCACTGATCGTGGGACACCGCAGGAGGAGGAGAATAGCCAGGGCACGCATTTTCGCACCACGGACAAGCCTTTTTGGGATGCCTGACGACCAGGTATACGGCAGGTATAGGTTTCCACCCCATATCATCCTAGACCTGGTCAGGGAGTGGCAAGATGACCTTACATCCCCCACCCTTTGCTCCCAAGCATTGAGCCCCTTGGAGAAGGTGCTCAATGTCCTGCATTTTTTGGCCACTGGGTCATTTCAGCGGACTACTGCCATAGCGGGGGGGGTCTCACAGGCCACGCAGTCACGCTGCCTACACCAGGTACTGGCAATCATGACAGCGCACCCCTCAGTCCGCAGGCACATATACATGCCCAGAACACCCGCAGAAAGGCAGGCCGTTGTCCTGGATTTTTTCAAGGTGGCACACTTCCCCAAAGCGCTCGGTGCCATCGATTGCACCCATGTGGCCCTATGTCCACCGAGGGCTACTGAGCACATCTACCGAAACCGCAAGCACTGGCATTCCATCAATGTACAGGTGGTATGCGATGCAAAGGGAATCATCACCTCTGTCTATGCAAACTACCCTGTCTCCACCCATGACAGTTTCATATACAGAATGTCCACCCTGAGCTGGGCCCTGGAAGCTGGGCAGCATGGCGACACCTGGCTCCTAGGTGAGTACAAATGCCCTTGCACATGCATGCATGTCACACACACAAATACACAAACCCCAATAATCACAACCATTTACACCTCCCCAGGGGACAGTGCCTACCCTCTGAGCAACCACATGATGACGCCAATCCGGAACCCCACCACACCACCCCAGGTAAAATACAACGCCGCCCATATTGCAACCAGGGCCATAGTGGAGCGCACATTCGGAGTGCTCAAGTCATGTTTCCGCTCCCTTGACCGCTCTGGCGGGCAGCTACTCTATGCAACACCAGTAGTGTGCAGGATCATTGTACCAGCATGTGTCCTGCACAATGTTGCAACACGGCAGGGCGTACCGGTGGACATGGTGGTGCCCCCACATCCCCAACCACAGGCACAGGCGCTGCCCATGGGAGGGGACAGGGCACGTGGCGAGGAAGCCCGGACCCAGCTTGTGGCCACATTTTTCACCTAAACTCCCAACCCTGCGGAGTGCACACAGGCCTGGCACATACCAGGTGACAATCGATGATGACAAAGAGACAGTCAACTGTCACAACCCTACCACCTTACCACCCTGAGATAGTTGCCATGGAAGTGCGACATTGTCTGCATCCCTAGCTACTTAAACACAAGCTATCCTGTGTGACCAAAAGGCACACATATGACATGACATGATATGGCCTATACACAAGTATTTCAAGGTGCGATGAGGCAGGGAGGGGGGAACAAGGGAAGGCAGACAACGATACTACTAGGCCAGGTGTCATTTAGATTGTGCAAGTGCAGGGGTAGGGGGAAGGGAAAAGTGCAAGGGGAAGGGAAGGGTGGGAGTGCAGTACAGGGTAAGTAGACTAAAAAACAAATACATAGGCCAGCTGGTGGCAACTGCAAAGGTAAGTGCAGACAAGTGCTGGGAAGGGGGGGCTGTAGGGATAGAGAGACAGTCCCGCAGTGCAAGGATTGCCAGGGAGGCAGTGCAAGTGGAGAGTGGCTGGGCCAGGGACCGAGGTCGGTGAGAGTGGCCCAGTTGCAGATCCAGTGCAGTTCCAGTGAAGAATTTTGCAAGGGAGAGGCAGAGAGAAAGCAGAAGCAAAGAGGAAGGTTTTGAGGTGCTTCCCAAACCGGAGATGGTTCTCCTCAAGTTCCAGTGAGGCGAGAAGGCTGTTCCAGTGGGAGGCCCCTGCCACGGAGAGAGATCTACCCCCAGCTAGTTGCTTTGAGAAGCGGATGACCCTGACATGCAAGGTGTGAATCACACACACCTGCAAAACAGGCCATGGCCATCACTGTTATGTCACTCAAACCCTCCCAAAGCACAACATGACATGGCAAGCAATACCCATACACCAACACAGTAACAATAAGATACACATTGCCATGTCCAAAATGTACAGTGGCATCAGACAATGATGCCTGACATGGAATCAGATGAAATGACTGACCAACAACCTCCCACCCAAAATAAGTCATTTCCAAATGCATTACAAGAGTTAAAGACGTAACATAACAATGAATGCCTGTCTACATGCACATTGTGCATTGCAAAATCAATACTGCAGCTTCTGTGTGCTGTGTCCAACTCCTGCAACACACTGCTCAGCGCACAGCACAGTGAACAGCCATTGTGTGTTATGCACACCCTGAGCATCACATCTAAGCGACAGACCACATCAAAAAGCAAATTAGGCATGTACAGAATCCATAATTGGTCACAGAACATCTCCTGCAGGGACACAGTGGGCACCAGAAGGCAAACAGTGTACACATGGATATGCAAGGGTGGTTGTACATGTAGTGCATCAGAGTGCAAGTGTGTGGGTCAGTAAGGACATGCACTCAACATATGCATGTGCAATCAAGTGACCATCAGTGTCCTCTACACATCACATGTGAACATTCACCATGTGTACACCCCAGCATGTCAAACCACAACTATCCCCTCGCACCTGAAAGGTAAACACAACACATGAACAGGCATTGATCAGCAGAACACAACATGTACATAGGATACCACCATTACAATGTCAGGGTTCCCATCACACTGCAGGGCAAGGCAACTATCAACAACAACCCCCCCCCCTCACAAATGACCATGACCCACTGAACAACTGCACCTGGGTCATGGAGCCTTCAACCCTCAATTCCACCTGGCCGCAGAATCACCTTTCCCCTTCGTCACCATCTCCCACCTTGTGTGTAAAAAGGTGCCTGCACCCTCAGAGTCCACACTCATTTCCAAAATCACAAAATCGAAGCCAGAAAAATGAACCAGAACACCCTCCAGTAGATGACTTGATGTAGCAGTACCTCACAAAGGCCAAGTACTACCACAATGATGTAACAACCAAGGTAGCACAGTAAAACAATGTCACAACAGGATGTGAACCATGTGTGGTACATAACATAGAATGATGCACCATGAACGGATGTGTACTATCACAGGTCCCGTGTACATGCGCGGGAGTGTCACGAAACAACCACCCCCACCGTGTCCCGGGTGCCTGCAAGGTCAAACTCACACAGGCCTCTGAGACCCTGGTGGGGAAGGAGGGTCAGGGATATGCAGTCGGGACAGGTGTTGGCACACTGGATAACTGGAATGAGTGGCAGGAGAGGGGAAGAGGAATGACACATGAAAGTTGGGAATGCACGAAAATGTACTACCTGCATGAACACATACACAATCCAAACAAACTTGGACATCATTGTCATGGCCTTCTGTAGTCCAGGCTTAGGAGTGGCACGAACCAACCAACCCCTCTAGGTTTTTGGCGCCTGCAAGTTTGGGGCTTACACAGGCATCCACAACCCCAGCGGGGAAAGAGGGTTAGGGAACTTTGCTTGGATAGGTACGGGAAGCAGGAACACTGGGTAGAGGGTACAGGGTTCAAAATTGAATAGGATTCCGGGTGATTAGGGGGAAAAACATACCAAATTGAATTACACATTCATCCATGCATTAGTGCACCCCCCAGCAAGCCTATGCAGAGCAGTTTGAAAGAAAAACAACAAGACACTTAGCTCTGGTTTTGAGTGCTGGCCTCCTGCCTGCGCACTCTCAGGTCCGGTTACAGAAGCACTGCAATGCTGCAAAGAGAGCCACAGTCAACAACCTGTATGTGCCCATTACACAAAAACACACCACCAAACATGCCCCATAGCAACAAACTACTCTACAAACAGACAATCTGGTGTAGATGCTTCGTACCCATATATAACATTACCCCTGTGATGGGTCATACACAGTCAATGCAGTAAGTCAGCCGCCGGTGGGTGCGTGGCAAATGGAACACCAATGTGTCACAATTGACACAACATGCAATGTTCCCTGGGTAAGCAGACAGACCCATATAGCAAGGCATGACTTCAGAGCAAGTTGTGTACCACCATGACCGAAACAAAGTTGGCAGTGCATTTATCAAAATGTACATGGAAATGAAATGCACTGCACCCGAGTATGTCCCTTGCTGTATGTCCCTGTGAGCTGCCCCTTTCCATGTCTCGGAAGGCTACATGGTTGATACAAGTGCCTCAATGGACCTTGGTGTACCGGAGGGTATGTGCCACTGCCCCTGCAGGTGTCCCAGACAACCTTACAATCAACAGCCATCAGTCCACCAACACATCTGAGCTGCATTGTGTGCTTCAACACCAATATTCGTCCAAGCTCACCCTCAGTGCTGTGACTAAGCCTGCATGTGCAACTCGCCTGGTGCAAGCTTTGCTGTGTTGTGGCCCCCCTGTGCTGCTCACCTTGCCTGGAGTTCCTTGGAACACGTCAGCAGTTCTAGGATGTAGGTCTGCAATCCGTGTGCCTCTGCTTGTGCACACATGTGCATGTGGGCACCAACAAACGTGTCCAGAATTCCGACGTCCAATGGGCCATGTCTGCTGGCAAAGGTGCTCTGGAGGCTCATCCCCCTGCAGAAAGGTAATGAAACACATGATTAATGCTTTAGAGTCATCTGTGTGTGTCTCTTCAGGCATCTCATTACTTGACCATGTCAGAGAGTTACATCAGAAATCACACCATCAGTCCGTCTTTCACATCCAAAGTGGGGAACACTATCTAGGGCATGAATTGCAACAAGCACGTGTACAGTAAAGATAAGAAACATACTACACAATGCATAGCAATGAATGTACACATTAATCATGAAACACCCCATCTAGCAAAAGCTGAACAGTGGACAATAACACAGAAATCATCCCCACTAGGGGTGTAAACACAAGTCACACAGCACCAGACATGCCACAGATATGACAGTCCAAAGCCCTTGTGTAGTAGGTTGTGACACCGAACCATCCTTGCGAGCCCATGAATAAGGGAGGCAGGAGTGGCATATGTGTGTCAAGGACCCCAAGCAGCAAACACATACACAAGACAAGCCTGAAGGGCCCTGCTGGAACAGACAGTGGATGCCCTCAAAAGCCACAAAGCACCGCACCGTCACATGAAAGCACAAAAGACAAGCAATTTTAAACTATATTAACTAATTACACTAACTATGGAAAACCTATATTACCTAATTAAACTAACGATCAAACAGAAACTTAACTAACTAAACTAAAAGAAAAATCAAAAATGGCCACATACGACCCGGGGGGGAGGGGAGGCACCCAGGAGGGGGGAGGTACAGGGTGCTGCTCAACATCCACATGCGATGATGCTGAGCCAAAAAGAAAACCTCCATGGGCTCAACGCCTGCACAGCCCGACCTATGTGGGAGATAGATGGTCGTCTGAGTCTGGCTCATCCTGGAAAGGAGGACGTGGCACAGTAGCCTGGCCACGCCTAGCCACAGCTTGCCCCTCAACGGCAGCAAGTCTGCCGGACGGGTGAGCCTGGTTCTGTGTGGCGATGTGACGTAGGTCTGCATGCAGAACCTCACGTGATACACGTGCTTCCTCTTGCAAGGTAGCACGTGTAACACGGAGTTCCTCCTGCAAGGCCTGGCTGGACAACCGCTGCACCTCCCGGCAAGCCTGTAGCTCAACCGAGATGGTACGCTCAAGCTGTGCAAACCTCTCCTCTGCCCGCTGCCTCTGGGACATCATAAGGACACCCAGAGTGGATTTGAGGGAAGCATACTCCACCCTCAGGGCATCCATGTGCACCTCTGCATAAGCAGCAATTGCTTGACACAGAGACGACATTTCAGCCTGGCGTGTCCTGTCTGAGGCCGCCATGCCCAGCCTGAGCGAGCGGGCCGTGGACCGTGCCGCCTGCTGCTGGAGAAGCACCTGCCTAGCAGGGGGAGCACAGATCGGGCCACACGCTCCATGCTCTCAGCGATGTTCTCCATTGCTGGCCCCTGCCGTTCTGAATTGGCAGTCATGTCTTGCTCCCACTCAGTATACTGCGGTTGCGCGCGGCGACCGCGTTGCCGGGCTTGACCCCTGTGAGACCCATGGACCGGGGGTCCTCGCTGTGTTGGCACTGCCCACGGCTGCACGACTACATACCCCCGTCGACGTGATGTCCCAGGCACATCAGTGACTGGTGTGGAGGGTGACCCTGCGTCCCGATCCACCACGGGCAGAGGAACCAAGACTGTCTGATCCCTCCGTGCAGGTGTCGCAGACAGAGGAGTGTCCACATCAGAATCACTCACCCCTGACGCATGGACTTGATGCTCATCCAACTCAACATGGACGTCAGAGTCATCATCAAGGCTGGACTCATAGGCAGCCGGAGACAAGATGGACTGTAGCACTTGGGGGTTTTCGTGGCCTACCACCCCACGACCCCCACTAGTGCCGGGTTGATGTAGTGGTAACAACCCTGTGTCTGGCATGACAACACCATCCTCCGCCTCCATTGCGTCATCACCTGAAACATAGAGAGAAAAAAGGTCACTACACATGTCAGAAGCACACAACACACACACACACCGACAGCAAACGCATCAGGCAGACATATGAAACACAACTTATAACCTGGCATGCATGCTGGGTCAACTTTGAATTGCTTCTGTGATCAGACCTGGTGAAAGATGGCAGTTTCCATGGAAGTGGGTCTATGCAGTGCAGAAAATGTGTACGCAACTCACTACCTACATGTACAAGGACTCCATGGTGTGTGCCAGGAAATGTGAAGGCAGTGCAATGTGAAATTCAGGCATCACGTGCATTGTGCATTCAATGTGTACCATATCTAGAAGCCAAGCACCCCTCCACCCCAGTACCAAAGCAGGGATGCCTAGCATGGTATCAAAAGGCTGACCATACACCTGTGTATTGACAGGCAGTGTTGACTGGCATCAACAGCTTAATGTGATTCAAGTGACAACACTGCAAATGATGAAGTGACAGTAAGCAGGACACATGATGAAAACTCTGGATGCCGCCCATGTGTGAAGAAGACACAACAACAGTTGGACAGAGTCATTGGCCATTGAACAAGCTGAGGCCTGTGAGCCACACAGATTGTCAGACCCTAAACAGGTGTGCAATGCAGTACTGAGCCACAGTTGACATGGGAAGGCTGATGAGATGCCATGCAATGCATGTAACCAAGAACTTGTATTACAGTGATCATCCAGTCAAGGACACATAGGGGCATGCGTGCAATGCACATGGAGCATGAATGGGCACTCATGTCCCTGCGGGACATCTGACCTATGCACACTACAAGTGAGATACCCTGCATCAAGTACTAAGGCTTTACCACACGGCATATGTCTGGCAGATTCTGCGCTGGAAGTTAGCATCTACACAGGACGCATGAACAAGAAAGTACACATTGGCAAGATTGAAGCAGACCAGTGCAAAGGTGGAACTGGGGTGCAGAGTGGCGGAGGAGGGGCAAGGGAGCATGCCTACATAGAGTCCCCGCATGCAGGCAGAGGAGACATGCATCACAGAAGCATTGCATTACTTACACATCAAAACCATGTACACGTCACATATAGTGGCAATCATGCACAACACATCCCACAAGTGAAACACACACGTCCTCAACAAACACGCATCAACACTCACTGGACTGGGCATCAAAGTCCAGCATCTCTCCCACTCCTTCGACCAATTCAGGTGGTATGAACTCCGCAACGAGTGCCTCATGCGGAGTGAGCTCTGCCTCCCCTGGTGCAGGCCCACCGCCAGTCACCAGAGTCAAGTTGTAATTAGAGGCACGCTTAGCCTTAGTGCTGCGTTTGATGTCATTCCAACGCTTTTTGCACTCTTGCGCCGTGCGCACCTCATGGCCGAATGAACTGACATGTTCCGCAACATGCTTCCAGTGGGTGTCACGTTGGGCAGCCGTAGTCTGACTATTGGCACCCACTAGCATGTCACGGCTGTGGCCCCGCACGTAGTCCACGAGGAAGTCCAGTTCCTGCTTGCAGAAAGGCTTCTTCCTCGACGTGCAGGAGGTCGTGGCTGTGTGTGGGGTCCCAGCCTGTGCTGCAGGTGCAACCTTCCTCCTCTTGGACTGTGGCGCAGACCCTGGCTGGCTAATGCCGCCCTGACCAGTATGGCCAGTGGGTTCGGTGGATTGAGCCAAGGGAGTGGCAGGTGGAGGGACGACCAAAGGCCTGACTTGTGTCAGTGGCAGCTGGGTGCCCTCTAATGGACCCTGCGCAGCAACATCAGCTGTGGCAGGGTCATTGACCGCAACGGTCCTGGTTGGCAGACTCACAACCGGGGTGTTGTTGGGTGCATCTGCCCCTGCACTTGCCAACACCCGGCTGTTCGAGGCAGCAGATGACATGACTGCCCCAGGGACACGTGTCTTGGTCTGAGCAGCCCGGCCTGCCCCTATGGGTTCCCTCCTGGCCTGTTGGAGATCTACCAAGGGCTCCTCAAGTGCCAACGCAGCCTGCGCTGGCAGACCCTGAGCCTGGGTGGCGGTGTCCATAGCTGCACCTGCAGCTACCACTACCCTTGGGCCCGTGGCAGTCGATGGAACGGACTGCCGGGTCACACGGGCGCCATTGCCAGATGCAGAAGCTGCATCCCCGGGAACCACAGGGGGTGGTGGCATGACTGCACCGACACATGGCACAACATTGTGCTCAAGTGGCGCACCCCTGCCTCTTCCCCCTCTGTGGCCGCCCTGGACACCCTGGAGTCCCCCTACCCCCTCGTCACCAGGGCCACATCCCCGACCACGCCTGCCATGAGGAGTACGCCCAGCTGAGGCGCCCCTCACCTTTGGTGGCCTCCCAACCATGGCACAGATGTAGTAGTGCCGGCACAGATGGAGTGGTGCCAATGGGAGGTGTACACCACAATTGACCTGGGCAATTGGGGTGAAGGGGGTGGGAAGCAAGATGTTAACAGCCCCCCTGCACCTGCAAGGCTGTATGTGACCCCGGTGATTTAGTGACGGGTCACGCAACGCTCAGGCACCCCAAAATGGCAGTAAAACCGTGCACGCAACCCTGCAGCCTACGTGCGTGGATTCAACCTCCCGCAGTACGCGGTGGCACCCAGTAACACGAATAACGCGTACGCGTGGGACACGCAGGCTACTGTAACATCGAAATTGGGTGCGATACACAGGGGCACCCGCAGTGGGAAAAAGAGCGTGTGCGACTCACCGTCTGACTAGCGCGATGCAGAAAAACACGCGTAGCCAATACCCCTGCCAAAAGAAGAGATACTTCCTTGATAGCTGTGAAGTTGTGATGGCGCGCGAAACAACAGGAAACAGCAACACACGTCGGTCTCCACGAAAGGCACGTACAGCGAACTGCTGGGCCCGCTCACCTTTAACCCGTGCTGAGGGAAAAGCCCATGCGCGTCACGTCACTTACGCGCATGGGCCCTTTCCTCGGATTACACGCGGACGTGCAGTTTTTCACACGCGCTGAAATGCCCATGCACGCCTGCGCGCGTCACATCACAGGGGCACTTGCGCTTGAGGGGCCTTCTGTCCAATGAAATTGCATATGCGTGCAGACGCGCTTACGCGCTAAGGGCCTTTCCTCGAATTACACGCTGACGTACAGAATTTTCACGTGCCAAATCACTCCGTATCAAGCTGGCCACGCGTAAGCACACGGAAGACCACGCTCCTGCCCAGAAGGCCGAATTACTGCCCCCCAGAGCCCCGAGCATGCTCCCACCTGCCATCTGCTGCTGCCTGACTGCCTGATGCCCACGTGCCCTGCCATTTGCTGCTTGCACATCAGCCAGGGGTGCTGTTGCTGTGACCACCCCTGCTGGAACCAAAGACTCCCGACTGGGATTCCATCGCTCCACAGCCCAGCCCCAGGACCCAGTTGCCCACCCACTCCTGCCTCTGGGGTTGTCATGTCGGGCACGGCAACATTTGGCACCACTGACAACCCCCGGCCAGAGAGGCAGAGGGGCACCAGCTTCAGTGGCAGGGAAGCAGGTGTCCTGGTGGAGCAAGTCCTGGGGCAGTATGATGCCCTCTTCGGAAGTTCCCGCGCCGACAAGGAAGGACGGACTCGGATATGGACGGACATCGTGACTGCCATCAACGCGGAGGGGGTGGCAGTCTGCGACTTCCAACATGTCAAGAAGCACTGGGAGGACTTCAGGTCCAGGACCCTGAACAAGGCCCGGCGCCTCTTGAAGGCAGCGGATGCTAAGGGGCGCCGGGGCCACTTGTCGGAAGATCAGATGAGGGTCCTGGAACGCATATCCCCAGCGCTCCACGTCCAGGTCCTTGAGAGGCAGACCCGTCTGGAGTCGAGCGGTAAGTGTACATGCATCCTGATTGTGAGCTGTGCGTGTGGTGATGTTTCAGTAGTGTGCAGGTTGCACACCTGTTTGTATGGGGTCGAGTATGGGTGGGGGTGTACAGGGCCGTGAGGCTAACACATGCGAGGGCTGTAATGTGTGAGACATGGATGGTGCTTGTGTGTGTAGGCTTGCATGCCAAATGCAGTTGTGTGGGCACACATGTTTGGATGAATGTGTATGTAAGTAGACATGTTCGTGATGTCACGCATGTATGTTGTTTTCAGCTGCATGTATCAGCACTGTGTACATGTGCATGTGTGTGTATTTGACAAGGGTGCAACAGTGATGCAACATGGATGCATGTGACAGCGGGATGTGGAAGCCTGATTGGCAGATGTGACATGGATGCCCATCTGAACACTGCAACACTTGGCAGAGGTGTACACCTGCATGCAAGTGTGGTGGTGTGTGTACATGTGTAGTGCACTCCCTGTGTTGCATGTGATGTCTGGCTCACCATTGCCTGCTCATGCTGTTGTATGTGTATGGATGGTGCTGGCAGTTGCGATATGGATGTGGTATGGCTCATGTGTGCAAGTTGAAATGACATGTGTGTTGGGGATTGTGATGGCATGTCTGAGGTTTGCCAATGCCACTCATGTACAACTGTCATGTGTGCATGTGTCCATTGTACAGTGCCCTGATGCCTGTGTTTTATTTCTCCCTGTCTGCAGCGTCAACTGATGAAGAGGGCGGAGAAGGTGCTGTGGAGCACAGCGGCAGGGATCCCACCGCCAGCCGGAGACGCAAGGCCCGGCTCCCCTCCCAGGTTGTGATCTCGTCGGGGAGTGAGGAGTCCGGTGTCACGCCCCAGGCCGCAGCTGCCGGGGGGAGGTCCAAGAGGTGGAGGTTGGAGTTGGACTCCTCGGCAGCAGAAGGGGCAGCTGGGACCCCACAGGGCCCAACGGGGGAAGATGGCACGGAGTCATCCAGGTTGGTGGGGGGTTTGGTGGAGGAGGAGGCCGTGCAAGCAACAGAGACGGGGTCTGGAGGTGGGGATTCCACTGGTGCTAGTGGTGCAGTGCAGGACCAGGGACAGGAGGCAGCACAGGCCGCCGCGGAGGTGCCTGTGTGCAATCCTGTCCCTGCATCATCTTGCACCAGCAGGGATGCCTACGTCCAGACACGTTTTCAGGCAGGGGACGAGCTCACGACAACTGGCCTTCCTCTGCCTGCGGACGTGGCTATCGGGGTCCGGGTTGAGCCTGTCCTGACTGGTGTGGCGTTGCGTCAACGGGCCATGCGAGGTGACCTGCAGTCTTTTCATGAGGAGACTGCACGTCATCTCGAATGGCTCGTTGACCGCGTCGGCCTACTGGGACAGGTCACCCAGGCCGGATTCCTCCATTTGATGGGGCTTGCTGCGACCCCCTCCTCAACTGAACCCCCTATGCGCCAGTCGTCCTCTGTGCCATCTTCACACCCATCAGTCACCTGGGTGCCCTGTCGAGCTGCCTCTGATGGTGCGGCTAGGCTGGTGGAGGAGGCATCCCTGCCACAGTCAGGAATCGGACGTCCAGCAGGGGTGGCCCCATCAACGACTGCACCCCAGCCAGCGGAGGATGTGCAGGCAGCAGGAGGCAGTGCACGGGCAGAGCCACAGCAGCAGCAGCAACGTGGTGGGAGCCATGATGGCTCGGGGCCTTCGACATCGGAGGGGAAGGCATCGGCCGGAGGGCAGGAGGACCTAGGACAGAAAGTGTCTTCCGTGTGGCAGCGGTTGGGCCACGCCATAGATGCGGAGCGGCAGTGGGCGGAAGATGCACGGCTCACGATGGTCAGGGCGGAGAACTCCATGCGGAGGGCCCTGAGGCGGGCCGAGTGCCTCGAGGCAATCCGCAGGGGGTTGGAGGTGGACACGTCGACGGCCCTGCAGACCCTCGGGGCCATGGAGGAGGACCGCCTCCGGGACATTGAGCAGGAGTTCGATGATGCCCTGGCCCGGGACATCCAAAAGTGAGCCGTCGGACTAGCCCTCTGCCCTTGTAAATAGTTCTGTAGTTAGTGTTAGGTTTCCTTTGGTTTTGCATTTTTTTTGGACCTTTTGGACAATGGGCCACATTTTTGTATATAGCTTTTTTTGTTAGGTAGTGTTATTAGATAGGTTTCATTTCTTCTGTTGGGATCATGGACCCTGGCTTGTTCATCTGTATATAGTTGACTGTTGGATTTTTTTTTTTTTTACAATTTACCCATGGAGCAATGGCTTTCAATTATAATTTTCCATTGGATTTTCTTTTGTGGACTGTGACTTTGGACACCATTCCTTTGGGTTATGATTTTTGGTTTTGCATTATTTCACGGACATGCTGCTTTTAATTTTTTTAAATTCCCATTTCTGTTTGTTTATTTTTGATTCAATTTATGTTTCCTTTAATACATATTTTTTGTTCAAACTTCAATGTGTAGTATCATCTCATTGGTTTCATGCATATCATGATATGGGTTTTGAGATTCACTGACACCCATTCGGTGTATGTGAGGGACATGTGTTCATTTCCAAACTTGCAATTGGGGTTCTATCATGTTATTGCCATTTCTAAGTGGGTGGATGCAATACTCGGGTGGGTGTTTGGCATTTGGAGGCTGACCATAGGGACCAGGGATCTAGATTGTGACGACATGTTGGCTGGGGAACATGAGTTGGGGCCTGGTGGAGGGTGTCCCACAGTGCTGTGGGGTGGGGGTGCAGGGGGACATGAGTTGGACATGAGTTGGGGGCCTGGTGGAGGGTGCCCCACAGTGCTGGGGGGTGGGGGTGCAGGGGAACATGAGTTGGGCATGAGTGGGGGCCTGCTGGCAGGTGCCCCATAGTGCTGGGGGGTGGGGGTGCAGGGGAACATGAGTTGGACATGAGTGGGGGCCTGCTGGCAGGTGCCCCACAGTGCTGGGGGGGTGGGGGTGCAGGGGAACATGAGTTGGGGGCCTGGTGGAGGGTGCCCCACAGTGCTGGGGAGTGGGGGTGCAGGGGAACATACATGAGCTGGGGGCCTGCTGGCAGGTGCCCCACAGTGCTGGGGGGTGGGGGTGCAGGGGAACATGAGTTGGGGGCCTGCTGGCAGGTGCCCCACAGTGCTGGGGCGTGGGGGTGCAGGGGAACATGAGTTGGACATGAGTGGGGGCCTGCTGGCAGGTGCCCCACAGTGCTGGGGGGTGGGGGTGCAGGGGAACATGAGTTGGACATGAGTGGGGGCCTGCTGGCAGGTGCCCCACAGTCCTGGGGGGTGGGGGTGCAGGGGAACATGAGTTGGACATGAGTTGGGGGCCTGCTGGCAGGTGCCCCACAGTGCTAGGGGGTGGGGGTGCAGGGGAACATGAGTTGGACATGAGTTGGGGGCCTGGTGGAGGGTGCCCCACAGTGCTGGGGGGTGGGGGTGCAGGGGAACATGAGTTGGAAATGAGTGGGGGCCTGCTGGCAGGTGCCCCACAGTGCTGGGGGGCAGGGGTGCAGGGGAACATGAGTTGGACATGAGTGGGGGCCTGCTGGCAGGTGCCCCACAGTGCTGGGGGGTGGGGGTGCAGGGGAACATGAGTTGGACATGAGTGGGGGCCTGCTGGCAGGTGCCCCACAGTCCTGGGGTGGGGGTGCAGGGGAACATGAGTTGGGGGCCTGCTGGAGGTGCCCCACAGTGCTGGGGGGTGGGGGTGCAGGGGGACATGAGTTGGACATGAGTGGGGGCCTGGTGGAGGGTGCCCCACAGTGCTGGGGGGTGGGGGTGCAGGGGGACATGAGTTGGACATGAGTGGGGGCCTGGTGGAGGGTGCCCCACAGTGCTGGGGGGTGGGGGTGCAGGGGGACATGAGTTGAACATGAGTTGGGGGCCTGCTGGCAGGTGCCCCACAGTGCTGGGGGGTGGGGGTGCAGGGGAACATGAGTTGGACATGAGTGGGGGCCTGCTGGCAGGTGCCCCACAGTGCTGGGGGGTGGGGGTGTAGGGGAACATGAGTTGGACATGAGTTGGGGGCCTGCTGGCAGGTGCCTCACAGTGCTGGGGGGTGGGGGTGCAGGGGAACATGAGTTGGGGGCCTGCTGGCAGGTGCCCCACAGTGCTGGGGGGTGGGGGTGCAGGGGAACATGAGTTGGGGGCCTGCTGGCAGGTGCCCCAAAGTGCTGGGGGGTGGGGGTGCAGGGGAACATGAGTTGGACATGAGTGGGGGCCTGCTGGCAGGTGCCCCACAGTGCTGGGGGTGGGGGTGCAGAGGAACATGTGTTGGGGGCCTGCTGGCAGATGCCCCACAGTGCTGGGGGGTGGGGGTGCAAGGGAACATGAGTTGGGAGCCTGGTGGAGGGTGCCCCACAGTGCTGGGGGGGTGGGCGTGCAGGGGAACATGAGTTGGGGGCCTGGTGGAGGGTGCCCCACAGTGCTGGGGGTGGGGGTGCAGGGGAACATGAGTTGGGGGCCTGGTGGAGGGTGCCCCACAGTGCTGGGGGGTGGGGGTGCAGGGGGACATGAGTTGGACATGAGTGGGGGCCTGGTGGAGGGTGCCCCACAGTGCTGGGGGGTGGGGGTGCAGGTGGACATGAGTTGGACATGAGTTGGGGGCCTGGTGGAGGGTGCCCCACAGTGCTGGGGGGTGGGGGCGCAGGGGAACATGAGTTGGACATGAGTGGGGGCCTGCTGGCAGGTGCCCCACAGTGCTGGGGGGTGGGGGTGCAGGGGAACATGAGTTGGACATGAGTGGGGGCCTGCTGGCAGGTGCCCCACAGTGCTGGGGGGTGGGGGTGCAGGGGAACATGAGTTGGACATGAGTTGGGGGCCTGCTGGCAGGTGTCCCACAGTGCTGGGGGGTGGGGGTGCAGGGGAACATGAGTTGGGGGCCTGCTGGCAGGTGCCCCACAGTGCTGGGGGGTGGGGGTGCAGGGGAACATGAGTTGGACATGAGTGGGGGCCTGCTGGCAGGTGCCCCACAGTGCTGGGGGGTGGGGGTGCAGGGGAACATGAGTTGGGGGCCTGGTGGAGGGTGCCCCACAGTGCTGGGGGGTGGGGGTGCAGGGGAACATGAGTTGGACATGAGTGGGGGCCTGGTGGAGGGTGCCCCACAGTGCTGGGGGGTGGAGGTGCAGGGGGACATGAGTTGGACATGAGTGTGGGCCTGGTGGAGGGTGCCCCACAGTGTTGGGGGGTGGGGGTGCAGGGGAACCTGAGTTGGGGGCCTGGTGGAGGGTGCCCCACAGTGCTGGGGGGTGGGGGTGCAGGGGGACATGAGTTGGACATGAGTGTGGGCCTGGTGGAGGGTGCCCCACAGTGCTGGGGGGTGGGGGTGCAGGGGAACCTGAGTTGGGGGCCTGGTGGAGGGTGCCCCACAGTGCTGGGGGGTGGGCGTGCAGGGGAACATGAGTTGGGGGCCTGGTGGAGGGTGCCCCACAGTGCTGGGGGGTGGGGGTGCAGGGGAACATGAGTTGGGGGCCTGGTGGAGGGTGCCCCACAGTGCTGGGGGGTGGGGGTGCAGGGGAACATGAGTTGGACATGAGTGGGGGCCTGGTGGAGGGTGCCCCACAGTGCTGGGGGGTGGGGGTGCAGGGGGACATGAGTTGGACATGAGTGTGGGCCTGGTGGAGGGTGCCCCACAGTGCTGGGGGGTGGGGGTGCAGGGGAACCTGAGTTGGGGGCCTGGTGGAGGGTGCCCCACAGTGCTGGGGGGTGGGGGTGCAGGGGGACATGAGTTGGACATGAGTGTGGGCCTGGTGGAGGGTGCCCCACAGTGCTGGGGGGTGGGGGTGCAGGGGAGCCTGAGTTGGGGGCCTGGTGGAGGGTGCCCCACAGTGCTGGGGGGTGGGGGTGCAGGGGGACATGAGTTGGACATGAGTGGGGGCCTGGTGGAGGGTGCCCCACAGTGGTGGGGGTGCTGGGGGACATGAGTGGGGGTGCAGGCTAGTCCCCCGTGGTGTGGGCTGCCTGCAGGGGCCGTGGAGCGAACACCTGGGAGGACCCACACGGCCAATTCACGTGTAGTACTCCACGGAACCCCTGAAATACACGTACCCTGCTGATATCGCGTGTGAAACTTCCCGCGCACCCCAAGATACACGTACCCAGGACATTCACGTGTGGAACTTCCAGCGCACCCCAGTAATACACGTACCCTGCTGATATCGTGTGTGAAACTTCCCGCGCACCCCAAGAGACACGTACCCAGGACATTCGCGTGTGGAACTTCCAGCACACCCCTGAAATACACATACCACACTCGCACAGGGCCAATCGCATGTGAAACTTCCCGCGCACCCCAGTAATACAGGTACCCTGCTGAATTCACGTGTGTACGTTTCCGTGCACCCCGAAATACTCGTACCCAGGACATTCGCGTGTGGAACTTCCAGCGCACCCCTGATATACACGTACCCTGCTGAATTCACGTGTGAAACTTCCCGCGCATCCCTGATGTACACGTACCCTGATGGAATCGCGTGTGGAACTTCCCACGCACCCCTGAAATACACATACCCAGCTGAAATAACGTGAGGTACTTCCCGCGCACCCCATTGATACACGTACCCCGCTTGCGGTGCTGGTACAGGGTTAGCGCAGCCCTTTGCGCTGGATTGGGGATTTTGATGCCTTTTCCCTGCGCAAGGGGTTTTCTTGGGGGCCTAACTGGCGCTGCTGCAGGGTCGCTGCGCCACTGTGCGCCACGGCTGGTTTTGGTGGCTGGAATCCATGAATACGCTGTGCGCAGAAATGTATTTTGGCGCACGCGGCTGGCGCAGGGGATTCGCATGCGCACACTGTGCGGCAGCCACGTGCGCCACTTGTGCGCTGAATTCTATGAATTACCCCCTGAATATTTCTGCTACCACTGTCTTTTGGGCACTCAAATATTGTTAACTGTTGCACTTGGTAGACTATGGAAATGAATGGAGGAAAAGATTACAGGACTACAAATACATGAACTAAAGTAAGTCAAAGAGAGAAATTATACATTTGTGACAGCTGCAGATTGTATTATTTTCTTTCTTTATCACTGTTTAGGTAGACTGTGGAATTTAAAGGTTAGTAGACTGGAAAACTATGAATTAAAGGGCAATGGAAATGTTAGATTTCATATGTATTTCAATAATTGAATATTGGGTTTTATATTTATGAAATTGTGTATTTAATGGGCACTATTGAATCACCATAGGATGTATAATGAAATTTGATGTATTATTGATTTCTTTTCTTTTATACTGTGTGAAAAGTTATTTTCTGTAACTGGGTCACACTAAGGAAAATAAATTAATTAATTATGATGTTTAAAGACCAGGGTAAATAAAAATCATTATCTGAAAGCAGCGGGTCACATCTTTTTTGGTAGGTATCAACATCTGTTATTTCTATGGCCACTGCCTGAAGAGCTGGTTTCATCATAATGTGCATGTTCTTGCTTAATTCCTGCACAGCTTGTTGTTCTTTGTAGCTTAGATTGTACTTGCCTTTCTTTTGGGATTCAAACAAACAGAATTCCTTTGTTACTTTCATTTCAAAAGTGGTCAGTTCTGGATAAATGCTCGAGGGAGTGAAGGATGAAGGGAATTTGAACCCTATGTTATTGCAGGTTGCACTATCTTCCTCACTGGTAAAGGAATGTTTAAGTTTGATCTTTAGAATGCACTCATTTTGCTGGATGTTTCTATGTGGGAGCATATCCCAGACCTTTATTTAACATTACCATATTTATAATGGAGATGCTGTGTAGGAGCATACATTGATCAATGTTCACATCATGTCCAGTTTCTTTTTCATTTTCCCAGTGTTGGTGACCAGTGCCCCACCCCCCTTTCTAAAATTATCTTTGGCGCGTCTCTGATTTGATTTACCTCTATTGCCTCTCTAGCAATGGGGGCTTGCTTTTAAATTGTCCATGCCACCCCCGATATCTCGGCTGGGATGCCACCCCCGATATCTCGGCTGGGATCCCTCCCCCACTTTCTAACATTGAATAAACCTATCTTAATTTCCCCCCATGATCCTAGGCAATGATAGCAATGCAGAGGCATCGTACAGATTTAAGTTACCCCCTCTTGCCTCCAGCTTTTCAATCCCAGTCCAGCCACATCCCTGCCCTTCACCTTCCCCCATGTTACTCCGCTTATGTAAATAATTGTCCATAGCAGAAATACTCGTTGCTGCCTGACTCTGGCTTTCTGTGCAAAAAGGACCCTAGTGCTAAAACGCACCCACTTTTATTTTGTTTATTTATTTCAAAATTAACACATATAAGACATTTAGTTTACTCCCTAAAACACACAAACAATTGATTAATCCTAAGAGAAAGCCAATAGTGGCAGCCACTATCAGTATACTTCAACTACTAGGTGTTTATGTTGATTATTTCTACAGCCACTTATCTAGACCCACACAAAGGATACTACACATTTTCTACAGATCCCCAATTCCTGCACCTTACCCACTAAAAGCATTTTATTTACCATTGCCGTCAAAAGCCTCTACACGTCCATTCCACACGACTTAGGTCTGGAAGCAGATGAATGGATTGTGGAAGAAGAAGAAGAAGAAGAAGAAGAAGAAGAAGAAGAAGAAGAAGAAGAAGAAGAAGAAGAAGAAGAAGAAGAAGAAGAAGAAGAAGAAGAAGAAAAAGAAGAAGAAGAAGAAGCCGCCATTGAGGCCTCCAGAGAATTCATTATGACATTACTTATCTTCATTTCCTGGAGCTCTTGTTTTAGGTATGGGAATCAATTCTACTAACAGGCCTCAGAAAGATCTATGTGGGCCACTATAGCCCCAACATATGCCAACTGTGTCATGCTTAAATTCGAGACAAAACACATACATGTACATCCATTCTGGTAAAAGTATTTGTCATTTTGGGAAAGATATATAGATGACCTCTTTGATACCTGGAATGGGCCTTTTACCAATCTCAGTGGGTTTCAATTTGAGTACCTTAATGCTATTGGCCAACATGTTCAATTTACTTAGATGTAGGCAATCAAGGAGTACATTTTCTGGATGTAGACATTCTTGCAAATAATCTGGGTTTAAGAACTACAATTATTTGAAAACCTACCAACTGCAACTATATTTGGCATTGACTTAGTTTCCACCCAAGTCTAATTAAACATCTGCTTTACAGTTAATTGTTGAGGGTTAAACACATTGTTAATGATAATGCAAAAGGCTATGAACACATGTAGTGAATGGCCCAGGAGCTTTGCAATAGGGACTACCCCGAAGATGTCATCAAACCAGCCATGGACAGAGTTCGGGCTATGTCACATGAATCTTTACTTAACTAGACGAAGAGATCGAGGGACAGTCCACTAGTATTTGTTTCAAGGATTTTCACACAGACTAACCTAATCAAGAAATGTATCAACAAGCCTTGGGCAATTCTCAAATGTGATGACAGAGCTAAAGACTTATTTTCCAAGGTTTTCATCCACAAAGGGTCCTAATCTAAGGGACCGTCTGGTTAAAGCTGACGTTGCTCACTCTAAGAGAATGAAATCCAAACGAGTAGGGACTTTCCCTTGTCTTCATTGTTCTAACTGCAGCTGTGTGGATAATGGGGATGTAGTATTCCATCCACGATCTGGAGAGAAAATCCGATTGTACAACTTTGAAACCTGTGCTAAAGCTAACGTTATTTACGCAATACGATGCCCATGCAGCATCTAGTGCATTGGCAATCTACCAGACCTGTCAAGAACAAATGGAAGGAACACTTATCCAACATGCATACCTCACAATCAGAATTTGGCATTTGGCAGTAGCACAGCATTTTAACAAATTCCAGCATCAGATTGTACAGAACAGACACCATATTTTAGAGGTGGTGACCACAAGAGCACATGGCGACAATCGGAACTGTCTGGATTGCAAGGAATCCTATTGGATTCATAGATTGGACCCTTAGACACCTGAGCCAATCTTGCGTATATTAGGATGTATGCTCTGTGAGAAACCTGAAGGTGTCTCCCTTGCTAGTCCCCGGGGATCCGTCATCCAGGTGGCCAGGACACGGCCATCGCTATTCGGACCAGTTCCTGGGGGCGGACCAGTGCGTGAGTATCACCTGGATGGGGGGTTCTTCGGGGGGTGGGAGTGGTGTAGAGGAGGTCCCAGGCATGGCCTGCACCCCAGCCCCCCATTTCGAGGTACCAGGGACATACTCGCCAAGGTATGTGACGTATGATGAACAAATGAGCCAACAGAGAGCAGCGCTGGGATTTTGCCCAGGGCCCATCAGAAGAGCAATACCTGTTGAAGTGTAACTAGACAACCTTGGGCAGCCCGGTACCCACTGAGCCAACCGTACCAGCAGTTACCACGAAACGAAGACTACTTGCAGACTGTCCCCGAAGAGACCCACAGAGCCATAATGGAAGGCGAATGGTGACAACACACGGGCCCGGACAGACTCACAGATGAACGAAACAACGTCTAAGGATGACACACAAGACGAAAAGTTATGAATAATGGTGTGACAGACTTAAAAGAAGAAACAACTTTGCAGCACAAAGAACGTAACCATGAAGTAAGGATGATTACACGTAACTGACTAAAGTGCCTGTAAATAGGCTTGGAACGCAAGAAGTTAAGGAAAAGGTACTGCTTGCAATGCTTAGTAGAAGGATAGAGACGCAAGCGCCAACTGTATATCTACCTCAAGGAAGCACACTATGTAAGTGCAACTCCATTTTGTAAAAGCAGAATTAAGGCCAGGCTGCAAGGGGCTAACAAGGCCAGGATTCATATTCCAGCTAAAGCCAAAGGAAAGAGCGGAATCGAAACTCAGTGAGAAGTAGCTCATGCCTGGGAATTCGAGGTCAACCCCAAGAAGGGAGGAGAGCGGCAACCTCGAAAAATCAAAACTTCAGAGCATAGAAGCCAGCCAGTGAAGGTCGAGATAAGGAGGCCCCAGGCAGGTGGCGAGGCTATGGAAGAATCAAATACTCGAAAAGAAGGAAAATGAAACAGATTCACGGTGAACAGGCACATGACCAGTCAAGGGCGAAGAGGTACCAACGTCTGATGTCACCCAGAACCCGAGGATGCCATAACTTTTCCTGATAAGAAGCTACAGTTTCGAGGCCATCCACAGACAACTAATTGACACATATCCCTAAAGTACTGATTGGTGTAAGGGAGGCAGGGTGAATGTTGTGGCACAAGGCACCTGGGTGTCTATTCGGCATGCTGTTAATTGGCTAAGTGGAGATTTATGCCTAGGGGTGTAACCCACCCAATCACAATGGACCAAATAATCTAGGGTCCTATAGCTGTATAAGCAATAAGACGTCGTACTTGTAGTGACGTCTATCATGAGTGAAGTAGAGGTGTGAAAACAAGGAAATAATATGAGGCAGGGTAACCAAAAAGGAAACACACCAAACACAGGTTACAAAGGAACATACAAAGCACTTTATTTTATACTGAATCCAGTTACAAAAGAACAGAACAAAATTCAGATAGCTATAGACCCTCAGTACAACACAGCGAACTCTGGCGTGGTTCGGTGTGCTCAGTGAGTGCAAATATTCATTGAAACAGTCAGGCTTTTATACATTTCTCCAGCCTGTTGTCCAGCCTTTCTGCAGGTTAACCATTCCATAAATAAGTTACTGCTCTAGGGTCCCTTGCCAGGTCAAATCTAGTTCATCTTAGGTTTATACATTAACAAGAAGAAATGGTAATAATGTATGCTCTAGGCCTAACATTACAATGCGGGACTTAATTTATACAATATAGTTAAGCAGGTGTTCTCATTCAATTATAGATCAGTTTCGGTGATACAGGTAATCCATTGCACACAGGTCAGCAGAAGGACAAGGTCTACTATAATTTCTAGTTTGACAAACCCTCCTTTTGGCCTATGCCAAGTGCTAAACTACTTCTGATCTCCCTTCAAATAACTCCATGTGTCATCGTCCATACACCCTGAATAGCTGTCAGAAATATCTATCGCCATTAGATCTTTTACTAAGATCTCTTTCAGTACATACTCCTTAGAGGTTTTATCCGGGGCATACACTTTATGTCCTATTGTACCTATCGCCTGAGCGCAACATCCCCCTAGCATTGAACATATACTTGGTAGACATTGGATACAACAACAAAGAAATAGCAGAATTCCCAAAATAATCAGCAAGACTGAAAGCACTTTCCAACCCCAAGACCGCAAGAAGTCCCAGAACCAAGCGCTAAGATCCCAATTTCCCTCGGGAACATGCACTTCTGAACTAAGAATGTGCAGATTCTGTATTGCCTTAAAAATAGTTGGGGAGGAATCCGGTACGAAAACACAGCAAGCAGACCCCACTAGTTTACATACTCCACCACGTTCAGCCAGAATGACATCTAATGCCATCCGGTTCTGAAGCGCTACCAATCTGATCGCTTTCTGCTCTAAAGTCATATTATAGATTATATCTGTGGTCCGATTGATGGTTCTCTCCAGTACTCTCGCTAGTTTCCTGATATCCTCGGAATTCGCTATCTGCCCAAAGAATGGAAGGAATGATTTCGCTACATCTCCTAAAACCTGTGCTGGAGTGTCGCCATTCTCGTCCCGCCGTGGACGAGCCTTCGAAACCTCTACAGTACTTGCTATAAACACCCCAGGTAACAGGATTCCTAGATAACAAGTTCCCTGCCAATCCCTGGGCAACCATGGAAATGCTACATTACCGCAAACAAAATAGATAGGTTCGCCTACATACAAAGGTCTGTCTTCCCCAGTCAAATTTGCAACGTTGGCACAACCTTTAAAATCTCCCATTGACCGGGTGCCATTCCTCTGTATGCAGAAAGAAACTGAATCGGGGCTATGGTTAACAGTATAAGAAGGAGGCACGGCATCCTTATTGCCTATCTGAGCCATTTTAAAGGAAATCAAAGATTGGAAAGGACGAGACAGTCTATCAGAAGGCCTAATAGAAGCAATATTGAGCTTACTCCCATTTGCGAAAAGCGAGCATCCCAGGGGAGTCAGAACACGTTTCTCAAAACTATTCAAATTAGTGCCATCAAAGTTCCCCGAGATGCTATTGTTCCATCGGCCAAAGAACAGTGCTCTAAGTGAAGCTTAACAAGCAGTTGTCAAAGGTAAAGGGTGAATATACCAACCTAGCCCCTTATCCCCATGTTGCGGTAAATGTGAGCAGACCCAACAATTAGTCTTATTAAAAATGGCATGTGCTGCATTCGTTATAAGCAACAAGGTATTATTGTGATACTTCTGTCTATGCTGTGAGTCCCTAGGTGACAGAGTATGCAAATGTACAAAAGCTGTAGGAACAGTGGGTACAATTTCAGTCGGCAGCAAAGACTCTAAAGGATGAGTTTCTTCAAAATACCAAAGGCCTAAGACAGTGACTATTATAAAACCAAATATTATCATAAAAACACAGCAATACGTTTTTGGGGCCCAGGCACATTGTTCATTGTCCGAGTTGGTCACCCCCTTATTTATAATTCCAATACGAGCAGCAGCGATGGCGGTAGCAGGCATTGTAGATTTTCAATCGACGACCCCAATGTTCGTTGCTGGCGACACTACGGTCGCGCGGCTTCTTAGTCCTTCCACAACCCCTAGCCAACAGAATCCCCTTCCTCAACTTTTTGGGCAAAAGCAAGCCCTTGATGATCCTTTCCTTCCTTGAATGCACAGCCGAACCGTGCCGTATGTCTATCAGATGCACAGCAAAACCGTGCCGTATGTCTATCTTCGTGGCCGGAAGTTGTATCTTGCTGTGCCTGGTATTGTTTGATCCGAGAACAAGATGTCGTCACTTCCCGTTGGAAGCAACGTATCAGAGAAAAGTGAAGTTGGAACAGCAATTTCCGGGAGCAAAATTTCCGGAGAGTGCAGAGACAAAATGGCAGCTTCCCCAAGCCTCATGGGCTCAGAAAGATTCTCTGACGCACTCTCAGTGCTACTCACTGCTTTGGGATCATTGGTTGCAGCGTTAGCGAGGGGTTCTGTTTCTTCTGTAACGTGTGACACTGGGTGAGGAAGTTTCTTGACATGCGTCGCGTGGATCCAATGCTTCCGGCCTGCGACACGCACCGCTGTTTGGGTGACCAGCAGGACCTGGAACGGGCCCTACCACCGAGGTGCAAGGCAGGAAGATCGGTCAAAGGATTTGACCAAAACCCAACTTCCAGGTTGTATACTGTGGCCTGGGCCCTCGTATCGCGCGGGTAAAGCGTTTCGTACCTGGTGATAAATGAAATACAGGTTTTTAGTCAACTGGCTACAATAGTCTGAAAGCAATACATTTTCTACATTCCTCAATGCCCCAGGCTTCGGAAGACCCCAGATATTGGCAGGTCTCCCCATTACCACCTCAAATGGAGAGAGCCCAGTCTTAGTTTGAGGGGTTGTACGCATGGCTAGTAACACGATCGGTAAGGCGTCCAGCCATTTTAGTTTGGTGCCGGCACACGTCTTAGCGAGCTTGTTTTTTATGATACCATTGTGTCTTTCCACTAATCCGGCGCTCTGAGCATGTCTGGCCGAATGGAATCGTTTGTCAATTTGCAATGCCGTACATATCTGTAGAATTACAGCAGCGATAAAATGCGGACCATTATCCGACCAGATAACTCTCGGCAAACCGAACCGTGGGAAGAATTCCTTTAACATGGTCTTTGCAGTGGTCATGGCTGTAGCGTCTTTAACAGGGAAAGCCTCGACCCACTTACTAAAGGCGCAAATGACCACAAAGACATATTTTAGATTGTTACATCGCTCCATTTCAATAAAGTCAAAGTGAATCACTTCAAACGGGACAGAAGGAGGCCCAAAGCTACCTCTTGGAGTTGCTGTCCCCTTTCCCACATTGTGTTGTAGGCAAATCATGCAATTTTGGACATAATGCTGGGCAATTTTTGAAATCTTATCATTTACCCAGACTTTCTCTAACATTCTCGTGATCTGTTGAGCGCACACATGTGTGGGACTGTGTGCCATGGTAACCATCATTACTATATAGGCATTAGGAAGCAACCATTTCCCTTCAACCATGTCCACCCAACACCCATCATCATCGAGTTTCCCCAAGCCCTCAGCACACCTCTTGGATTCTTCTAATGTGGCATCGGCTTGGATATCCCGTACAGACCCAACACCCTCATCCATTGCATAGGCATCTACAGTCTCCCTTGAAACATACATCTCCGTGAAGAGATCAGAGGCAGTTTGTCTAGCTATTTGATCAGCGAAAGCATTCCTTTTCCCTACATCATCTATAATCATGCGATGTGCTGCGCACTTAATGATTGCTAACTGACTAGGGAGCGCAAGCGCTGAAAGCAATTGTACTATCAGGGAGCCATGTTGGATCTTGGTGCCATGCGAAGTTAAAAACCCTCTCTCTGACCAAAGTCTCCCAAAGTTGTGAGCCACCCCAAAGGCATACTGGCTATCAGTATATATGTTTACTGTTAGCCCTTCGGAAAGCTCACAAGCTCGAGTCAATGCTATAATCTCTGCGGCCTGCGCAGAGTTATGCGTAATTCTCTTGGTCTCCACAACCGTACTCAATGTAGTGACTGCATAAGCAGCTGTGGATGTACCATCCAGTAGTTTGAAGCAGGAGCAATCACAAAACAGCTCCCCTTGTGGGTTATCCAAAGGAGTGTCCCTCAAATCAACTCTGCCTTTTGTATCTTGTTCAGTAGTATACAGGCAGCACCTCCTAATTTGAATGTGGGGAGCAAACAAGATTAATTCATATCTTGTCAGTCGTGCGGAAGTGAGGTGTTGCGTTTGGGTTTTGTTCAAAAGAATATCTACAGAGTGAGGCACCATCAGGGCTAAATCATGGCCTAGGACCATTCCCTCACTCTGTTTTACAGACGCAGCAGCAGCAGCGACAGCGCGCAAACATCTTGGCAAAGCGCATGCAACAGGATCAAGGGCGGAAGAGTAGTAACCGCATGGCCTATTCTTCCCTCCATGTTCCTGCGTTAATACAGCCAAAGCACATCCATCACATTCATGCACAAACAACACAAAGGCCTTCTCATAGTTCGGTGTGCCCAAAACTGGCGCCGAACATAATGCAGTCTTGAGCAACTCGAATGAATGTTGATGCTCCGTATTCCATGGCAATGGCGAAGAAATACCCTTCTTCGTCAAGGCCAACATCGGTTTTATCACTAGTGAGAAGTTTGGGATCCATAACCTACAGTAAGAAGCCATACCTATCAAGGCTCTAACTTCCTTTTGTGTATTTGGGACAGACATGCCAGAAATGTGTTTTATTCTATCAGGTGTCAATCTTCTTCACTCCTTTGACAGGAGATAGCCTAAATAGGCGACCTCCTGGCAACAATATTGAAACTTTTTAAGCGAAGCTTTGTGACCATGCTTAGCTAGATGGATGAGCAACAACACAGTGCCCTCTTTACAAGAGCTCTCAGAGTCAGCGGCTAAAAGCAAATCATCAACATATTGAAGCAACGTACAAGTAGGGGGCAATCCAAGGGTATCAAGCTGCTCTTTCAAAGCCCTACTATAAATACTAGGACTCTCAGAATAACCTTGAGGTGCACGAGTAAATGTGAATGAGCGTCCCCCTAAGGTGAATGCGAACAAGTATCTACTATCCTCATGTATAGGAATACTGAAGAAAGCATTCTTTAGGTCCACAACACTGAAGTGAGTAGCCGTAGCTGGAATCATGGTTAATATTGTTGTCACATCAGGCACAATTGGAAATTGCGGAGCGACGACTTTATTAATGGCACGTAAATCAATTATAAAACGAAATGGAATTGCATTATCACCTTTTTTGTACACAGGTAAAATCGGACTATTGCACAAACTTCCTGCAATCTCCTCAATCACCCCACGATGCACAAAATCAGAAACAATGCTCTTCAAAGCTCGCTCGCCTTCAACTGAGATCTTATACTGTGGAATACGGGTGTCATGATGCCTACCCCCGGAGCACCAGGCCAGGCCCAGCACCCCCGGGACTCTTAGGGGCTCTTTGGACTCTGTCCTGGCGCCTTTGGCGCCAGGCTCATGTTGGACATCAGTCCTGGCGCCATAGGCGCCAGGCTCATAAAGGAAGGTGTTTTGTGCACTTACCTGATGCAGACCATGCTGCAAGATTCAGGCCTCCCTGAGACCTGAAAGGGACTATTTTTTCATTGGGACTATTTTGCCACTCGGGCGTGGCTAGGGAAGGATACTTACCCGGAACTACTTTGGGGGCTATTTAAGCCACGCCCAGACAGTAGCTCACGCTTCGCGTTGTTCTGCATCCAAGCAGCTGAACGCTCACCGTGTCTGCTCCTGCACCTGTTCTCCAGCCACGCCCGCCTCGATCCTGGAAAACCTGTAAGGAAAGAAGAGAAGAGAAAGGTGAAAACCAAGAATTTTATCAAACTTCTTACCTGCATCCGGAACCTTCACGCCAGCGTTCCTGAGAAAAGACTTTCATTTAAAAGCACCGCGTTGCTCGCTGCAGCGCCGCGTTTCCTTCACCTGTCCTCAGGAGTTCTTCTGGCTCCACCGCGAGTGTCTGCACCGGTCGCCACATATCTGCGTCTAGGGGAGAGAAGAAGAGACAAAAGGTGAGCAGAAGGAACATATGAGGAAAGCCTAATTTTCCGCCATAACACTTACCGGTCTTCTGTTGGTGGATCATTCCTCATTTCGGGTCGGCGCTGCTACGTTGGCAGGTACCGCACCCCGGCCCCTATGGGGAAAGGACAAAAGACATTACTGGAGGAATATAAAGACATTAAGAGGGATCACCCCCATCGCTAACTCACCTGAGTTTACCATCGGCAAGTCAATCCCTCAACGCATCGCCTTCATTCTGCACCTGAAATAAAGGACAGATCACAGGTTAGGAAGGCAACAGAAAAGGAGGCTCAACACTTGAACTTTTGTAATCTTCATACTTACGGCATTCTGCTCGGAAAAGTCAAGTGGATTTTGCCAGCGCCATTCTGAAAACCAGTGAAGTAACTGGACAAACACGCCCCCCTGCAACAGAAGCAGGATGGAGAGTTCATCCTTTCAAACCATAAGGTGAGCTTCAACCGGGGATTTCGGAGGAAGTTAGAGAAGAACGAAGGGGGGGGGGAGCAAGCACACTATTCTGCAGACTGTTAATCCCCTTTCTCATCTGCAGAAGGATATTCCTACGGGCCAGACAAGCAAGATTTAAGGGTCCTGTTCAGTCGGTGTTCCGAGTTCTGCACATCACGCTCGAAGAGGCCACAGCAACCCAGACTAGACCAGCGCCTCCGTGGTCTACAGGCCGTAAGCTTGTGCTCCAGTGTCTATCAAAAATTGATGTTTCCTATTTCCCACTACCATTTCAACGTAGGGACCTTTCTGATTAACGGGAATAGGTGTAGGTTCCAAACCCTGCTTCGGGCAATCCTAACGAAACAAAATATCATCAAAAGGAAGCTCTTCAGATAGATATGCAGCAGAAGGATGATCAAATATGTTTCCAGTATCCACACTCGAAGTCTGATTATCCTGTGAAAAAGGTTGTTGGGGATCCTGCGAAAACTGGCCTCTACCAGGGCCCCCTACACCCGGGCGACCTCTGGATCGTCTACCCATATTTCCAAATGTGTTATTCGACCTCTGTCGAAGGACGGGGCATTGTGCACGCCAATGACCCTCCTGGCGACAATAGGCACACTGGTTAATATTCACAGGACCCAAGGGCACATTCCCTTGTGGAACATACTGACCTCTAATCTGCGAACTACCCCCTCTGGGGCCTCTAACATTTTGCTGTAACAATACTTTAGTCTTCAAATCACCTTTTCTCTTCTCGACTCTATCTTTTTCATTATTGACACGGTTCTCGTAGTACTGAGCCATGTGCAGTACTTCTGATTGGGATTTCGCCTGCCAAGCGCTCTCAGAAGACATAATTTGTGACTCGATGTCAGGTAGCAATCCACGTACAAATTTGTCCACAAATAATCTTTTCCCAGACTCTGTGCCTAAGTCTTGTCCACTGAAATCCGAGAATACCTGTTCGAACCGATTAAAGAACTCGGTAGCACCCTCAGATTTTCCTTGGACACAGGCCGTAAGCTTGTCCAAAATAATTCTCTTTTCGGGGATTATAGTTTTCAGTTTTGCAATGATTCTGTCAGGCAAAGTTAGTATCACCTGAGGTGGTCTCTCACCAGCTGGCCTTTCCCCATCAAGCCTAACTATGTTAGCCCATGTATCTCCCAACCCTGCTACATCGTCTATAGTTCTAACTTGTTTCCACAAATCTACAGGCAGGAGTACAGGGAATAGCAAATCAATGTCGCCTAGGGTAAACACTGAGGACTGCAAAACGGACTCTATCTCTTTATAGAACCCTGTCGGATTTTTCCTAACGTCAGGAATAGTTTGTCTAATAGTATTCACTTCCTGTTGTGAAAACGGGACGTGAACAAACTGCGATACATAATGTGCAGGAATGTCCACAGCAGGTGTACCTGCTACAGCATTAGCAGCAATCTCAACCTTTGGGACAATTGTCGGAGGAACCTCTCTCATAGGCAACTGAGATGTAGGTAACTCTGAATGCTTACTAAGTCGAGCACTAAAGCAGTTGAAGAAGTGTCAAGTGAAAAAGCTCTCTTATAAATGCTCAATAACTCTGTGGGACAACTAACCTTTCTCTTTAAACATTCATCCTGCAGGTACTCTACCATTACCTATATCACTTTCCTCTGCATTTCTAGCGTATATTGACTGTATGTGTCATATACCTCAACTGGAGTTATCGATATGTCTGAAATCCATCTAATCGCATCTTTTGTACAAAGTTGCGCCTCCTCAGATGTCGATTTACGACACGGAAGAAATCGTTTCTGTACATACATACTTTCTTCTTCGTCATCCTCATTCCGTAACCTTTCCAACTCCTTTCTATACTCAAATATCCTCTCAACATGCTCATGTACCTTCTCCACAGTGTCTCTTGAAAACGCTAAAGTATTCAGGTCCCTCAACACTTGTGGGAGGTCTGCATTATTTAATTTACCCCACATTACACATAAATGAATCCCTAAACCTTCAATGAAAACATTTTTCTCAGGAAAATTATCCATATTAGAAAGTGTGGCAAGAACATTAGCTCGATCATCTCTCTCCATACAATGCTTAGCCCATGCAAACAAATCCTGTTTCTTTTCTGTAGGAACAGTATTACGAGTAACAATCCTTGACCCCGCACCCTGATCAACTACAAGCGGTACAGAACTACTTGGGAGTGAGGGTGCAGGCAAATTCAATGGAGGTACTATTACTGGTGCAATGGGAAGAGGCAGAGGAGCAGGTGGAGGAACAACAACCGGAGGAATAGGAACAACAGGTTGAGCAGGAAGAGCAGGAATAACAGCAGGAAGAGGTACAGCAGGAGGAAGAGGAACATACGGAGGTGGTGCAGAGGCACCAGGCCTTCGTTCATTTAACAATTTGTCGATAAACTCATCAGAAACATGAAGATCTTTAGAAGGATAGATTTTCTGAATACCGAGTGAGAAAGCCCTGTCCATATTCCTAACCGACTCAGACTGTTTGTCCTGATCATATAACAACGCCTTTTCAGCATTTGTTTTATGACGGCGCACATGTTTTTCCCTACTTTTAAGCTGCTGCAACGCTTCTCTTTTCCAATTTTGCAAAACATCAAATGCTGCAGGTCTGGCCTTCTTTTTTAACAAGACTGACTCTAAATATTCAATACGAGGGATCTCAAAACTACCATTGACTGGCCACTGAAGTTCAAAGCCATGTCTGGTTTGTCTGCCCCAAATTTTATTAAATACTACACTTCCAATGCCATGCTTACAGTACATAGTACATGCCGGTGACCCCTCCTGTGGTGCCGGACGGCTAAATTCCAAAGATTGTCTACCGCTGCAGAAAAATGCCCTAAAGCAGCTAGACAATTTCCCAGGCCTTTCTCAAATACTCTGTGTTACCTGGTCAATAATGTGTCTGCAGATACAATGCGCCAAATTCAAATTGTCAGGGTTGAATTAAGAGTCGGGTAACGACTCACCTGACCAAACCTAAGGAGGACCGATCGGTTTACAAAGGACTTACCTAACAAATTTTACCTTGTGTATGGTAATTTCGGCAAATCTGCCCGCCTCAAAAAATGGACCCTCGCCAAGATGCCGTCTCAAACCACACGGCTATCGTCCAGGGAACGGATCGTGCAGCGCTGTTGAGGTGTCGCGTCTCGTTCAGTCGGGCCCCTTATGTCACACCGTCCGATCCCGGTCCGATAACGTGCGTCAACCTTCAATAATCCGGCATCAATCTTGAGGGTCCCTATTCCGGGCGCCAACTGTGAAAACAAGGAAATAATATGAGGCAGGGTAACCAAAAAAGAAACACACCAAACACAGGTTACAAAGGAACATACAAAGCACTTTATTTTATACTGAATCCAGTTACAAAAGAACAGAACAAAATTCAGATAGCTATCGACCCTCAGTACAACACAGCGAACTCCGGCGTGGTTCGGTGTGCTCAGTGAGTGCAAATATTCATTGAAACAGTCAGGCTTTTATACATTTCTCCAGCCTGTTGTCCAGCCTTTCTGCAGGTTAACCATTCCATAAATAAGTTACTGCTCTAGGGTCCCTTGCCAGGTCTAATCTAGTTCATCTTAGGTTTATACATTAACAAGAAGAAATGGTAATAATGTATGCTCTAGGCCTAACATTACAATGCGGGACTTAATTTATACAATATAGTTAAGCAGGTGTTCTCATTCAATTATAGATCAGTTTCGGTGATACAGGTAATCCATTGCACACAGGTCAGCAGAAGGACAAGGTCTCAGCTCATGACCCTAACAAGTGGCCTGCAGGCAAGTTATACATTCACTGTACAGAGGTCATGACAATCAAGTTCTGTTCTGAATAACATAGGCTATTATTTTAGCTCACATGGTGACTTTATAGAGCAAGAAAACCTAAAATGGCGGCTTGACCCAAAATGACGCTTTACATGGTTTCTAAGGTCAGGACCTTGCAATGCGAGTTTATTCACATGTAGTTTATAAGCAGCTTGTTAGCAGCTTGGCGTAGGCCAATATACATATGTTCATAGCAATAGGAGGCACGATATAATTTCTAGTTTGACAGAGGGATGGGCATAGACGCCTACCCAATAAGTGTTATCCAATCCTCACGCTCTGTTACCATATACAGATATAGCACCTATACTTAAGTTACCTTTTCCGACAAATAGAATTGCATGTCAAACTTATGAGTGTTAGACGTCAATGATGACGAGAATTTGCTATAAAAGTTACTGTTTGCATGAAGAATTTGGAAGTTGAAGCGAGACAAGCGATCGCTACACTGTTGATTACCATTTGTTTCCCCGTTTTTTGTACTTGTCATTAAACGGACTTCCCTTTGCCAAACCTTTGACTTGTCCTTATTGATTCGGTGTCGGAGTAAGATAATCCTGCACCCCATCCTTCTCAAGGTGCAGCTATCTCGATTTTAGGTGCCGGAGGGCGAGCTCTGAATCTCATGGGCCTGTTCAGAGGTCGTTCCGCCCTCCAGTAGACTTGGTAGCGACGAGGATGGTTTTGACCATCGATTAGAAAATATTGATTATTGATAAGACACCTATTGACCGCTGACACAAAGTAACTCTAGGCCTTCGGCAATATCACGAGTCCTTCGCCATTCGGCTGAGTAGACTGAGAAGCTTCCCGTGGACAATGATAGTGTAAGTTCATAAAAACTGCAGTGGGTCTGAAGGAACCTGCCTTACACAGCATAACCCTTCTCATTCCTACGGGCAGCAGATCGGATGAAAAGACCGGAAGGCAGTAACGGAGGGGCAGTGATCCCGAGGATCCATAGAGGAACCATGTGAGCAGTGAGCGAACGAACAGATTCAATACTTTGGGAAAAGTCTTGTAGGCATTAGAACAAGTAAGGGAAAAGGTAACGGAGGGTGGCGGAAAAAAAATTTGTTAGAAGTAGAAAAGACTGAATATATATAAGGGGATAATGACTTGAGTATAATAGAGAAAATAGTGGTTACTGGGATAGACACCCGAGGGAAAACAGTGGTTACCGGGATAGACACCCGAGAGAAAACATGGGATACCAGGATGGACACCTTAGATAAAAAAAGTAAGAGGATTCACCTTGTTCCTGCGCTTTAATATTGCGGTCAGAAGAAATGTGAACTCAGAGCCCACAGAATAGGGGACGATAAGGATACGACCACGTTTAAAGACGTTGTAAAGGAAGTTTATTTAAACCCCATGTCGGGGTATTGATTAGAAGGCAGAGATGCATGTGTCCAGCTGTGTCTGTCTAGTCTGTCAAGTGTCTATTGTACATGCTCTGTTGTATGTCACATGTAAAGAATTGTGTATCATTGATTGCTTGAAACAAAGTTTTGGGTTTTACGCAATTCTGTAACTGAGAGGGAATCGCACATGGATTGATGTTCTTGCGTAAAATGATGATATAAAATTTTGGCGGGAAAGATTGGTTTGGAGCTTGCCGTATTTGGTGCTCGCTCATATTGTTGGGAGTATTGAAAGTGCATGAAAATATTGTTGGAAATAGAATTGAAGCATGGAGGATATTACTCCACTCACCCACTTGTGTAAGCAGTTGCCTAAACATGCACCCAAGCTTAAGAAATATAGCACCGAGTGGGTTAAGGGTACCGGCCACAAGATGTTTATGCCGTGGCCACAGAACGGGTCCGTATCGAAAGCCGTTTTACAACATATGACGACTTATTTGCATGCCACATATACAGGCAAGAAACTAGAGAAACGCCTTGCTGTTGTAGAACTTTGGAAAATGTTTGAACAGCCAAAGGAGGAACAGCCTGCGCAGACTGGATATTAAACGTATGCACGGAGGGGGGTGAGACACCTACCGCGCCACCAGCCCCGCCTGAGCCAGAGATCGAGGGAAGTAAGTCAGAGGGACTCTACCCTCTAAGAGAGCTTAAGGCAGCCACTGGGTATAGCAACCCTGCATATGAGTCACCTACTTATAGTAGTGACGAAATTAAGTGAAAGGATCAGGAGATTAATCTTACCTCCACAGTCCAGAGGGACAAGGAGAGATGCGATGAGGAAAGGAAGGATCAGGCACAGATTAGTGCACCTCTCGATAAAGAGAGAGAGGGAAAGAAACGGAAAGGAAGTGAAGACAGAACTGATGAGATAGCATTCGCAAAAGACGAATGGATGGGAGGGAAGATATTGTTGAAACTTGATGGTAAAGGAAGTAATGATGTGAGACCGAGAGAGAGGCCTGATGAGGCACAGAGAAGGGAAAAAGAGAAGGAAAAGGAAATAAGAGACAAAAGAATAAAAAGGAAAGATAGGCTGAGGCAAGAACAGCTATATCGCGAAGAGCAAGGAGAACCGCTCAGTCGCAAGCAATGCACAGCCTATGGGCAGTACAGACGGAACCTGCAAAGGTTGGAGGAAGAGCAGAGAGTACGTGAAAAGAGAATAAGGAGTCGGGAAGATGAGGAAGTTAGAAGAGCAAATGAACGTAGAAATGAAAGGAGAAGAGAAGAATACAGGACCAGAGAAGAGGTGAGGAAGCGCAAGGAAATCGATGATGATATAGAACGTAAGCGTAGACAGAGGGCACAGGATCTCGAATATTTGGAGCGGGAAGTTAAAAAACCCAATCCTGTTGTAGAATGGGAAGACATTGAAGAATTCTTTCCTGCGTACAATTCAGTACCAGGCACGAGTGGGGCGAATATCGAAGATGACTTTGACACCAGAAGCATCGGGGAAATGATCAATGAAATATATGATGAAATGGGGCTGGAGCCGACATCCCACGGGGAAGGGAAAATGAGCGCTTGGAAAGCACTCAGTTATATGAAACAGAGGATGTTACCCGAAGTAGTGGGAGCAAGAGATTGTCCCCGGACAGGTTAGAAATTAGTAAGAACGATGAAGATGCTAGAAGTTATGTGAATTTGGAACAATCAATGTCCGACTCCGAAGGGGAAACGGAGAACGAGACAAATGAAGAAGGGAGACGGCACGAAAAGTGGCTCCCAAGGGACAATGGGGAACGATGGTCAGACGCTAGCGAGCCCGCACACAGGACATCAGAGTCTGCCGTGCAGCCTGACCGACATGTGGGAACACCCCATGGTCCGAGGGGGGCATCAGCACCCGCCTATGTAGACAGATTGATGACATTGCCAGGTAGACGGCGATGCGGGAATGTTACCCCAGCGATAGACAAGAGAGCCATGGGGAAAGAGAAGGAAGACTGCGCATTCCAATTCCCGTTGCTAGAAAAAGGGGGAATAAGACCACAATATATTCCATGGCCACACATGGATCGAGAGAATATGAAAAACAAGCTTCCAATGCTGACATCGGGAGCCAGAAAGTGGATACACGAGTTAGAAAAAATGACAGGGGGTGTCCCGTTGGCTATAGGGGACATTAAGGGCCTACTGATCGCCACACTTGGTGAAAGTGCAGACGATGTGTGGAAACGAGCAGGGTACCCTGGTGTAACCATAATTAATGCTACCCATGACGGAGCACCATTTAATAACTGTAGAGCAGCAGTGTGGAAAGCACTACCAGTGCTGTACCCAGACACTTCCAATATGGGAACTATAATGACTCGGAAAATGAAGGAGTCAGAAGATCCGTTGATTTATATCCAGAATTTCCAAGACGCATGGGTGCTCGAAACACATGAACCTTGGACGAAATATATCCCTGTATTCTACCATATACTGTGCCAAGGGTTGCCAGAACCGGTGCAGAAACAGCTCAAGAAATTGGTGGGAGTAGAAGTTAAACCATGGGCCGAGATATAGTTGACTATTGCACATTACTGTAGATTGTCGCAAGAAAAGTATCGAAAAAAGGAGGCAACTCGTAAGGGTGAGGAAGCGAAGCTGGTACAAAAGAAGAAGGCACATGGCAAAATGGACAAGGAATGGGAGCAGGCATGATGAATCAGACTGCTATCCTACAACACGGCGGTGTACAAGATCACACAGTGCATCTGGAAGCACCAGGCTTCCAGCAAGGTGCACAGCAAGGGTTAAACCCTCGAACATGGGGAGCCTGCCACACGGGCAACCCCAACAGGCATCACCGCAAATGTCTCAGGGTGCAAACTCCGGAAGGGGAGGAAACCATGGGAATGGACAAAATCCATAAGCATACAGTGGACCGAACTTATATATGAACTAGGACAGCTCACTGGGAACTCTGATGTTCTCTATCATATCAGTGACACCAGACCCTAACAGGGAACCAAGGGTGAATGTCGTCATGGGGGGGGAGAATATTCCTTCTTAGTTGACACAGGTGCAACTCGTTCGTGCATACGAGAAGACAAGTTTTCCTTGTCTGGCCAGGCCATAGGTACTCAGAGTTTTACAGGAGCTCACAATAGAGTTCCCTTTACGGACAATCTCCCTGTCTCCGTAGAAGAATGTGAAATTAATTTACCTTTATTGTATTCACGTCAAACCCCAGTAAACATCTTGGGTCGAGACTTGATGACAAAGTTGAATATGACAATCTCGTTCACGGAGGAGGGCATAGTATGCTCCACTCCAGGAATGCATTATTCCAACGTGTGGGAAATGGTCAGAGCATACTCAGGACACATAGCCATGAGAGCTATACCGTTAGACCAGAAGTCTTCGCATATGGCATATGTGTGCTTATGGCAGGGTTGCCAGGTCTTGCAGATAGGACCATGAGAACCCCTGACGAGTTTCTATTCAGACCAAGAATACCTATGCATGAAGAAGGGGGACAAGTATTTCCCTTGACGATACATATTGCAGCAGTACGAGGGAAAGTAGCAATGGTCGAAGCGTTCGACGACGAAGGCAGACAATGGTGTGTGATTATCGCCATTGAAGAAGGATATCGAGTGACTGACTTCACCGATGACGATCTATTCGAAGAACACCCTGACTTAGAAGAGACGAGGGTGGAAGTAAGTCTCATATTCTGGGTCAAAATGATCAAACGAGAATTGCCACAGAGAATGATGTTAGCACTGATCCGTCCCGCATACTTTGATGACAATATGACCCAGGTGCCTGTCTCAGGCCCTCATTCCGAGGTTGGTGGAAGTCATGGCGCTATTAGCTATTAGCGCCATGACTGCCACCAATAACGGTACTGTGTCTGGTCTGGTGAAATGGGAACTTACCGGTCTTGTCAGACCTTGGCGGGAACTGTAAGTCCCCATTCACCAAACCATTCCCCATTCCCATTTGAGCCCCCATAGGGCTCAATGGGAATGGGGAGGGTGCAAATAACGGGCCTGTGTATGCCAAGCCCGTTATTTGCACCCTGGTCCCTTAATGGGTCCCGTCCATAATGCCTGGTCAGACCAGGCGTTAAGGAAGGGACCCGCTAAGGGACCTCGTAGTAGGGCGGTAAGGGATTACCGGCACCGGTCTCCTTACCGGTGCCCGGTATCCCTTACCGCCGTACTCGGAATGAGGGCCTCAGTATGGCCTACAGGGCCCTATGACGTAGGCCTCCTGAAAGGGGTGGGGGAAGTGAAAATTCACCTGAAACCAGGAGCAATTTTACCAATGGCGCGACAATATCCCATGTCCAGAGAAGCGGATGAAGGGATCGCAAAGACAATTGCTGCCATGATGGACCAGGGCATCCTAGTGACGTCAGAATCACCCTGTAATACAGTGATTTATCCCGTCAAGAAGTCAAAGGGAGGGTCTTGGCGTTAAGAGCATTAAACAATATTGTTGAAGCTGATTTCCCTCTAGTCCCTAATCCATCTACAATTCTATGTAACATACCAACTGAGGTGAATTATTTCACGGTGATTGACTTGAAAAATGCTTTTTTCTCAATCCCGTTGCACCGTGACTCACAAGATCTAACGTCATTTACGTTCAGACAAATGCGTCTGAAAAGCACGAGGTTGCCACAGGGGTATTGTGAATCCCTGTCCATCTTTAACAGAGTCCTGTAAATGGACCTAAGCAATATTGCAGTAGACAGTGCTTTGCAGTATGTGGATGACATTCTGATCTGCAGCACCACTGAAGAGCAATGCAGGCATGATTCTATCCAACTACTGACTATACTGGCTGAGAAAGGATATATGGTTGACAAGGAAAAGCTACAGTACTGTCAACAAGAGGTGCTGTACATAGGCCAGTTAATTTTGCAAGAAGGGAAAAAGGTCACCCCAGAAAGGGCTGAAGCCATCATGAACACGGCTAAGCCGCTCACGATAAAACAAATGCAGAGCTTCCTAGGCCTGTACAATTCTGTTAGAGCATGGGTTTTCGATTACAGCTCATATACAAAGCCTTTACTTCTGGCCCTAAAGAAGGCCCAGGCGACAAAGGAAAAAATTTAATGGTCTGAGGCAATGGACAAAGGGTTTACAGAACTCAAGAAAGCGATTTGCACAGCTCCAGTTCTCACGATTCCTAATTATGTAGAGGAATTCTACCTGTTCTCGCACACAGATGGCAGAGTTATGACAGCAGTACTCGCCCAAAGAACCTTGTTGGGGTACAAGCCCCTGGCGTATTACAGTGGAAATTTAGACCCAGTAATGAGAGGCCAGTTCCCATGCAAACAAAGTTTAGCTGCCACAGCATTCGCCATAGAGGAGGTGACAACCATTGTAATGGGATGCTCCATGACGTTATACGTCGAGCACTCATTATTCACCATCTTAGAGAAACCAAAAGGCACATTGACATCTCAGAAAGCTTCTGCATATGAAGTGATCATATCCAATCCATCGATCAAAATAGTTTGCTGCAAAACTGTAAACCAGGCTACGTTCATAGCTGAGCCAGTCACTGAAGGTGAGCCGATACATGACTGCGCAAACTATGAAGAATTCTATGACGAAATCCCCAGGGTGAAAGAAAATGCCCTGGCGGGTGGTGAGACCGTTTTCATTGATGGTTCTTCGAGAATCGACCAAGAAGCCAGTCAAAGATATACAGGCGGTGCCGTAATGAAACACATAGCAAACGGAGAATTTCAAATACTCGTCAGTGCACAAATACCACCTCATTATTCAGCACAGGCTGCAGAACTATTGGCGTTGATACTCTTCATTGAGAATCACGCAGATCAGGAAGTAACGGTGTACAGCGACTCCGCCTATGTGACGTCAACAGTGCACGCAGGTTTAGCATGCTGGAAAAGGAGGGGCTACCCCCGAGTGGACGGCACGCCAGTGCAGCACGCAGCCTTATTGGACAGGCTGATAAAGGCACTACAGCTCCCTGTGGGCATAGCGGTCGTGAAATGCGCCGCCCACACCAAGGGGACAGATTTCGTGTCACTCGGAAACCATGCAGCAGACACGGAGGCCAAGCGTATGGCGTCTAAAAGTGAGATGATCCTGGAAGTAGAAGTGGCACGCACCCATGAACGAATGATGGTAGCTTGAGCCACACCAGAGGCCTATAGTAATATGGGGCAAACTCAACTGATGGAGCTTCAAGGGGAGGCACAGCAGGATGAAAAGAACCTGTGGAAGCGTTGAGGGTGTTCTTTAAACCCCTGTGACCTATTGTGGCGGCAAGACAGCACTGGTAAACCAGTAATGCCTGTAGCTCTACGAAAAATAACATTGGAACAGTTGCATTACCCATTTCACATGACAAAGGAAAATCTTGCTGCAACGCTCGCAGAAGACTGGTTTATACCGAATTTAGCGAAGCGTGTTGCATTCTTATGGTGAACTGCATAATCTGCCAGCAATTCACCGCTGGGCACACAATTAAAGTAGTGAGAGGAATCATCCCCCAGCCAAACGGGCCTTTTCAGCACTTACATATTGATTACGTCGACATGATTCAAGTGTGTAACGGGTACAGGTACTTAATTGTAGTGGTGTGTCCATTCTCTAGATGGATAGAAGCAGGCCCCTGTACACACCCAGACTCAATCTGTGCTGCCATATTCCTGGTGAGGGAAGTGTTCCCTAGATGGGGGGTGTGTGAGGCGATGAGATCAGATAATGGGCTCATTGTGTTAACACAGTATTTGAGCAGATCAGCTTGCTGCTTGGTATAAAGCACAAGTTCTCATCGGCATATCATCCGGAAGGTAAGGGTATTTGTGAAAGGCTCAACGGCTCGTTAAAGGAAAGGATAGCCAAGTTGAAGCTTACTCTAAAGAGGGGATGACTGCACTCTCTACCACTGGCATTGTATGCTCTTCGGAACCAACCAGTCTCCAACCATCATCTTACGCCTCATGAGATAGTTACGGGAAGGAGAATGAAAACCCCCCTTGCCCCACGAGATAGAGCTAGATGTGATGCCCAAGCAACCAGAGAGGTCTTGGGAACCGAGCTGCAGGAATACCTGAACTGCATGACATCAAGCCTTCATATCATTTCAGACCAACTACAGCGACGACGAAAAGGTTGCAGCACAGCACAAAACACAGCAGGATATGCTGAAACAGACACAGTTCAAGGTCTATGTGCGCCTCTCATCTTCCCTGGAGATGCCGTGTTGGTAAAGAACCACACGAGAAAAAGGTCAGACGAGCCAAGATTCAACAGCCCTTTCATCGTAGAGGACTGCACTCCGTCAACCGTTAAACTGCAGGGCAGGAGAGCATGGGTCTTCCTGAATGACATTAAACCCTATATCGGAGAGATCCCTCTAACTACACCCGACAGCAAAGAAATCGCAGACAACGGGGAAGAACCTCAGCACGTGCAGAAGAGATCCATGACGAGGAAGAAGGACTCATGAGCAGCAAAAGCCAAGACAAAAGAACTCCTTTGTAAGTTGTAGCTTAAAAACTGGACATTTCCGCCGAGCAAAATGGGAATAAGGTTATAATACGGACACTCTGTGCATCATAGTTGCAGGGTAAAGAAGAATAAAAGGGGAATAAGTGTTTAAAATTGGACACTCTGTGCATCATAGTTGCAGGTTGAAGAAGGGAATTGCGCATCAAAGCCACAACACGTTGATGATACTAACTTTTGAACCAAGCCGCACTTAAGCAGAGTTGAAACCCAAGACTCTAATAGACTGTGACCGAGGACTCTTATCTTAAAAACTTGACACCGTATCCTGAATCATCAAAGATCAAGTCGTCGCTGTGCAGCATTTATGGTATCTCCCAGCAGAAATCTCACATGGGATGTACTCACCTACTTCCAGTTAGTGGTAATATCATGCCAACAAGAAAGTAACCTTGCAACTGCTGACTGTCATCACGGAAGCCTTCGCTGAGTTACCCGAACACAGTGATAAAGACAGAAATGCTTCCACCACAGGTGATCATAAATGAACTCACATATACACTTTTCTTTTGCATCATAGAGGAATGCCCAGCACTTGTCGGGAGAACCACGGATACACTTACCTACATTAGAGACCCAAGAAACACTGAACATTTGAACCAGCTGTGGATCAAGCTCAACTACGTGGTCCCAATCCACGCAGCAGGAAAGTGTTGAGACTGTTCACGTCAAAAGAAAGGCCTGTGATCCAGAACCCATTAAAGCAGGACAAATGTCCCTGTCACCGAAGGACAGCCGCCTGGCGCATAATGTCCTGTTCCGTCTAGTCACTGACATTCCAGAAATGGTGGGGAGACCTGCCGAGGTTGACGTCATCACCTTCATCAGAGATCCAGCTAATGTCGCACACCTAGGAACACTCCTCCATGGAAAAATGCTCCAAGTGGAGCTGTCCAACTTTCAAAGAGAATATCTAAGGAGATTTCAATGAAACCTTCCGCTGAGGGACAGATCGAGAGAGCAGAGACGAGAACCCCACCGTTTTATTTTGTATTCCTATTTTTATTTTATTTTGACTCTGATTTTGATTGATTGCCATTTTTCCATTTTTACATTAAACAGGATCCAGCATGTCGTTAGGACTGAAACAAATTTGGGGGGTGGACTGGAAATTGACCTATTTTGAATATGCATAATGAACGTGCCACACCTAAGGTGGTAGTATAACCTTTTTCCATAGCCTAGCAAGGGAACTGTATCCCGTAACCAGAGACAATTGTCACCGCAAGAATGGGGACACTTACGAAGCACAAGACACTTTATGTTACAAACTTTCTGAAAGACAATCATGGAGTGAGTGAAAAGAAAGTATCTTAACAGCGATATGATTGAGATGGGGGCCCGGAACAGTAACCTGGTCCTCCCACAAACAGAGGGGCGCCCCCATTTCCCTGGAAGAAATTGCTGCAAATTGTCATACTGCACTATTATGTGTACATGCATAGTGATTATTATTGTTTTTCTGTGACTAACCATCAGAACTGCATTCTTTATTGGTGCACGAAGCGTTCCAATTTCAGTGCACCCACCAGATAATGTGTGTATGAATCCCACAAAAGCACCCAGACCCTACATAGTTATTCCGGTTCCAAGAAAATCTGATGGTAAGGTAAACAAACTAAAATTGAATGTAATTATCAGTGATTCCTACACACTTGAGGAAACGAATGAAGAGAAAAGCTGGAGACAGGGTCAGCACAGAATGAATGAAAACGTAGCACTGACCACTACACACACACTGAATGCACACAAACAAGGGCAAGGGTCAATGGCTACAGAACCTCGAACAAAGACAACAGAAGGTGCAAGACTGCACACCGAACAACCAGTCCCTGAAAATAATAAAGGTGACCGAAAAGAAGCAAATGAAAGGCCGACTAAAGAAGATATAGCAAAAGCTCTCAACAAGATAGAAGCATCTACGAGCAAATTCACTGCAAGGACACAAATGCTGATAGACCATTTATTCCCGTTTATAGCTAAAGCAAGAAAACTACATGAGGAGCTGAAAAATAAAACCACAGAGACTATAGTGATAAGCATACCAGTTCCAACAAAATTGACAAGCACCAGGCCCACGATGCGGCCTTACGCTGGGCTGATGTCAAACGGATGGTGGGTAGAGGCACTCTACGGAAGAACACAAGAGGAGATGAAGAGGAATGCAAAACCGCCTCTTACCACAGCGATACAGATAATGAACCCTGCTTCACCGACAAGCAGGCCTGAGAGTCCCCCAGCATGGAAAAATTGCATAGACGCATTTAAAGATGTAGTTATAGCCAACTACAGAAAGTCACTAAGAATCAACAGAAGCCCACATGAAGATAACAATGAGCTGAGCGATTACTTGGACAGCACAGCAAATCTAGGAAATAACATTTGGTACCAACACATGAAAGAGGTCGGAAGAAGAAAAGCTGAAGGAGAATGCTACGTCTGTGCACTCCAACCGTACAGCATGGGAAAATCCAAGATCTTCGTGGCTGTAGAAATTGATGTCCCGACAGCACACTGCTTGTCACACGTAGCAATGGGCAACACCAGAGGACAGTTTATGGGAAAAAGATGCCTCACTGATATGGGCAACTGAAACAGCATATCCCGATGAAGATGATTATGTCCAGGACATTAAGACAAGAAACAGAGCCCATACCAGGAATCACGTGATCAGGTATGCAAAGCCAGAAGCGCAAGGAGCAGGAACAAGATGGGAGGTTAACCCGAGATTGAAAGTCCAAGGAAAAACTCCAGAAGAAGCCCAAATTTGGAAGAATAGAGGCCAGATGCAGATTTGGGGAACAGTGCTTTCTCCAAACGGATGGGAAGAAGGAGTAGTGATATGCCGAGCTTGGATGGTCCTTGGAGCCTGCAAGGAAGCAATAGAAAACTCACAAAAACTGTGCAAACCTCTATCACCAAAGTTGGTAAAGCTGCTGACACGGGTCGAAGACAGAGGAGGACCCTTGCAGATAGTGCCGCTGGAAAGCCCAACATTGTGCTTCAGGAACAATGGCACTAGGAAGATGGGAGAGAATCAGAACTGCAGACGAATTTTTGAAGCTCCCAGAATGACTCTGGGAACTGCAGTAATTATGGACCATTACTGGGCGTGTGGATCCAAAGCATATATAAGACTGCCGAAGAACTGGGGAGGCATATGCGCAATAGTGAACGTCCATGTTCCTGCACTAGTGATCCCAAAAAGTGACCTGAGTATTGACAGCTTCCCAAAGACAGATGCTCACATGAGGAAGAGGAGGTCTGTGGAACTGGTATCCCGAATGAAGAGAGAGAATTACTTTTCTGCCAAATCAGAAGAAGCATTTTATGCAATCCCATATGAACACAGGCTGTTTAGCCTCACCTCATCAATATTCACAACAATACACTTGCCACACATCCAAGATGGAGTAAACACTAAATGGTTGCAGATACCCAGATGGGAGTTATTGCAGACCATCAACACAACCATATAAGGATTCAACGCAATCAAAGAAGAACTAAGAGCAATCCGATTGATGACCCTCCAGAACAGATATGTACTCGACACGATCACTGCGATGGATGGAGGCGTTTGTGCAAAAATCGGAGAATCATGTTGCACATTTATACCTTCGCATGATGAAGAAAATTGAACCTAAACAGAAGCCATAAGTATGCTGACAAATCTAAAGAACCAGATGATCAACGAAGCCGATGAAGGATGATGACAGCTGGTTTGGAACATTATTCTCATGGGTTCTACAATGGATGGTGGATATATTCAAGTTTCTGGGAGCCTTACTAGTAATGATACTGCTAGGATCCTGTGTTATCAAGATAATCATCACACAGGGCCAGAAAACGGCGAAGAAAGCCATTGGAATGAAGATCATGGTTGATGTTGAACGAGGATGGAAGCTCAGAGACCTGACTGATGAAGAAATAAGAGACTTTGTGAAGGCCAGCGAATTTGCGCCAGAAGGAATAAAGTTTGTGTATCACAGAAAACGAAGAAAGTATGAAGGAAAGCGGATCTATTGCAGCCCAAATGGACAATGTCAGCTCATGACCTGGAACAAAGACGAACATGTAAAAACAGCAGGAAGTCTGAAAGGAGTGAAAAAAATATGGACTCCAAAGAGACATACGTTCACACCATCGTGTACAAACCCAGAAGACGATGAACAAGATGCAGAGGAGCCAAGTAAGACGAACCCAAAGGAAGAAGCAGAAGTGGTTGATGAACCGACCATAGGGGGGAGTGTAGAGGAGGTCCCAGACATGGCCTGCACCCCAGCCCCGCATTTTGAGGTATCAGGGACATACTCGCCAAGGTATGTGACGTATGAGGAACAAATGAGCCAACAGAGAGCAGCGCTGGGATTTTGACCAGGGCCCATCAGAAGAGCAATACCTGTTGAAGTGCCTATAACTAGACAACCTTGGGCAGCCCGGTACCCACTGAGCCAACCGTACCAGCAGTTACCACGAAACGAAGACTACTTGCAGACTGTCCCCGAAGAGACCCACAGAGCCATAATGGAAGGCGAGTGGTGACGACACACGGGCCCGGACAGACTCACAGATGAACGAAACAACGTCTAAGGATGACACACAAGACGAAAAGTTATGAATAATGGTGCGACAGACTTAAAAGAAGAAACAACATTGCAGCACAAAGAACGTAACCATGAAGGAAGGATAATTACACATAACTGACTAAAGTGCCTGTAAATAGGCTTGGAAAGCAAGAAGCTAAGGAAACGGTACTGCTTGCAATGCTTAGTAGAAGGATAGAGCGTCAAGCGCCAACTGTATATCTACCTCAATGAAGCACACTATATAAGTGCAACTCCATTTTGTAAAAGCAGAATTAAGCCCAGGCTTCAAGGGGCTAACAAGGCCAGGATTCATATTCCAGCTAAAGCCAAAGGAAAGAGCGGAATCGAAACTCAGTAAGAAGTAGCTCATGCCTGAGAATTCGAGGTCAACTCCAACAAGGGAGGAGAGCGGCAACCTCGAAGAATCGAAACTTCAGAGCATAGCAGCCAGCCAGTGAAGGTCGAGATAAGGAGGCCCCAGGCAGGTGGCAAGGCTATGGAAGAATCAAATACTCGAAAAGAAGGAAAATGAAGCAGATTCACGATGCACAGACAAGTGAACAGCCAAGAGCAAAAAGGTACCAACGTCTGATGTCACCCAGAACCCAAGGATGCCATAACTTTTCCTGATAAGAAGCTACAGTTTCGAGGCCATCCTCAGATATCTAATTGATACATAGCCCTAAAGTACTGATTGATGGAAGGGAGGCAGGGCAAATCTTGGGGCACAAGGCACCTAGGTGTCTATTCTGCATGCTGCTAATTAAAGTGGAGATTTATGCCTAGGGGTGTAACCCACCCAATCACAATGGACCACATAATCTAGGGTCCTATAGCTGTATAACCAATAAGACGTTGTACTTGTAGTGACGTCTATCACGAGTGATGTAGCGGGATGGGCATAGACGCCCACCCGATAAGAGTTATCCAATCCTCACGCTCTGTTACCATTTACAGATATAGCACCTATACTTAAGTTACCTTTTCCGACCAATAGAATTGCATGTCAAACTTATGAGTGTTACATGTGAATGATGACGATAATTTGCTATAAATGTTACTGTTTGCATGAAGAAGTTGGAAGTTGAAGCGAGACAGGCGATCACTACAATGTTGATTACCATTTGTTTCCCCGTTTTTTGTAATTGTCGTTAAACGACTTCCCTTTGCCAAACCTTTGACTTATCCTTTTTGATTTGGTGTTGGAGTAAGAGAATCCTGCACCCCATCCTCCTCAAGGTGCAGCTATCTCGATTTAAGGTGCCGGACGGCGAGCTCTGAATCTCATGGGCCCGTTCAGAGGTCGCTCTACCCTCCAGTACACTGGGACACTGAAGGGTGAGATGCAGTACCCCCTTCCTTATGACACCTTTTCCCCATCCTACCTACAAGGATATCTGGAAACTCAAACCCCCTCCCTTTCTTGACATGAACACTTTTGCACAGGTTACCATGAAAGGCAACGGACTAACACCAGAGCTGTATACCTGTTACGCTCACCTGACTCCCACGGAGGCGCAGGCCTGGTTTGAAGTGCTGTTGCCTCTTCTTTGGTGAAGCGCAGGACTCGGAAGATGGACAGGACCGGACCTTCAAATCTGGCTTGTCTGACTCGCAGAAATATCCTTCTGTGTGTGAAAGGGGAGTATTAACAATCTGCGGGATAATGTGTAAGCCTCCCACTCCCTTCTCACCCTGCACGACACCCTTCTGCGATTCCCTGTGAAGTCTTACCTTAGGGTCTGAAAGGACGAGCTCTCCATCCTGCTTCTGATGCAGGGGCGCGTTGTAATCCAGTTACTTCACTGGATCATGGATTGTAGAGAGTTCAAGTTTGCTTGACCTTCCCGGTAAAGTACTGTTAGAATTCTGTTTATAAGTATGAGCTCGAAATAATAATTGGCCGTTGTCTCTATTTCAGGTGCAGAACAAAGCTTCTGAGATGAGCAATGGAACCGACGAAGGAAACTCAGGTGAGTTGTTTGATGAGAGGTTCCTTTAGTGTCCTTGCATTAATGCACTAATGCTTGTGTCTTTTTTCCCCATAGGGGCCGGGGTTCGGAAATATCGGAGATATGGCACCGACCCGAAGTGATAGGTGCAGTTCCAGTAGATATCAGGTAAGTCTTTAATGAGCGTTCAGGTAATGTCTTAGCATTCGCTCACTAACGCTGATGTCTCTTTTTCCCCTTAGGGGCCGGGGTCCGGAAATGCCAGGATGCGGCACCGACCCGAAATGAAGTGGGAATGACCCAACAGGTAAGTCTTATGATGGCAAATTAAGGTTTTCTTATTCTCTTCCCTAGCTCACCTTTGTTCTTGTCTTTTTCTCCCTAGGCGCTGAAATGTGGTTGCGGATCCAGATGGTCGATGATGAATATGGAGGCGCCTAGTAAAGGTGAGTGGAATGCGGCGCTGCAGCGATCGATGCAATGTGCTTTTAAAATGAATGTCTTCCTTTTCAGGATCGTCGGCGAAATGTCTCCGGAATGCGGATTTAGCAGGTAAGGACTCTTCTTTCTCCTATTCTCTTCTCTTCTCCCTTTGCAGGTGTTCCAGGATGCTGGCGGGCGTGGCAGAAGTCAGGATGCAGGAGCAGACACGGTGAGCGTCCAGCTGCTAGATGCAGAACAACGCGAAGCGTGAGTTGCTGCTTGGGTGTGGCTTAAATAGCCTTCAAAGTAGTTCCAGGTATGCATCCTTCCTCTCAGGTATGTATTCTTCCTCCGGCCACACCCGTGTGGTTAAGTAGTCCCCAAAGATAAAGTAGTCCCATTCAGGGCTCTAGATGGCCCGGATGTTGCAGCATGGTCTGAATCAGGTAAGTTTGCACCAAGCACCTTTAAACACAAAGTCATCTTTTATGAGCCTGGCGCCTATGGCGCCAGGACTGTTGTCCAATATGAGCCTGGCACCAAAGGCGCCAGGACTGAGTCCAAAGGGCCCCTACTTGGGGCTGCTGAGACTTCCCTCGGGGACATGATGTCTGCCTCTGGGGTAGCTGGGCCTGGTCTGGCTCCTTGGAGGTAGGCTTCATGACAATACCTGACATGTCCCTACACAAGGGTCATGCAGAGTCAGGCAATTGCTGATAACTACACACACCTGACTTCCCATTCACTTCCACATAGGGATAAAAGGCGGAGCAGAAAGCACACTCTGAGCAAGGCCAAACGCACAAGGAAGCAGCTATTTCAGGATGGCAGTTCAAACAGAGGAGAAAGGCAGCAAGACCTGAAAGGACGACAAGGAGGGAGTTACCCTTGCCCTTTTCAATCCAGACCCGCAGAGCTTCAGAGAAGGAGAGCGTAAGACTGTGAATCTCAGCTGGCAAATGGTGTGAGTGGTGTCAGCAGCACAAGGGACCCTCCCTCACTGATTGCCAGGGTGGGGAGAAGCAGTTGTCATCGTGGTACTGACCTTGACACCAGACGTAAGAGACGCCAACAGAGTCAGAAAGCATTGAAAATAGACCGGACTATGTTGTGGCTCAAGGTTGCGAAGAGCAACATTGCACAAAGAAAGAAGACTAATATACAAAGGTCTTTTTTGCGTAAAATTGGTATCAGAGTTAGAGTGGTCCGCATCACATGGGCTCTCATTCGAAGGACTCTAACCTGTGCCCTGCTCTTGAACAAGAAGAATGTGTTGAGTAAGAGAATTGAAGTGGTCCCGCAGTGGTTTATGTTAAATCCTGTGCAAAGTCGAAAGTCTTTGGTTGTTGAAACTACACGTACCAAAAGGCCTTAAGGAAGGCCAGCGTGAGGTGTTAAAGTGGTCATACGAGGGTCAAGCCAAACCCCTAGTACAGTCGAAAGTCTTTCACACGTTTTGGAAGCAAAGTGAACAGTGTTACTGGGGCAAATCTGAACCCGACTGACGGATGCCTGCGAATTAAGCTGAACAGTAATACACCGGTGAACATTGCGACAATAAGTGTGAACCCGACTGAGGGATGTCCACAGTGAGTAGTTGGTCTGAGCCCGACTGAAGGAGTCTAACGTTGTGAGAAGGATCGGAGCCCGGCTGAGGGGATCCAAGTTTGCAGAGTAATCACCCGGCATGAAGATTACTGAAAGGATCTTTTGTTTTGTTGTTTATGGCACATCAGGTCCCCTGAAGGAAGAGACTTTGCATGAAAGAGACTTGGACTCAGAAGGCCATGATATTGAGAAAAGGAACTATAACCTTGTGCCGGAGAGACCCCTGCTGTGCTCGAGAGTCCCGCCTTGTCCTGTGCTAAAACCGTGGGTAAGGGAGACCCCGGCCATACCATCCTGATTTATCATTTTGTGAACACTTATTTCTTTTCTTGTGAACACCCATTTTACAGTTTAATAAACACCCTTGAACTGTGATCACTTGTGCCTGTCGTACTTTGATACCATACCTTCCTCACAGCACCCTTGCCTTCTGGTAAGGGGTGTGCAGACTGTGTTTCCCCTTTTTTGGTACCATATTGTGAGGAATTCGACCATCTGCATGGTGGGCATGCACTCACCTGGGTTTTTGACTTTTTATTTAAATGGAATGTTGGTAGACCAACCTCAGGAAAATGTGTATGGCTAATCCACCAACATTTTCCTATGCTCACACCATGGCAAACGCTTAGACCTGTGTAGTCTGGGTCAACACAGCCTACAGGCACAGTCCGCCCTGTCATATTTAGTTGGAATGTGACAGCCAGGAGTGCATCATGTCATCTCCAGGAAGGGAGAGGGCCTACCTTCTCCCTGCATGCCCAGCCTGATTAACTAACAAAGGCTACATGGATCTGCCCTGCCCTTTTATTAGGCTCTGCAGCTGGTGGCAGCGATTAAAATACTATTAGAGCGTCCTTCAAACAGGCCCACATGGGCCCGGGTGCAGAGGCTTAAAAAGGAGACAGCAAACCCCAAAATCTTTCATATGTAACTATGTCAACCTGAAACCAGCTCCCGCCCTTAGCATCAATGACAATGAGCTGTCATGTCTCAGATTGTGTGTTTACAGTAACCCACCCTGCTACGGGACCACATTCATAAGGTACGAGAATGTGGTTTGCAGGAGCCAGAGAGTCTGGTCTTGCAGCAGCTTCAAGGGAGACCTGCCCCTTTAACAGGGACAACATAGAGAGGACTATTATCCAGAGAGACTCTTTGATCAACAACAAACAGGAAGTTGGGTGGGACTTAGTATCACAAAGGAGTGTGGCCAGAGATCTTTCTGCTGAGAGAAGGTTTGCACCATTTTGATTCTCGGACACTCATGGTTCCTGTTTTCTGCCCTTTATCTTTTCCTGTTTCAAAGTTCTCTGGTTATGACTTCATGCATAAGAAAATGTTTGGTGGGGAACCCAGGATTAGTTCACTAATCACTGTGGCCTACTTAGCTTTAAAAGAGGACTGGAGCCCCTCTTTTGGCAGATCGTCTGAAGACTTCACAAGAAGTAGGAAATAATAACTTATCCTTGGACCCTGACTGAAGGTACTGCCTGCCTTACAGCTCCCGCTACTGAAGGAAGGCCAGGACATCCAAAGAGGGTAGCACAATCCCTCCCCTTAACTTCTCACAGGGAAGAGAGGGAGATAAATAACTCAGAGGACCCTCCAAACGCTACAGAACCGGTTCGCAGCCAGCACACAGTGTGCCCTGCTAGGCTCTGCAGCAAGCTCTCTGGACAAGGAGTGCCAGAAGATCTCTGAACCTACAACCAAGGACAAGGCAGCTTCCTGCAACACACTCCTTGGCTTTGGGCTGTCTGCCTTAAAGGACAACACAATCCCAGTGAAGAAGCTGGGAGAAGTGCCTTGATGAGCATCTACCAACGTCCGCCTTAAAAGACATTTTTGAGACAGTGGAGTTCCTAGAGCTGCAACTGACTGCAACGCTGACCATTGTCAAGTCACAGTTTCTTAAAGACATCCAATCTTCTCAACCAGTGCTTCGCACTGCTGATTAGCACTCAGACAATGATTCCTGACCCTGAGCCACTGGGTAGGCCAGCCTGAAGCCATTCGTCCAGCTTCGCCCGCCAAACCATATTGCTGCCTTATACCCACAGCTGACTCCCATCTTGATCTCTGCCACAGAAGCCTGCAAAGGGCCATGAGGCCAACTCGACCCTGTCGAGCACCAAGAACACCTACAGCACAAGATACATTTTGGTTCTGTCTCCCTGGTCCTTCCCAGAAGACCCCTAGAGTCATATTAAGACACATTGTTGCCCTTGTGCTGAATCCAAGTAAACTTAAACTGTTGTGCTTATTAACCATACCGACCAGCCTCCTGTCAGTATCCAGAGTGCATCCCTTTTCCTTCTTTGAAACGGCCTGCCCTCTGCATTCCTTTACAGGATGGGTTGAATGTTGTAGTGTTGTTAGACTGTCTTTTGTGATATAAATAAATAAAGTAGCCATTTGTGATACAATCTTGAATGGACAGTCCCTTTCATCATTGGGTAACAATTATATTTTCGCTGTTTTGCAACTAACCAACGATCCACGACCTCTCGGAGATAAACCTGCCGTTCCATCCACATTACCAATTGGACAAGGAGGTTTTTAATTTGCTTGTTATTCCAATCTCTTTGGATCCCTTGGGGTGCATTAGAGGTGTGGGGCTGATTGATGGTTTAGAAACCGATATTCACCACTGGACCACTGTACACCGGAAGTTGATTCGTCACACATACATACATACATACATACATACATATATATATATATATATGTTTTGGCATATTTTTCTCTAACACCTCTCTAGATTGATGGTGTGCATACATTTGAAGGATTTCACTAGTATTAACTTGCTGCTAATTTGCATCCACGACTTATTTTCTATTTTTATCTTACACATTGTATAAATGTGTCTTATACCTCTATCAGGTTATTCTATGTTTTCTTCTGATGTGTTCTGCTGGCAATGATTGCTGATTCATATCCTTTATACAAGATGAAACAGATTCAGCCCAAAAGATGAACAATGGTCCAAAATGAACAATGGTCCAAAATGTGTTGGCTTTGCCACGCACAAATCTGTGCTCCTTGACATGTATTTTACCACTATTGATTAAATGACTGAATCATCATATGAAATGTATGTTAATTTTGCTCAAACACATTTACTAATAGGATGATCCGAATGACCATTAGGCAAGCACGCCATACCTAGAGGGCCTCTGCAGGGCGTACCTTATTTAAAGATTTTATTTTAAAAGGATTTCGACCCTCAGGCTAACACAATCCTGTATTGATTGATTAGGTGTCTCTCAGCAGGCAAGTGCTTTTAAGTGGGAAACGTGTATGCCCCTCCAAACAATGTACCAGCCAGCACAGATGATATGATCACCTGAGTGTAGTAATTGTTTCACTCTGAATGCTTTGGGTTCCTCTCCTAATCAGCCAATATTTGAATCTCTTAAGGGTCTCGCCATAGACCACATACCATAGCCACGCCCCATTACACAATCACTGTTGTGCCCAGCAGCCATTGAACCTTCAATACTCTCCATTGTGCTAACATGCAAAACAAAAGAAACCTAGTGCAGAGATCTCCTGCACAGTGAAGTAAGTCTCTAAGTGCCGGGAACAGGTAAACACTGAGAGTGTAGTATTGTCCAGTAGCCCAAGCATGGGCATTTTGGGTTCCATGCATCTGGGATATGGTGAGACTATTTTTGCCAGATTCCAGATCTGGGGTAATTTGTCTCAATTCCTTCACTGGTTGCTTCATGCATGTGTTCTATTAGCATGTGTCTTCTACAGCATGCAAAACTCTGCCAGCTAGGAATGTTGTCATAGATGTAAGAAAGGACACTGCTGATTGCTTTCCTACTTTAACCCTGCCCCTGGGCCAATAATCCCCATTACCTGCTACTCACCATACTCAGTTTGGATTACATCTTCACTTGTCCCAATTGTGCCTGTGTAATTGATTCATCACACCCATAGCACCTGCACTACTGAAAGGTTCTCTCCCACTCTTAAACTTTTAAAAATCAGAATAAGTCATTGGAATGCAAATAGTGTGTTCATTACAATCCCACAGATTTACGCCTTTGAGGATCACTCCTTGCTCCATGTCAGGCCATTCTCCAAGAGAAAAAGATGTATTGCATTTATAAATGCTGTCATCCCCAAATATAGATCACAAGATATTTTTGCTGGCTAAAGAATTTGCCTCACCTATGTTCTTGTCCATCCATCCTTTGCTGGAGCTTAACATGTACACCGCCCACGTATTCTATTGCAAGAGCCATAAGATTTACTTTCTCATTTCGAATGAGCTATAATGTTTCACTTCTTGCTTTTATATTGTTCCTGTTGCTTCCTATATAGATTTCATCTTCTTGGACAACTGGTCCATAACATTCATCAATACTTTAGCATCCTATATCACTCATATCAAAATCTTATCGCTCTTCAACCCTGCGCTGTGAAGGTAGTCAATGGTCATATGATCATCCTTTGACTTGCCATTAACCATCTGCTCAACCTTTCTTTAAGCAACGGGATATTCCCCCATACTCAAGATGGCACATACTCAAACCTTTTGGAAGAAACCCCCCCTTGACCTGTCCGACCGAGTTAATCTGCGCCCCTTTGTGGATAAAATCACAGAGCACTTAACTGACTTCATCCACCTTCGGCCTTCAAGAGGAATGCCAATCTATTCTCCTTTCCATGTTTGATGATCTGTGTTTCATGTGAATGGCAGTAGCCTGGTTACTGTCCTTCGGCTGGATTTATTGGCTACATTTGGCACTGTTGACCACCATTTACTACTACAAGCGATGAACACTGTGAGTATTCTCAGCACAGCTCGTGCTTGTTTACAGCCCTTTCTGACCAACTGTCAGTTTTGCCGTCTCCATTCATCTCCAGTCCTCATGCAACTCACAACATCTCCAGGACTTTCTGCTGTCACCTCCTTTTTTTTGCCTTCTGTGCTTTTTAATAGTTACATGCAGCCTCTGGCCCATCGGTTTCAAGCATGTGTCTCCATTTCCATTCCTTTATGGATCACACGCTGTTGCTCCTGCGGCTTGAGGGAGATAGCACATTGTTAACTTGCTCTCTTTGCCATTGATTTTTAGCCCTCTACGGCTGGATGAACTGGCATGATTTGATGATCCACTTAGATAAAATGGCGGTCTGAGGGGTTGGTGGTCCAGAACTCTACTAAACACTTCATTCGGGGCTTCCTTTTTGGGACATCGACCAGGAAACTCCTCCTGGAGGAAGAAACATGGATTAAAAATTGATAAATCTGTTTCAATAAATTCAGTAGTGGGTTTTGGCTATTTTCAGTTGAACATTCTATGGAATCTCTTACCTTCTCTGCCTTTGGCACGGCAAACTGCTTTAGTCACATCTAGCATATCTAGCAGGCCTGACTAATGCAATTATGGACCTTGGTTGTCTGCCCTTTCTCATAATTCATCTGCAGGTGTTGTGAAATGCAGTGCAGGTCTCCTCCTGGGTTGAGGCCACCATGACTCTGTATCCCCTAGACTTGAGTGTCTTCACTGGCTTCCTGTTGCTTGTTGATTAAATTTGGAGGTTCTTTGCATTGTTCTGTAAGATTACACTGACTAAGTCCCTTCCTGTATTATTACAAAAGTCTCTGAATCTATCGCCTCTCTCACTCTCATATAAACTTTTGAGCTTCTTTTGAAATGACATAGATTTTGTAAAGCTAAAACTGGGGTGGGGAGTTCATCCTGCTCGATCCATGCTTCGCAGGTTTGGAACATGTTGCCTCTTTCACTGCATGCCCATACTAACCGTTTTTCTTTCCTGAGTCTTCCTGAAGCTCTCCAATCTGGTGTCATATTTATTTGTACTCCCTCAGTGGTATTTCAGTGCCAAATTACCTTTGGGTGATAGTGTACTCAATTAACACCAAACATTAACATCAACATCAACCTGAACATTAAAACAGCTGTTTGGATGTTTGCACATTGGTAAACACACCCCAAAAAGTGAATGACTAGATATTTGGTCCACACCTGAAATCCCCATGCACTAGGGATTATAGTAAACGTATTACAAGATTTTGGCAATACGCTTGTCAACAACAAAGAAATGGGTTTATCATCAATAGTAATTGTAACATAATAAACAAACTGCTTGTGGTTTCTATTTATGATTATTCCAGATCACTGAAGAAGGACTCAAGTCTGAAATGCATCGGATCAACAAAAAATAATAGCCTGTGCTTTTTATATACATACAACTGATGTAACTTTTAATTTTACAAAGCAATGAGATACACATACTGGACAATTACAAGGAATTTAGAAGGAATATTTCCAGGCTGAGCCATTGGAATATCACCAGGTCTCCGACACGTGCATTGCCAGAATCTTGTAGGACAAAGCGATACACAGCAGCAAATTGTTGCTTTTGAAACCTGTGTCACGTGTTTCTAGGTATATGCTCTCATGACTAACAGCGAACATCTTAGGTAAACTATGCTCAATATTACAGCTCTCATTTCACAATGAGAACTGTATTAAATTGCTAGGGGTACTACAGTCGTTTTGGAAGGTAGTTCTCTGTGCATTGCTGTGGCTATAAAACAGTGGGAGTAGGACTCAAAAAGTTAACAGTAGTAGCACAAATGTTAATGGTGCCCATAACTACTCAGTTAGCCACACTTCAGTCAATAACAAGAACAGCACCTTTTACTAGGCTGCCGCTAGGACTGGGTGGCATGGTGACTGATTACTGGTGAGGAGAGGGATGCAATTGAGGTATTCTGTGTTCACTCCAGTTCTGTGCATGGTGTTCATAATATGGAGCCACAAAGATGTGGTACCCAACTTAGTCTGAGACTTTCCCTGGAACGCAGTTTTATTGCAGAGTGCAGGTGGTGAGGTGAAGTTGTTCTTTACCATCTAATGTGAAGAACGCCCATACGTTGGACTTTTTGCTGCAGTAACAAGACATGCCATTATACACTCTTCTGGCTATCAAGATTCTGGTGGAGCTCATGGAGATGGTGCTGTGGCTTCCAGATGCTGAATTGGTACACTTTCAGATCTGACAGGCCATCATTAAAATATACTGTACAAAGGTGGAAGATTTGCTTTGTCCTTGTCTTCTATCTCTGCAACATTGGCTTTTTCATTCTCCTTCCCTCTGTATCACTGGTTTCTGAAATCAAATGTTGTGGAGGCCTCACCTCAGATGGTTAACTACCATCATCTTGGCTGAAAACATACTCAAACTCATCATGAGCCTCTGACTCATCATCAGGACTTATTCCTCCCCGTTTGTCAGTATAGACACTCTCTAACCATTCTCCTACTTCTGCTCTCCAGACAATGGTGTAGAGGAGCAGCTGTATACATCTGCAGGAGATCCCGCCCCTACCTCCCCTGTATTGGAGACATGGCACAAGCCATCTTGCCAATACCGCCTTGAGTGTTTTTAAGAAGATACCCATTAAGAAAACATTATCGAAATGTATCCCTGCAGGAGATACTAGCTGAAGATAATGAATAGATCCTGAACACCAATGACAAAGTAAGGATTGAGTGAACTCTTAAATGTAAAAAAGAGAAGATTACACGTGCACAAAGTGCTGCAGAAAACAAACGATCAATAAATGTGTAGCTGGTGAAACGCAAGGTAGATCAAGCCATCATCAAAGCTAGCTATGAGTAGTGAATAGAATGCAGGTGAAGCCACCATTGCCCAGAAAAGTGGACATTGGTATCATGTATTAAGCAAGCCAGAACCCATGAAGCAGGAATGGAAATGTTGTGTCGCAAAAGAATAGCAGGCTTGTGGAGATGCGTGACGAGGCTGCCTGGCCTGAAGTCAAGATTCTAGAAACCGAGGTCAGTTATCTACACTGAAGAAGAACAAGTGTGCAGAGGATGAACCATCTCACGTTAAGGTGCAAGAAAGAACGCAAAGGATGCCAAGTTTAATTCATTTAAAGCATTTGAAAGCTGAAAAATGGACCAGATCGTGGTCTCCTGTCACGTGAGCCAAGAATTGAAATAGAGTTTGAACTTGGAGTACCAGACACAATAGCGAGTGTCCTCACTCCTGTGCATTGTTAAATACAAGGATACTCTGCAAGGCCAAGTACAAAGACAATTTCATGGCAGAAGGCAACAGTGATGAGAGATGCCGTACTAATTGGGTGATGAGGGAGCTTCATGTCCTATCTCCCTGCACCTGGGTCTGGGCTTACGTGCTGCTAAATGAACCGAATGTTCCAGACATGGCACGAGCATGCCAACCAATTGTATTAATCCATATAATGAAGGACCTTATAGTTTGAAGACCAATGAGAAATTGCGTCGCTAATATTTCAGATATTACTTATTTTTAGAGGTAGGCATAAGTTGTCCACCTGATAGCAGGCAGCCAATAACAATCCTAGCTCCTATAGAAATGTATACTTAGATGTCTCCCTTAACCAATCCCGACCCTTGATAGGTTTTTCACTATTGTCATGTAATATGACATCACTTTGATGCATTATTTAGTATAAAGACCATATTTTGTGTGGAGATCATTGAGAGACTGAGAGTACTCTGGTTGATGTTAGTTGTAACCTCCCTGTTTTAGATTATTGTTAATAAAAGAGTGCTTTGCCATCCTCCTGAGTTGGTTTGGTTATTTGGACTCACGTGGTAGCAGTGTGGATGGTTTCAGATCCAAACGAGTTTGGGTCCAGAATTTCGGACAACCGGGCATCCTCCGCCATTACCTGGAAGATCACAAAGATTCCTGTGGAGAGCGGCCGATAGAAATAAACTTCTAAGAAGAATCAAGAAGGTGGGAAGGTCCCCCTTTGAAGAAATCCCTGCATGGTTTCTACGGGCGCTCTGCGGAAGGAAGGCGAAGTGGTCGGATTGAAGGAGGAGCCGATACCGAAGGCCTCTAGTTGATTAACGGATGTAAGTAGACTAAGTGAAATGGCAATATAAAGGGGTGGGATTGTGATATTTTGAGTAACCAGACATTTTGTGTAGATAAAGGTACGCCTAAGTAATTCTATTTCAAGGGAGATAGAAGAAGACGTCTCAAACACCGACGGGAGTATTAAAAAGGGGAATACGCACAGTCAGTACTGTGAAAGGTGACGTCTTAATTCCTGTATAGGGTAAAATAAGTGGGGGAGGGAAAAGTATACCTCTTATTATAAATGGTTATAAACAAGAGACGGTGTTCACAGGGATTATTAATGTGTATTGTGTTATTGTTTTCAGCATTATTTGTTGTGTGAAGTTTTAAGAAAAAACAAGCTGTAAAGGTTAGAAGTGACGTTGTTTGAAGTAAGGTGCATTAAACAATTGGCGTCAATCAAAAGACAGATAGGTTGTTGAAACAAAAGAGGATTGAGTGGTGATTGATGGTGCTGGCTCATATTTTTTGTTTTTAAAGATTAAAGGTAGTGGCTGGATAACCTTGAGATAGATATTTTATTAACAATCTGGAAAGTATTGACAGTCAATTGCGACTTGTCATTATGAAGGACACTCCTCTCATGCATCTTTGTAAAACACTACCAAAATGCACCCAAGCTCAAATAGTACAGTGCAGAATGGGTAAAGGGTATAGCTGATAAAATGTTCATGCCATGGCCACAAGGCGGATCATTGTCAAAAGCGGTATTACAAAACATGTCCACATACATACACGCTGCATACACAGGAAAATAATTAGAGAAAAGGCTGACAATTTTAGAACTTTGAAAATGTACCAAGAAGAGAAAGCGGACCCACCACCAGAGGAGTAGATGCTTAGTCAGCATAAGGGGGAGGGCGTTGAACCCTCAGACCCTCTTACCTTGTCAGGGACTAAGAGTGTAACTACAGAAGAGATACAAGTTTATCCTTTGAAGGAACTGAAAGCAGCGGCGGAGTATAGTAACCCAATATATGAACCGCCCACTTACAGTAGTGACAACAGTCTAGAATAGAGCAAAAGAAAGGAAGATGTCTGTAAGTCTATACGAGATAAGGAAGAAAGAGGCGAGAGATCGAATACGAGGAAAGAGAATCAGACTATGGGCCAGAAGGAGAGGGTGCACGCACCCCCCACCACGGGAAGCCAACAGATGGATAAACAAGTAAGATGGTCAGTTCTGGAACACCCTAAGGAAAGAACACTGGATCCCATATCATATCCTGAGCTTCCCCGAAGACAATTGTGTAGTGAGAAAGGAGAGTCTCCACCTTATGGTAGTAGGTTTACCAGCAGGAAGACGAATAGGGATGATTACCCCGGTCATAGATAGACAACAAGTGGGATTTGACTATGGGATGAGGTTCTCACAGTTCCCCTTGTCAGAAAAGGGGGGAGCAAGACCACAATATATTCCATGGCCACAGATGGATAAGGATAACTTAAAATGCAAGTTCCCTAGTTTGACTTTGGGGGCTGGGAAATGGATATACAAATTAGAGAAAATGACAGAAGGAAACATTCTGGCCATGGGAGACATAAAATGTCTACTGGCAGCCAGTCTTGGGAAGAGGGCTGACGACATTTGGAGGTGAGTGGGATATGCGGGTGTGACAGTGCAAAACACAGCGTATGATGGACCTTCATTTAATAATTGCAGGGCAGATGTTTGGAGGGCTCTCAGGGTACAGTATCCTGACACATGAGATATGGGTGCAATTATGACACGTAAAAAGATGGAAGATGAAGACCTGATTGCATATATTCTGGATATTCAGGAGAAATGGCAGCTTGAAACTTGTGAAACATGGGAAAAGACAGTGGCTCTATTTTAACATATTATGTGTCATGGATTGTCACAACCAGTACAGAGACAAATGAAAAAACAAGTAGGGATGGAAGCAAAACCATGGGCTGAGATAAAGTTAATGATTGTACATCATTGTCGGTTATTACAAGAGAAGAACAAAAAAGAAGGATGACAACAGAAAGATTGAAGAAGCCAAGTTATTTCATAAAACATTGTCAAAGTTTGCCATAAAAGGGGCAGTATTGACAAGTGCAGAAGGAGTTGGAATGCAAAAAGCAATGGGTACTTCACAGGTGAATAATGCACGCCCGATGGATCAAAATGGGTACAGGTTTTTGCAATCAAGTAGAGGTGTAGGTTTTAGATGTAAAGGAGGCGGATTCTAGGACACCAACGGTGGATTTCAGAACACTCAGAATGAGAGTCGGAGTACTCAGGGGGGATATAACCAAGGAGGGTTTGCCAGAGGGCCACTCCCAATATGTTAGAATTTTGGAATAACAGGGCAAATTGCACACATATGTAGGGGTCAAGGGAATGCGCAACAAAACAGACAGTTTTCAAGAGGGGGGACAGCTTTTCCACCGCCCTACAGCACACAAACAAGAAATGGCTTTACCCAGGATCACACATCCTATCAAGCACAGGCACCGCAGGTACAGCAGGTAAAACAGCAGGGGCAAGTACCAATGCATCCACTGCAAGGGCAGTTGCAACAAGCACCTATGCAAACACAACAAAATGTGAATGCAGGCTACATACTGACACCTAGCATAGGGGGTGTCATGTGGTGGGAGGAAATCATTCCACGGGAATGGGGATGAGTTTATACCCTCAATAGGACAGTTCACAGGTTGACTTGATGTGTTCTGTACTATCTGTGACACCAGACCGCAGAGAGGACCAAGGGTCGATGTGATGATAGGAGGAAAATCCTTGTGTTTCTTGTAAACACAGGGGCGACTCGCTCTTGTTTATGGGAGGTAAAATATCTAATGTCAAGTCTTGCCATGAATGCTCAACGGTTCTCTGGAGCTTACGAATTTAGTTCCTTTTACTGATAAATTGCCTGTTTCTATAGGGGAATGTTACATGTCTTTCACGACAGAGGCCAGTTAATAGCTTAGGAAGTGATTTGATGATGACACTCAACATGAAAATGTCATTTACTGATCAGGGAATAGTGTGCTCCACTCCAGGAATACACTATTTAAATGTAGGAGAGTTCCTACTAGCATTTACAGGGCAAGTGGCTCTACGAGTAGTCCCAGTAGATCCAACAGTCTTCCTGTATGGGGTTAGCATTTTATTGACATGGCTACCTGGTCTGGTGCAACATGCATCCTTATTGGACAGGCTCATTAAGGCACTACAACTCCCAGTGGCCCTAGCGGTAGTAAAATGTGCAGCACATATGAAACAAACAGACTTTATTTCCCGCAGAAACTAAGCCACGGATGTAGAAGCTAAAAGGGTTGCATATTCGCCATTTTGAGTTTTGACACTGAAGATACTAAATAAGTGTTAACTAGAAGCATGTTAGTACGAGAAGGGTTTAATATGCTGTCAATTACGCAACAAATAGAGATTCAGGGTAGAGCCCCACAAGAGGAGCAAGCATCGTGGAAATGTGGGGGTGTTCCTTATCCCCCACGCAAGCATTATGGTGACAGGAAAACACTGGAAAACCAGTGATGCCAACAGCATTATTGAAAGTCGCACTTGAGCAACTGCATTACCCTGTGCATATAACCAGAGAAAGTCTTGCTGCCACAATTGCAGAAGACAGGTTAATTCCCAATCTGCTGGACCACGTTGCACAGTTCATTATGAATTGCATTGTGGTTCAATAGTTTACTGCTGGGCATACATTGAGAGCAACCAGAGGAGTAATACCTCGACTGAATGGTCTGTTTTAACATCTACATATCGATTACGTCGATATGCTACAAACATGTAATGGATACAGGAATCTATTAGTGGTGGTGTGTCCCTTTTCTAGGTGGATCGAAGCCGGTCTGTGTGCAAACCCTGATGCCACTTTCGCAGCAAGGTTTCTAGTGTGCGAACTCTTCACGAGGTGGGGTATGTGAGAAGTATTAATATCTGACAATGGGACACATTTTGTTAATGAGCTATTCAGACAAATAGGGTTTCTATGGAGCATAAAACTAATGCCTCTCAATGTGAATCTCTTTAAGCATGATTCCTGTACCTGCATGCCATTGTGTAATTATGTGTAACGATGAGACCTCTGGTCACCCGCTTTGTTAATCACAAGTCCTCTCATCTTCTGTAACAGCGCCTCAATGCCTTATGGCTGCACGTGCGCTTAACAAATGCAAATAAATAAATAAATAAATAAATAAGTTTACTTCTGCTTATCACCCACAAGCAAAAATGTGAGATACTCAAATTGACTTTAAAGAAGGGATGGCTATTTTGCCTTCCCCTAGCCTTATATGCCTGACAGAATCAGCCAGGTTCTAACCCCCACCTCACCCCTCACGAGTTAGCGACAGGGCATCGCATGAGAATGGCCCTCATTACAACCTTGGCGGAGGACCATGGTGCTATTAGCACCATGGTCCATGCCGCTAAGGTTGCAATTCCGCCATGGTGGATGGCGGAATTACCACCCCATTCCAAGGTGAGTGGGGTGGTAATTCGCCATTCACCAATGGCCCCTTCCCCATTCCCATTTTTGCCCCATAGGGCATAATGGGAATGGGGAAAGGCGATAATTACGGCACCGTAAATTACGGTGCCGTAATTATCGCCAAGGTCCCTTTGCGGCATGGCTTTTAACGCCTGCAAAAAGCAGGCGTTAAACAGCCATCCCGCAAAGGGAACCTTGTAATCAGGCGTTAAGGGTCGGCGCCGTTTACGGCGCCGTAAACCCCTTAATGCCTGAGTCGGAATGAGGCCCAATGTCTCTTAGGCCTCCCTCTAGAGACAGGAGTGATGGCCACTGTGTAGCAAAGGATTTAGGTGATGAAATGCATGACTATTTGACATGTATGACTACCCGTGTTTCTTTCATTTCAGATCAAGTCAAGGATCGGAGGGAGGGGTCAAGGAGCATGGAAGAGGACAGTCCAGCAACCAATCCAAGTGAATTATTGCCACTGCCAAAGTTATATGTTGGTGATTTAATTCTCATTAAATATTTTACTCGAAAGTGACACAAACCTAGATTTAATGCTCCATTCTGTTTTGAGGAAATCTCCCCTTCTGCAGTTAAGATATCGGTAAGATAATCTTGGCTGCATTTAGGTGATGTGAAAATCTACACAGGCGAGACCCTCCTTCCAGGGGTTGCTGACCAAGAACCAAGGCAAGAAGAAGAATTTCCACATATGCAGACTTGATCGATGACCAAGAAGAAGGACGATAAAACGAGAGATTAGCACATATTTGTTTTGAAATGTAATTCAGTGGCACTCCTCATACATTTGATCAGGAAGTGCCTAGACTTGCACAGAAATTCCAGATGCTAAAAATTTACTTTTTGGAAATTCTTTGAAGAAATTAATATTGTTTCAGTATCATTGCAAACCGTCTGTTCCTGATTGGAAATTGGAAAAGAGATCAATATCCAGATTCATTTTGTTTCAAGGATAATATATGCCACCTGTTGACGGTGACACACATCGGCTTGTGGTTGCAATCTTTGTGTTTATACTTCAATATTACCCTACTCTTGTCAGAAGATATGCAGGATTCCAAAAATGGTCCGATGAGCACCCCGAGGTCGATACACGTGTCGGCTTTGTGTTCAAATGACCATTAAATCCTTGAATAATTGTTGTTTTGATATTTTGTATAATTACTGATTCCCTGAGAATTTGTATTACATTAGTTTAAAGGAGCATTTGCATTTTTGGGACAGTGTATGTAAACAAGTTATTAGGAGTTAGGAGCACATGGAACTTTGCTCACCATGTGTGCTTTGTTTGTGTATGCTTTGGGCTTAGGCCATTTACTTTGATCCATGCTAGCACCCTCCATTCAACCCGAGTCTTGAATCTAATGAGAGAAGAGCACACAGAAAAGATTGGGAGGTAGCACGACTAGATAACAGCCCACCCAGTTTACTTCTATAAACATAGAATCAGTTCTTACAACCCACAATAATTACAAAGCTGCAGGTTGAATACAACCCACAATAATTACAAAGCTGCAGGTTGAAACACAAAGTCAAAGATATATCATGAATGGATTATCAGGCTACGAAAAGCACCAGAGAAAATAATATTATCAGACAACCTAAAGACCCCCAAAGGGATTCCCACTGCAGAGTAACAACAAATTGTCTTTCAGAATGGGTGACACTGGGCACTGGTGGTGTGACAAATCAACTTCCGGGGCACCAGTGGTCCAGGGATGAATATCGGTTTCTAAACCACCAATCAGCCACACACCTCTAGTACACCAGAAGGGATCTGAACAGATTGGCACACAAGTACATTATAAACCTCCTTGTCCAATTTTAGTAACGTGGATGGAATGGTAGGCTTATCTCTGCAAGGTCGTGAATCGCGGGTTAGATGCAACACAGCAAAAATACAATTATTACCCAATGATAAAAGGGACTGTCCAGACAAGGTTGTGTAAAAAGATCTACTTTATTATTATTATTACAATAGACAGTTCAAGCACACTACAAAATACAACCCACACTGTAAAGGAAAACAGAGGACAGACAGTTTCACGAAGGAAAGGGATACACTCTGGATACTGACAGGAGGGTAGTCGGTAAAGCGATCAGTCTTAACTGTTCAAGGTTATTTGGTTTCAGCACCAAGGGAGCAAGGGGTCGTAAATGTGACATGGGGCATTCAGAGAAGGACCAGGGGAACAGAACCACAATGTACCTGGTGCTTGAGATGTTCTTGATGTTCGACAGTATCAAGTCAGTTTCTGGATGCTTTGCAGCTTCTGCAACAGAGTTCATGATGGGAGACAGCTGCGGATATCATGCGTCAGGCAGTTCGGCAAGCGAGGCTGGACGGACAACAGCAGTCTGGCCTACACAGCGGCTCAGGGTCAAGAATCGCTGTCTCTGTGCTGGTTGGCAGATCTGGAATGCTGGTTGAGGTGTCTCGGACAGCTTTAGTGACTGCAGTGTGACAACAGTCAGTGGCGCATCTGTTCACGCTTTGAGGGCTCGACTGCCTCGGAAATGTCCTTAAAAGATGGATGCTGGTTGATGCTTGTGTGACACTCCTCCTAGTTTTTTTTGCAGGGCTCATGGCATCCTTTCAAGGTGGACGATCCAAAGCTGAGCAGAGTGTTTGCAGGCAACTGCCTTGTTCTTTGTTCAGAGACTCTCTGCCACTTCCCACCTAGGAGGTTTGCTGGCAGAACATAGCAGGGCACACTGTGTGCTGGCTGGGTACCAGTTCTGGAGCTGTTGAACGGGTCTTCTGAGTCCCGTATCTCCCTCTGTTCCCTGGGAGATGTTTAGGGGAGAGATCTTTCTTTCCTCTTGGAAATCCTGGCCTTCCTTCAAAGGCGGAATATGTAAGGCAGACTGTACCTTCAGAGTGTTCTGCAACAGGAAAGGTAAGGGGTGAAAACACATATTCCTAAGTCCCACTCATTTCCTGTCTGTTGTAGTTCAAAGTATCTCGCTTGTTAACTGAGACCTCTGTGACTCTTGATCAAAGCACAGGTCTCCCTTGAAGTTTGTGATGAGAGCAGACTTCCTGTCTCTGTTAAATTACACACTTGTTCCTCTGAAAGGGGTCTGCTCTGCAGGGGTTACCTATGGTAAATAGTGGACCTAGACATGCTATTCACTGCCTTTCATACAGAGGGGTGGGAACCAGCTTCAAGTTGACACACTGCATACCAAAGAGGTGTTAGTTGTGCCTTCCTCTTGTCCGTCCTGCGACTCAAACCCGAGGCACACAAAAACATGTGGTTCTCCGATGACTTCATCACCATTAGACAGACAAAGAGAGCACAAGAAAGAACCTGGCGCAAGAACCCCAGCCCGGCCACATTAGCTCAATATTAACAAGCAGTGAAGGAATTTAAACCTGCAATCGTTACTTGCAAATGTACCTACTTTAATAACAGGATCAACAATGCACGTTTTAATACCAGTAAACTCCTTAAGATCTTGACAGATTTTCAGGACACCCCCTCCACCAATCAAGACCTAATAAAGCCAAGATCGCGGTCCACAGACAGAGCATTAGCAACATCCAGACTTCATCATAGGGATGTAATACCTACCATAACATCTCCCAGGACCCGACCCCCGCACCTAATAAAATTCCCATCTTTGATTTCTGCCACTACTCAGAGGAACAAGTCTCCAAAGTCATTTGAGATCTTAAACCCACCTCATGCCTTGGTGATTGCTGTCCGGCAGATGTCTTTACGGACTCACTGGAGCTATTGGCCCCCTCGATGACCAAGCTCATTAATCTCTCCTTCGATGAAGGCGTGGTCCCATCCTCTCTGAAGGAGGTTTGGATCATACCATTACTAAAAAAGGCGAATGCAGACCCTTGCCTTATTGGCAACCATCAATCTATTACAAATGTGCCCTTTGTCCTTAAGATCATGGACAAACTAGAATATCTGCAGTTACAGAAACACATTGAAGACCACCAGATTCTCGGCTCATGACAATCAGGTTTTAGAGCTCAGCACGGGATGGAAACCGCAATGCTAGATCGTAAATCCACCCTGGCTGGCATAGCAGATATTGGTCATCCCGCCTTGCTGATGCTCCTAGATCTCTCTGCACCCTTCATCCTGATGGAGCAATATTTACAAGTGACAAGGCTTGGGGAGATCGGACACTGTTCCGATCAAGCATCCCATTGGATATCCTCATTCCTCAGTTGTCGGACCGCCCAGGTAGTAGTCTGTGAAGAAAGCTCTCGCCCTGTTCTTCAAAGATGTGGCATCCCCCAAGGCTCCTGCTTGTCGCCTACCCCGTTCAACGTATACATCAGGCCCCAGATGGACTTACTGGATGCCCTGGGTGTCTGGTATATGGATTATGCTGATGACACTCAGGTCTTCCTTGAGCTAAGTAGGAAATATGAGCAAGATCTGGCCGCCATAAATAAAATCTACAATGCAGTCCAGGCATGGATGGCAAGCAACTCACTTGCCTTGAACTGTAACAAAACCGAGCTCAGGATCGTAACATCCAGAGCCCGCCTTAGTAAACTGGCCCCGGCTTACGCCAACTTCTGCATCGCAGGTAATATCATCATGGTGTCCAAGAAGGTCAAGACATTGGGGGTTGTCCTGCACAATGAACTAACCATGAGACCGCACGTCTCCTACATCTGATCCTCTTGTGGCCTCATCTCCAAGCTATTAAACTACATCCTCCCATTCCTTACTGCCTAGAACTGCATGCTATTAGTATCTGCACTAATAAACCCCAGACTCGACTACTGCAGTACCCTTCTAGCAGGTACAACACGCTCAAACATACAAGCATAACAGGTTGCTCAAAATAACGCAGCCCGGCCCATCCATAGTATGTCTAAATGCGCTCATGCATCCGACACCAGGAGGACATTACATTGGTTACCCATTCAACACAGCATCACCCACAATATCCTGACGCTGTCACTTAAATGCTGCACCAATGTTTGTCCAACATATCTAATTGATCGTGTGAAGTCTCACACAACAGGGAGACAGCTCCGTTCCTATGCCAACCCCACCCTCACAGAGCCCAGACACAAGCTAGTGCGCTTTGGGGGGACATCATTTGACATCCAGACCCCTCTAAAATAAAACTCACTTCCCGGGCACATACACCTGGCTAAAAATCTGGCACTATTTAAGAAGGAAATACAAACATACATATTCAACCTTAACCCAGGTTGAACTTTGAATCTCCTCACTTACCTTCTGATCACAGATCCTCTGGTGCCTGACCCCTTTTTGTCTTTTATGTGCGCTCTGAGGTCCATGGGCATGTGGCGCTTTATAAAAATTAAATAAATAAATAAGCCCCTTTCGCAGGTTGACCTCATTTTCTCATTAGTATGCAATGCCACCAGCCGAACTAGACAACATGGAGGCGGATCCATGGGGCCTTTGATATTTTAATTAGGTTGCTCATGGCCGGAGGAAGGTGTGCCTTCCCCCTCCTTGATATGCATTGATGTACCCATCACTGTCACATTCCAGCCGAACATGACATGGGAGGGCGGCGCCTGTATGTGGTGTCCTCCCGCACAACATGTGACTATGCATTTTGTACGGTGAGCAGAGAAAATGTGTGCAGAATGGCCTCACACATTTTTGGAGGTTGATCTCCCATCATTCATTTTATATTAGCAAAAAATCAAAAAAGCACAGGCGTTCGCACATTCCCTGTGCAGATGGTCGAATTCCTCACAGGTGGCACTGAGCACACAAAAGGCAGTGCAGGAGGGACACATGCTTTCCCCCTCAGAGTCAAAGTAAGATAATTATAGAGTGAGGCGTTCATCTTTGTAGGAGCAGATCCACCCCAAACAGCCCCTTTACCACCCTATCGGGCACTTACCCTGGGGAAGTGACAGGACATGTGGGGCTGTATGTGAGTCAAAGGCAGAGCAGTGAAAAGGATTTGCAGGGCACTTATGCCCACTCTGCGCAACATGCCTCACATAAAGGCACAGACTTGCGGCAAGGGGTTGAGGATTGTGGGGTATCCACTGCACATCTCATGTTCCTGAGGTCATTTTTTCAAGCGATCAACCTCTGAAGGACATTTAGTTAAAAGGATGTCTTGTCATGTTGTTTTTAGTGCAATGTTCGACTATGTACGAGCGATAATTTTGAAATGTAAGTATGTCCACACATTCGAATTAATGTCAGGTACAACTGTGTGCCTTTTTGCAAAGGTGTTACAGCACAATTAATGGAAAGGTTTTAATTTAAAAAAAAGAGAATGCGATGTAAACAGAACTTTGCGCAATCACCACCTTTTTGCAATGGAGTGGCGGCTCTTAAAAGGAACTCACATTTCCTAATAAAGATTACAGCAAAAGGGCAGGGACGTCATTCTTTTTTGTAATGCAAGCTCCTGGGCTGTGGCCAGCACCATGTGGCTCTTTACTTCTGGAGTGGCTGGCTTTCTTGTTCAGGCCCCTTAAAAAAAGAAGAAAAATAAGAACAGGAGTGCCACAAGTCTAAGACTTTCAGCACTGACCCTAAATAAGAAAGAATAGGAATAGCAAATAATGTGTCTTTCTGGAATTCTATACAATAATTGCTACAGACACACTTCAGGGAATGAGCCACTGATTTAGTCTGTCCTTAAACGCCTCAACTCAGCCTTTCATCCTTCTGAGGTCGATAAATGAGTACCAACACAGGTTGGGTGATATTGGGTGTTCATTTTTTCTATATAAAGTGCTTAAGCATAAGTGCTATATAATAACACATCATTATCTTTTGGTCATGGTCGTCTACTTGCATTCACAGTAATTTGGTAATATGGGCCTATACACACTGATCTTAACGATACTTTCTTGTATGAAATGTACATCACATTATAGAGATATCATAACCATGTTTCGTAGTGTACAATGCTATGTGATGCCACTTCCTGTTTTGTCAATGGGTGAAAGGTCGTGTTCCATCGGTTCCCACAATATCACTTCGGGGTGGGGTTAAATGACTTCACTTCCTGTGATGTCATCAGGGTTCAAGGGTCGTGCGATACCCCTGACATTTTGGTGAAATGACGTCACGGCAAAAGGGAAAAGAGACAATAGAATATGTGTGAGGGGAGAGGGTTAAAGTGGGAGTGGGCTGAAAGAGGAGCATGTGGGAGGGGGTTCTCTTCTTAAAAAGTAACCAAGAAGCATAGGGAGGTTTTGTTTTAAAAACGTCAGTATCGAGGTGTATATGTGCTGGGTAGGCAGGTGGCCTAACGGCGGAATGAATCACCCAGATAGTGTGGAATGAAGAAGGGGTGCAGCGGTAAACTGAGGTGAATTTGTTGAGCTCTATTGGGGAGCCCAGTAGAAGATAATAATGCGATGACGAGCAGAATTGAGAGGCATGGGTGCATAGGTGGTGCATAAGCAGACAATGCAGTGCAGGATTGTGGTGAACCGGTACACATTTGTGAGGGTGTCAGCACAACAGGTCAGGATTGGGGGGAGGGAGGAGGGGCAGGGATGGAAAAATAGTGCATGAGTGGGAGATGCAGGGCAGGGCTGAGGCGCACTGACAGAGCTGTCTGGGGGACACTGCCGTTTGCCTTTCAGGGATTCCAGATCGATTCCTTTGCTGGTTTCCTGGGGGCATTGGAAATGCACAATGCGTGCTACTGAGAGCGAGCCCACCTGCACAAACCATTAATTTTTCATCTCACTATTTCTGGCACTTGCCAGCGCCGTGATTGAGCTATTGACGGGCGGACGCCGTGACTGACAGATTGACAGAATTAGCTATCGATGAGTTCATAGATTGCTGAGGTCTTTTCTTTTACGCTTTCACAGCTGCTTCCAGAGGGTATAACAGCAAGAGTGGAGGGGAAGGAGCTCTGGGCGATGGTACAGTCACGGGACGGGTAGTCATGCTAATATACACCCTTCCACCCACATTATTAAATGATTTGCATTACGCTGTTTTGTGATTGCATCCTGAAGACGGGCTAATATGGCGTTTCAATTTAGTTCCGTTTCTTGCAGGGCTCTTACTGCAAACACAAGCATGTGTTAGCATTAGTTGCAAGTGGGAAACCATAGAGAAACATTTCTCAACCAATAGAAAATGTTTACGTGGATACTGTTAATTTTAAGGCTTTGCTGGGCTGGAAATTCAAAACGCTAGATTTAGATTCCCGTTTTTCCCACTTTTCGTGAATTATTTTCCTCAGACTGGCCACCTTACCGGAATGGCAGCCTGCTGGGAAACAGCGCATGCGCTATTTGTGAATGTGGAAGAGGTGGAGCGAGAAGAAATAAAGGGGGGGGGGCTCAGGGAGGGGCGGGTAGGCGGGTAGCTTGGGATTGAATGCAGGGGGATAGAGGAGTGCAGAATCATGGGGGAAAGGAGCGGGACCTGGAGGGAGACCTTGGATTGCAGGGGTGGGGGCGGTATCCCAAGCAGATGATGAGGGAGATGATAGGTGGGTGTGGGCATGCGGGTGAGAACAGAGGTTGTGGGGGTGTCCCCCTCATTAGTAGTAGTAATCATTTGTATTGTATAGGTGTGGCTGGGGCTATCTAGCAGTTACCCCACTTATCAGCAGAGAACACTTGGGCCCATCAAAGACTTCCCGCCACAAGAACGGAAGACTCAGCCATGGGGCAAAGTTAGTGTCTTTCATTTGCAAACAAAATGAGAGGGATCACACCAGAAAAACAAGTATCCTCCGGGGCTCTCGTCTTCTAATCATGTGTCACCCAGCTATATCCCGGTGTGACGTCACAAATCCAGGTTCCATCCCAGAAACCTATCACACATTTACATTGGTAGGTTTGGTATGGCTACATGTTGGAGCTATGTGGGTTAGTTCTACTATTGAATAGCCATATCTAGTGGCTCTTCCTAGGGCCACCTCTACTATCGCCAATCTACAATGTGCAGGGTCGCAGAGAGACCATTGGCCCTTGCAACAAATTATATCGCCATGTGAAAGGTGAATCTGGATTGGCAGAATGTGTCCTCCCATCCCTGGGACCCTGGGCAATTACGAGACTAGGAGTGTACCTTTTCAAGGCAATGGGAATGAAAATGGAGGTGCAAAGTGTTTCCTAATGTTGCCATCTCTGACCACTTAAGCTTGGAGTGCATTTGGTTGGCAGTTCGTGGGCAACACTTGTTGGTTTTTCCCCTCTGGTTCAATGGGAAGAATCCTCTTCGTCTACCTTAGTCGAATAGGCATTGTCATATTTGGCTGGGTCACATGTGTGAAGACCATTAAATGGAGCTGTCCTGCTTGTAATTATGAGCATTTTAGCCTGATTTTCTGCAGGTGCCTCATTGTCTTGGTAACTGGAACTTTCTCACCTCCACTTATTCTTGAATGAGTGCCTTGTTTGTGTTCGCTTCTGGCTGCGACGATCATGTAAGCCATTCCATGTACCCAAAGCCTGTCTCCCCTATAGCTTCCATATCATTCCCTATGGATTCTCTATGTTAGTAGCAGTCAAGCATGTACAAGCAAATATATGAACTCTTTGCATCTTGCGGTTTCAGCTTTGGCGAAGGATATGAATATATAGAAATGTGTATGTGTGTCCATCCTCTACCTACGTGGGTCATAAGCATATGCTTCATGCCTATATGCAATAAACTAGTGCATATTTGTGTAACTTCATGAATGGATGAATATGTACTTCATGTATAAGTCCACCTATGTCGTGATTTAAGTGATGTTGTCATTAGTCTCTGGTTTCGTAGTTAGTCAACTTGCTCGATCAATGTTATTTCTATGTCATCCAAATCATCAATTGGGTATGGTCTGAATGGCTGCCTGAGCAAGTTACGTTTCTGACACCTGTGATACATCGAGGATCTCGGCTATGGGCCTAAAACTTAGGCACATCTGTTGTTTCTCTGCATTCATGTTGAGAATCTCGTGGGGGGCATGAGAGTTAGATTTGGCCCACATCTACAATCTCCCATCTGGTCGAGCTGTCAACCACTCTATCTACATTACTCTCATCTGCAATTTTGGCAACCAAACATTTGTTCTCCCTCCAATATGTCCATAATATTTTGCATGCTCATCCAGGAACCCTATCACATAGCTGCAGTCACCATCAGGGTTGCACCAAACCCATTTTCCCCAATAGACATTAGTGTTGTATGAGTACTGGAACATTGTTCCTGCCGAGAACAGAGGACACTGTGTCAGTTGTGATTTCAGTGCATACCGCCATGCCTTTGTTTCTTAATCTTCTTCAGTCTCTACATCTATCACTACTTTCATCGCTAAAGTCTTCTTAGTCATCTTCCTACACTCTGTGATGATTATCCTGATGACACAAAATGTCAGTGACACTAGTATCAAAGCTGCTGCCAGTACTTTCAGTCCGTTGGCCATCCATGTTGGTATCTAGGAGAATATATAAGACAGGCAACCTTCGTCCTTTCCTCAATTTTTCGTTTCTGCCTCCATCTACGTGTGCAGTTCACAGAGCCGGGTGATGGCCTCTGTCAGCGTCCCATTGCCTTCATCATTAACAGGAACAAATGTATAACAAGAAGACCCAATCTTGGTACAAACGCCTCCCTCCATGGCTGTGAGGAGATCTAGAATGTATCTATTCTGTAGGGCCATTAGCCTATCAGCTCACAGCTCTTCCTTGATGGCATTGAACCCCCTGACAGTTGAGTTTATTGTCTGCATCATCTTCCAACGCATGATCTGGAGTCATTTGGCATTTGTGCTCATCTCTACTGCTGGAACAATAGATGCAAAGAACATCTCAATTCTGCTGGACAGCCTGTGCTCTTGTGGTATCACATCCAATGCCTTTTTCATATCTGATGAGGCATAGTTATCCCTTTTCACTCTGTCAACCTTACAGACCTCTTCTTTCTTGTGCTTATATCCATTTTAGCTAACAATTCTATTTTTATTTCTTTCCTAGGCACTACAATGCCTGGCAACCCCCTTCCCCAAGGTATCCTTCCTCGTCCCCTTGGCCACAGATTCATATCCCCGTGTCCTGTAAAACGTTCCCCTGTCATCTCTGGTTGGTTCTGCGCTTTCTAAGTAACAACTTCTTCTCTGCTTGTTAACACCGCCCCTTCCATTGTATACTAAGATAATTTATTCTGCCTTAACTTTGCTTCTTCTGGTTTCCTCGCCTTATTCTTCTTTCTCGCATTCTCTTGCATTAGCCTACAATAGTGCACTCTAGTTAGCTGAATTTCTGACCACGGATTAGCCTCCATTCCCACCAGTTTCTTAGCTGCTTTTGCACTTGATCGGGTAACCCCTGACATAATATGTGATAACATAACCCTGCTGTTTTGTCTCATGGTTCTCTCGTCTCAAGATGCCATTTCTCTTCAATTTCTTGAATATATGAAATGGGTCTTCGCTCGCATGCATTTTGCGTGCCAGGATCGCGCTTATGTTCGAAGTGTCTGGGTATTGCACCCTTAGAGCGTGCCATACGGTGGCTGGGCAGTTATTGAATGGCACGCCATCATGTGCTGTGTTTTGTGCAGTCACTCCAGGATATCCTGCTCTTTTCCATACATTGTCATCTACCTCCCCAAGAATGGCTGTGAGTAAACTCTTCATGTCCCCTACCGCTAATGCCATCCCTGCTGTCAGTCTTTCAATATCATAAATTCACTTGTACATAAATCCAGCAGTTAACGAAGGCAGCTTACATCTTAAATCGTCTTTGTGCATTTGTTGCCAGGGGATATACTGAGGTTGCCCCCCAGCCTTTTCCAGTAATTGGAACTGTGTCAGTGTCGTCTCTGCGTCCTGTCTCCCCATGTCTTTATTGGTGGTGTACGCCCTTGCCATCTCTGTCCTTTTCTGGTCTGGCCGGGCCCTGAGCCTCTGCATATACAGAGTGATATTGTCTGCAATGCGTGACCCACCATCGGGATGTGGTAGTGGCCCTGCAATGTCCTCCTCTCCCATATCCATGTTTTCTTCACATCCCCATTTTGTGTCTCTGTCTGGGCTTGCTTCCCTAGAGCGTCTATAGTGTCTTCTATCTTCTTCATCTTCACTTCCCTGTCAATCCTCATCTGACCCCATGGTCCTAATACTACTGTCACTGTCCTCTTCTCTGTCTTCATCGAAGCTAAGTCTCCTTAATGCTGTGTCTTCCCGCTGCTTTCCCTTTGTTTGGCCTATAACTCTGCACTCCCTCCTCATCGAGGGTTCATCACTCCTGTCTGCCGGTGGGGCAGCTGTGCTGTTTCTCCAGCTCCTATCGGATTCCCCCATCTTTCCATATACCTTCCCCATCCTCATCATCTAAACAAGGCAAGTCCATCTTAATTTCTACGGCTTTCGAAGAGTGTCTTTCTCTGCTCTCGTCTCTGTCTCATTTGCTTCTGCGCTCATCTCTTTCCCTGCATCGGCGTTCTTTAACAAGCCATTAGACTTCTAACCTCCTTTTCTCCTTCTTTATTTGCAGTTGCCATACCCACTCTTATTCTGCTTTTCTCTGTGCTATGTCTTCTAGATCTCTTTGGTTTCTTCTCTCCCTTTCCTCTCTTTCTCATGCTTCTGTTCACTCCCTTTCTTTTCACAATCGTTCACTTTCCTCCTTCTCTTCCCTTTCCCTTCTATGCACATCCTCAATTATCTAAGGCCATTCTTTAGCTTCCTCCTTCGTGTCTTTGCTACTAGGTAACTCCTTCCCTGTGTGCCCTATCTCACTTACTGTTTTCTCGTCCTGTTTGAGCAATATCTGTCCACCTATCCATTCGTTTGGTACCACCAATTCTTGGACTACACTAAGCCCTGTTTTCCCCAAATCATTCTGGTGTGGCTTCGCTTGCATCTCGCTGCACTCCCTACGTTCGCTGCTGCTGTCTCGCACTGTTCTACTCACTTGCGTTGCGCCATCACGCGTGCCTTCGCCACTATACGCTGGAGGTGCAATGTGGGATTTGTGTATCTCGCTGCTGCTTTGAATTCCTTCATAGGATAAAATCACTTGCTTTCTGTTGCTGTGTCCACGTTCACTGTTTGAGGAGGAGGAAGGGCAGCTGAGAGCTGTTCACCCCCTGTGTCTCATTGACTCAGCATCCAATGCCGCCGAACCAAGTCCCCTTCCTCGTCCTGCACCATTTTCCATAACTCTAATATGGCCAATTGTTTGCTTAGTTTATTCACCTTATAAGCTGCCTGCAAATAAGTGGGAATTTGTTGCTGCACACATTTGGAAAAACGTCCGTCTTTAGGCCATGGCTTTGCCAACTTGCCCTCTGTATCGCAAATCCATTCAAAAATATACTTGCGTATTTTGTCTTGAAACCGTGGGAGGGACTTGCACAAATGCTGAAGAGGTGTATCCCTCATTTTTCGCCATCTTATGTAACACTAGATCAATACTTACTTGACCTCAAATCGGGATTTCTATACATCCAATTTTAATCAATACATTATAAGAAATATTTTCTTTAGCCTCTCCGGCTCACCACCAAAAATACAGGCGTGCTCTGCGCATGGCCCCTTTGTGTTTTTCCGCCCTGAAGGCTGAAATCACAATTGCACTTGTAAGCTTCTCAAGCTATGCCTAAATGGCACAACACTGATTTTCAATCACAATCGGCAAACTACCCACCAAATTCTACTGCATTCTGTACACTTCAAGTCCTATTAAAGAACCTCACAGGTGACATCACCACTACCGTAGAGGAAAGATTTTCAATACTCGATCTTTCAATAGATGTGTCAGCTTATGACCTACCCCAAACACAATGACAAAACACAACATAACATGTATATAGCCGTCTTCCTGTCTCCTAAAAGGGTGATCAATAAATCTTGTAGTAGCTTTTCTCTAGTATCGTCTTTTAGAAATGAACCTCTGCAAGTTAAATCAGGAAACCACCTTCCGCAACATAAGGTAGCTTCTTCCGCTAACCAATATACACAGGTAAACCATAAAATAATCATCGATGAACCAAGCTAAATTGCCTAACTCACAGGGAAACCATTATATATATTTCATTTTTCACTGTTTGTTTTTTAATCCGCAAGCTAAAATGACTGTCTAAGCCGACTGCCCAAACTGACGCCTAACAAAAAGGTATCCTTACATCAAACAAAGACTTCAACAAAAACACCAAGCAGACCTCCCCTCCCCACATTTGCCATATCGCTGAGTCAATACTTACACTCCTTGATCTGCTGAGGTCTTTTGGACACCGACTCTCCCACAACCTGCCACTCTGCCCTCCGGTCTGATAGGTGTCCCATGGGAAGCGGGCAGGAATTTTCCTCCAAAGGTAGCTCTTGCAAACCTCTTCTTCATACAGACGTGAATTTAGGTATCGGTTTCCACGGGTCGCAACACACAGCACCTCAGGCGTGCAGCGGGACGAGACGGTTTCTCACCGAAAAAACCTAGCAATCCTCCTCTGCTACCACATTGTATAGGTGTGGCCGGGGCTCTCTAGCAGTCTCCCCATTTATTAGCAGAGAACACTTGGGCCCATCAAAAACTCACTGCCACAAGAACGGAAGACTCAGCAATGGGGCAAAGTTACTGTCTTTTATTAGCAAACAAAATGACATGGATCATACCAGAACAATGGAGCTGTCCTGCTTGTAAATATGAGGATTTTAGTCTGATTTTCTGCAGGTGGCTCATTGTCTTGGTAACTGGAACGTTCCGGTGTCCACTTGTATTTGGCTGAGCGCCTTGTTTCTGCTCACCTATGGCTGAGGCGATCATGTCAGCCTTTCCATGTACCCGACGACTGTCTCTCCTTTGCCATCCATTTCAGAGACCTATAGCTTCCATATCATTCCCTATGGCTTCTCTATGTTAGTAGCAGTTAAGCATGTGCAAGCTAAATATATGAACTCTTTGCATCTTGCGGTTTCAGCTTTGGTGAAGAATATGAATATATAGAACTATGTATGAGTGTTCATCCTCTACCTATGTGGGTCATAAGCATGTGCTTTGTGCCTAAATGCAATAAACTAGTGCATGTTCGTGTAACTTCATGAATGGATGAATATGTACTTCATGTATAAGTGCGGTTACATCCTGATGACAGTGATGACGTCATTAGTCTCTGCTTTCACAGTTAGTCAACTTGTTCGATCAATGTCATTTCCATGTCATCCAAATCATCAATTGGGTATGGTCTGAATGACTGCATGAGCGAATAACGTTTCTCACACCTGCGATACATCGAGGATCGCTGAGATGGACCTAAAGGTGAGGCACATTTGTCGTTTCTCTGCCTTCGTGTTGAGAGTCATGTGGCTGGGCATGAAGGTTAGATTTGCCCCCCATCTATAATATAGCTCCTTTTCCTATTTGTATGGTCCCAAAGCGCTTGTGGTGGGAAGGCCCACAGGAGTATGGGAACATTCTCAGAAAAGGCTAATAATGCTTGTGTGCATTTGGCCAAGATAAGGAATTAGGTGGGCTGGTCGGGCTCCATTAAGCAGCCCAAGAGATTAGGTATGTGGACGGCTGCAGATGGAGGTGGAAGAGACTCTTTATGTGTCCCGCTGGACCGAATTTGTGTCCTAGGCCGTCCCTGTATTCTGATGGCAGAGGTGTTGAGGCTTAATCTGGTGAAAGGAGGCGAAAGCATTATGTGCCCAGCTTGACCAAATTTTTTCATACGTCTTCACTGCATTCTGATGTATGCATGTGGGTAGCTATTCCTTTGGCAGATGTCCACCGAAGTGGTGCATTTATACGTGACCTTGAGGCTCGAATGGAGCTTTGTTACTGTTATTCACGCCACTGTTTGATCAGGTTGTCCGTGTGAGAGAGCCCTCTAGGTGCACTAGCCGGGTTGCCATAATAGGTCTTCTAAGCATCATGAACAGGCTATCATAATGCATCCTCTAAATGCGATAGACCGGTTGCTCTAAGTACATCTAAATGCAACATATTTCCTGCCTCCAAAATATATCTGAAATAAAGTGCACTACCAGACACCTGATGGGCAATTTTCATATCTATTGCTTGCAAGATCCAGCACAGTGACCGCCAGCTCCCTGCTCCTCAATCTCCAACAGGCCACTGGTAAAACACTCACATTGTTTTGAGCATAAACATTACAACCACATAAATTGGTTCCATGTAACTATGTAGACGTAACACAACACATCTCCTTTTTTGGTATCAGGTAATATTCTCCCCACACATAATGTCCCCATACATAATGTCGCTGGGAAAAGCCATTGGCGGCATTATATGGTGACATTATGGATGCTGACTGGTTGCGGGGATGTCCCCTGCTCCCCTTGATAAAAAAAAAAAATCAGGGTTGCGGGCATGTCCGCCGCATGTTCAATGTAATAATGACCCTGCAAAAAACTGCGACATTTTTGTCAGGAGACATTTTTGCGGGGACATTATTACATGGAACCTTTTTTTCCCAATCCCCTTTTCATCACAGCAACTCTATGTCTTCTTTTTGTCAAGGGTTCTCCTCAACTCATCCACCACACAATCACTTACACTAGCTCTTCCAAGCGAAGGAGGCACAATCCTGGAATTTCCCTTCCATTAACTCAAATAGCCTCACCCAGTACCAGCATTGGGGCACCATACAAAGTGCAAACAACCTCTTCCTCATGGCCACCTTTTTATCTTTACCACACACACCAGACATCCTCACAGCTTCTAATATACATCTTTTATCCTTTCAATTGTCCCCTTCCCCTCGGAGTGGTATACTGCAATCTTTTTGTGCCTTATTCCACACCGCAGCAAATACTCTGATAAGTAGCCCCAACAAACTGCCTACCGTTTCCCCTCAGAGTGGAGCTAGGCAAACCTTCTCTCTCAAACATACCCTGCAATAACTCCACAATCATCTCACAAGTAGTTTCACACACTATTTTATAATCCATCCAACGCGACAGTAAATCCACCAAAACCAGGATCCATTTTCCACATCCTCCACCCAAATCAAAGGGGCCCAACACATCAATGGGTAAATCACTCCACAACCTCTGAGGAAAATCCACCTTCACAGCCGGTTAAGGGTGCACTGCCATCCCTTTTCCGGATTTCTCACACTCCATACACTCTCCTAGCCATCTCTCTATTTCATGATCAAATCGTGGCCACCAGTATTCATTTCTCAACACAGCTTTCGGCTTAATGACACCTATGTGCCCCTCATGGTCAATCTCAACCAATTTCCTTTGCACCAACCTTTGCATGACAGCAGGGTCCCACCAGTACAACACTCCTCCTTTCACACTTAATTCTGCACAAAGCTCCCAATATTCTCTATCTTTTTCATTTAATAGTCTCTTGTCTGGCCATACTTGATTCACAAACTCCACACCTCTTCCCGTCACAGGCTCCAACCTCGCAGCCTCTCTCCACTCTTCCCTGAACACAATCCCTTCATGGGTAACATATACAACCTCTTTTATTTCTGACTGATCATCTTCTTCCACATCACCCATTCTTGACAGGTGGTCTGCCAACACATTGCACCTACCTGGAAATACCTCCATGGAATATGTGTGCCCTGCATCCTAGCCACCCATCCTGCAGCTTTGGGTCTCACCCTAAGTTACTAGGGTTATACAGACGTGGACCCCTTGCTCACTATTCTTAGAGAGGCACAGCTCCACCCTACTGATGAGGTCCAACCAGACCGAAACACATGTCTGGGGTTGCTGTTGGTACAAAGACTGATATGCATTGGATATTTCTCCTCTGTGAAAGATAGTGAATTAAAGAATCTGGGTAAGTCTCTTGTAACCAGGACATATGTCCAGCAGAGGGACTACCCGCCCCACTGTGTTTTGCATAATTTAAGTAACTTTGGGTCTCACCCTAAGTTACTAGAGAAACCCAGACGTGGACCCCTTGCTCACTATTCTTATAGAGGCACAGCTCCATTCTACTGATGTCCGGAAGAGGGATTACCAGGACCCCCTTGTTTTTTGCATGCAGATGCCATACCCAGCTTGGAAAAATAATTAGCTTTTACATTCATTGTCAACATTTCTGACATGTTAGGAAGGGGGTGCCTCTCCACAACCAGAACGCTTTTCTCTCACCTTTCTCGCACCTCGAAGGATATTAATTTTATTTTCCTCTGTCATAATGGACGTGACGTGCCACCAGTAGCTCTCCACCACATTTGCCTCTTATGCGTGTCCGGCTCTGTGACCGCCTGTCACTTTCACTCTGCCCGAGGTGGCATAAATGGCCCTTCACCTTGCAGGGTGAGGCTCTGCCGGCAGGCACCTTCCAGCTCACCGATCCGCCGTTCCCGCGGCTGCCGCTGCTCCACTCACCAGCCCTGCATGGTGGTTCCAGACATTTGCCATGCGTCTGTCTGCCTAGTAGTTGGTGAGGCTTTGCCCGTTTTATTCTCCTACCTATTTTGTCCCTTGCTGATCTGCATGTCTGAGGTACCCCCCTCACCACCAGACAAGGCTTGCCTGTATGTTTTCACTTACCTACTACATCCTTGCCTCTAATGACTGGACTGATTTTTTTAAAACAACCCTACGTTGTGTTTCACATTTAGCTTGCCTCAACCACTGGATTGACTTCTCAGTCCTGCACGATGTTTCGCATCTAACCACCTTTAACCACTGGATTGACTTCCCCAGCCCTGATATGTGTGTTGCATTTAACCCACCTGCAACTAGTGGATTGATATTATGTCTGATTTCCCCTGCAGCCCCATGCTATTAAATTCACTTATGTACTGAATCAATGCTCTGCCCGACTGTTAACCCATTCAAACTCTGTACACCTGATACAGCCCCTCGCAACACGAGGCGTGGCTTTGCCAGTGTATGCATTTACCCTAATATTATCTATCTTCTATTTGTATACTGATTTAGCCCCCCCCCGCACCACGAGGCAACGCTTAACCAGATATGCTACTAAGAACCACTTGTAACCTGCATATCTGATCTTGCACTCTTAAGTATTCGAATGTTGCATTTTACCTACTTGTACCTTCAAACTTAATTGGTTCTTCATTCCTGCCTTGTGCTGTGCTGGACCGTCCTAGCACTTAATATACCATTCGACTCCCTTGCTCCCACCCTCCATATCATTGCTACTTCCTCCCCTTCCTTCACTTCCCGTCTTTCCCCTCTCCCCTGCATTTCTTGCATTTCCGATCCAATTTGCCTCAAGGCCTAGTAGGAACGTTTGCTTTTGTTTTCTTCATCCCTGTTTCCCCCTGCCTATTTTTGTCTTTATGTGCCTTGAAACACCTATTTTCTGTATAGGCGCATTACAAATACCCAATAAATAAAATAAATAAATAAAATAAACACATAAATCACACATCTATTCAGCTTGTGCAAATCTATGCATAATCTGAACTCCCCATTAGGCTTATTAACCACAACCAGAGAGAAATCCACTCCACGCTACCTGCACGCTCTATTAAACCTGATTCTCCCAACTTCTTCAGTTCCCTTTTAACACCATCCCTCAACACTAAGAGCAGAGCCCGCAGTTTAGCTGCTACCGGAACACTCCCTTCTTTGATAGTGATCATGTGTCACATCCCCTTCACGCATCCTATTTTGTTGGCAAAAACACTCTTGAACCGACTTACCAAGGACGCATTGTCATTCACATGTAACACTTGCTCCACAGTAATGGGGTCAAGCCTTATTCCCAATCTCTTTTGCTCCTTCCACCCCAATAACGTTTCTCTGTGCTTTGTGATATACATCTTTCCATACACTTTCCTTCTTTTGAAATCCAACATCGGAACAAAATAACCCAGCAATTCGATCCTTCCCAGGTTGTACCCCAGGCCTTATGCCGGGAGGTAACACATTTTCAACCAGACCGCCAACGTCCCTCTGAAACACCTCTCAAAATAATAGTGAAACATTGGCTCCCGATTCGGTCCTCATTTTCACACATCTCCCATCAATTCTCACCTGCACATAGGGACTCTCACAGTCATCTTCACCTAAACATTTCACCATATTCACAATAATTATCTCCACTTGCTCGTCGTCATCATCCCCTGACGATTGTTGGCTCTCCTCATTAACATATGATACTTTCATTCCACCCACAAATCTTTTTTACACAAATTTGCATAGTGACCCCACTTTTTGCATTTTGATCATGTCACTTTTCTCCCTGGGCAAACAGAAGAACCCGCAAAATATGTTGCGATAGCGCATCGAAAACATAAATGCTCCTCTGCCTTCTGCCCTTTAGGTCTACGTCCCTTGAATTCAGAACCTCCTCAAGGCCATGGCACACTACCCTTTTGTTTCTTTTTTCCTTTGCTTTCTGCCCCCACTCGCAATATCTCTGCATTTCCCACTTTGGTTTCCTTTTTTGAACAATTTTGCCAGACAAGCCATTGACGGGTCAAGTCTCTTTGCAAGGCAATAACTTCATCTAAACACGGCTGATTGATCTTTTAGCCACAAATCCTCTCTAGTTTTCTCACTGCTACAATGTATCATAAACTGCTCTCTTATATGTTTGCCCAGTTTAATGCTGAACTTGGAGAGCTACTGGCGGCACTTCACGTCCAATATGAGAGGGGAAAATACCGAAGAGCAGTAAGATATTCTCTTCCACACTTTCTCCATCTTCTTGTACCCTAACCCTAAAATTGTACCATCCAAGTTATACAAAGCCATGTCAAATTCATTAGAAGCAGAAGATTCATCCAACTGATTCATATTTGGAAGAGTTTCATTTATGTGTTGCCCCTCATAGCCAAGGAAATGCATTAATAGATACCTTGCAGTCTCTATAAATGGCATTCCCACACGCAGCACTCATGTAGTGTAGGAACCCTTTTCCCACTGGTTCCATTTAATCTTAATATGGAGGGGCTAGGCGCACCAGACATTGGGCACTTCTACACAGCCTACGCAGTAGAAGAATGCAAAACACAACTATCTTTTTTGTTGTTTTATTCTTTCAACACTCTTCCTTTGCCACTCACTTTTACTTTGCAGCCGTTTGTGACTCTGACCAAAGTAACTTGTTGCTGCAGCCAGCGATCTGTGAAACCAATAAATAATCTTCCAGTTTGTGCCCGCGTCTCTCCGTGCAGCCAGCTGTAAAAGAAAGGGACCATTGTGGACGTGCTATGTGTACGTCGAGCGCAGCAGCACTGACGTCATCAGTCACCCTCTTAGTGTCCTCCGAAACTGATCTCTCACGGAGCGAAGCTCAGGGGACTCAGCGCTCGAGATCTGTTCCTCAGAAGGGTGGCCGCACAGCACGAAACATTCAGCAGTGTAAATACACGTTAGCCGACGCACATAGACAAGACGCTGGGCCTCAAGTAAAGGCGGCGCCTCGATCTTCCCCAGCAGAGTACAGCAGACGGCAATACTAGTGGCAGAGGTGGGCCGGGGTTACTTCAGAGGTCCTCATTGCCAGTGAAATAAACTGCACCAGAGACCAGGTGGGCAATGTATGTATTGCTTGCAAGATCCAACACATTGACCCCCAGCTCCCTGGTCCTCAATCTCCAGCAGGTAACTTATAAAACCCGCAGGTAACTTATAAAACCCTCACAGTGCTATGAGCATAAACATTCTAACCACATAAATTGGTTGCATGTAACTATGGAGACACAACACAACAACATTCCTGCCACCCCAAATGACATCTATGTGCAACACATTTCCTGTCCCCAGAATACATCTAAATGCAACACACTTCCTGCCCCCAAAATACATCTAAGTGTAACACCTTTCCTGCCCCTCAAATTACATCTAGGAGGAACACATTTCATGCCCTCCAAATACATCTAATTTCAACACATGTCCTGCCCCCAAAATACATCTAAGTGCAATTTCCCTTCCCCAACATTTCTAAGTGGAACACATTCTCCACCCCCTCCCAAATAAATATACGTGTGACCCACTGCCTGCCCCCAAAATGCCTCAGGTTTAAATGTCTGCCCTCCAAAATACATCAGGCTTTCTAAGGAGTGCAGCAGGTAATCTACATAATGTTCTGAATTATGGGTAGTAATGAAGAAGTGGCAGGGTTTTGGTTGAGAACGGTAATGGCTGTGCTCACCACCCGTACCATCTTACCTTAGTAGGGTGCTCTGTCAGGCGTCCATGGGCAAACAGCAATGGGAGCTGCCCAGAAAGGGATCTGCCTTTTGCTGTGGCCCTTAGCGGGCTGCCAGGGCAAAGCTGCCCTGGCTAAGCCACTGAAGAGGGAGAGCTCTGGTCACATGCAGGAGCACAGACCCAATCAGGGCACACAGTGGGTGGGTTGGGAGGAGGGAGGAAGAGAGGTCAGGGAAGGGGCTGGAGAGGGACCTGCGGGAGCAGAGGGAAAACACAAGAAGAAAGAAAAATAAATAAATAAAGATGGGCAAAATGAGGGAAGTTTACCATGCAGGTGGAGTAGCCCTGTAGGCCCAGATCAAAAAGAGGTACTGGGAGGTGAATCGTTGCAGCGGGAATTCCGGATCTGGGAACATGGGCCTTGGCAATCGCGGACTGTGATGAAACAGCATGGAACCTTTTTTCCATGTGCAGTGAAAAAAGTAGTGCAGAGGCGTGGAGCAAATGAAAACAAATTCTGCCACCCCTGCAGGGAAATTAAAGCATTGTGTGGTCTGGAGCAACTGATGACTTTTGTATATCAATTCAGAGGCATATGGGTCGAATCACAGCTGTCAGAGAGCTGGTTGCTAGATTGTGTAATCATGTAAAAGTTAAGCACAGTAACTTGTGAGATACTAGGCTTTGCGAGCATGTACATGTCTAATGCAATATTCAAAGAAGATGCACAATCTGTTCTTGTGACCAAAAATTAGGCAGCCATCTTCCTTTACCATCTTTGAGATGCTTTATGTACGTATGTATGTGCTAGTTTTAATATAGTGCGAACCTAGATGTGAAGCGCCAAAGCTCCGAACAACAAATGATTAGAGTAAGAGGGTATTGCATTGTATTGTAGTAATCATTTATATAGCACCTTTTCCCATTTGTATAGTCTCAACGCGCTTTGTGGTAGGAACGTTCTCAGGGACCGAAGTACAGGTATGCGAAAAGTTCTAAGAGGAGACCTAAGCTGTGTGTGTACATTTGGCCTATATTAGGACTTTGGAAGGCTGGCTAGGCTCCAGTAAGCAGCCCAAGAGGTCAGGTACGTTGGCGGGTGCTGATGGTGGTCATGATAGAGCGCTAGTGTGGCAGACTCCATGTGTACACAGCTAGGCCAGATTTGTTGTAGGTTGTTGCTGTATTCTAATGGTAGAGGTGTTGAGGAAATTCTGGTATTTGAGTGTGAAAAGTTATGTGACCAGCTAAACCGAATTTGTTATAGCCCTAACTGCATTCTAGAGTGCGTGGATGGAAAGCCGTGACTGCAGCAGATGTCCACAGAAGTAGTGCGTTTATACATACTTTAAACTCGGAGGAGTTTATCTTCGATGTCGCTGTGCCAGAGTTTGGGCTGGCTACCGCTAAGTCTGCCAGGGCGATGGTCTGGTTGTTCTAGAGCATCTTCTAGTAGCAGAGGACATGTTACCTTGGAAAGGAAAGGCTAATGGGATTCTGTGGTTCTCTACAATAATATGGAAACAATCGAACCCGATCAGATATGCTGGCAATTATGACTTCAAAGGAAAAATAAGACCCTGATTGAGGGTCCATTATCAATGCTACAGACAGGTGTGGAGTTCTTTCATATAGATCTATCTACAAATATCTTGAATGTAACTCTTAGAAGATTAATCAAGATTTCTGTACAGATGCATTGTGTTCAGGAAGGTTAGTGGCATGATCCAATGAAAAGTATTCAAGAGTTTCATGGAACATTTTACATGTACACATGCCAATACACATACAAACAGTGTTCTGACTCACTGGTAATCCCCACACCAAGGGGCGGTCTCTGCTGAGGCCTGGAATGTAGATCTGACAAAGACATTAGAAGTCACCAATTGGTGTCTATTTGTAGTACATGGTTGGTCATTGATGCATGTCTGGTGCAGCTGGACCAGACGAGACCCAGAGGTGGCCAAGGAGAACATTATCATTTCAATGGGTCGTATGTCCCCATCCACATTGCTTCCAGCGGAAGGATTCTCCGGATCTGTGCAGAGAATGTCAGGAGCACTGGTATACAAATCTGGAAACATCGTGCAACGATTTTAGTGCACAAACATGCGGATGCCCATGTGGAGTTCCTGCGACCATTCAATTGGCCACAAGAGCAAGACAAAGATCAGGGCAGGGTGCAGAGGGTCTTGGGAAGGGTAGGGTTTCATCCTGGGTTTGTGTTGTCACAATCATTTCCAGTGAGTCTGGTTTGACAAGAAATCCTTCTTTTACAACCATGACCCCCAAGGGCATTTTTGTGTTTCGGGCAAGTGAGAGCATTTGACCAGGCAGTGCAAAGATGCAAAGACCCAGATTTAGCTCAACCAAGAGAGTTAAGGGAACCATTTGGCTGTTTCAAGTGAGGAGGAAGTGAGGGTCTACTACCCTTTGGCACCAAGGGTGCTGTACCTCTTCAGAATATAGGTTCCATCAGCAGCATCTAGCTTCTATTATGCTACAGTAGGTCAAAGGGAGTGCATGGGGAGTGAGGGGCTCTTTTTACTTAATATTAGTCACCCAGAAAGTCCTCACTCTCCTAGAAAGGAGCGAACCATGCGCTCCTACCTTGCACTTGTGCGCCCACTCGCATTTGCAGCTTAAAAGAAATTCTCTTAAATATTCTTAGGTATATTCAATCATCAATCTTTTTCTTAAATTGTGCAATTTAGGTTAGATTAGCGGCATAAACTCCCCATTGTATGCTTTGCTTCAACATTCCGGGTATCGCCCTTTTTCATGAAGATAGAATGTGCGCTACGGAATCCATGCATTACATTATAATTGCCTCTGCCGCCATAACGCCAACATCTGCTGGTGTTTGTAGCAATCGTCAATAATCCTTTTTCTTCTTCTCAGGCAGAACCAATTGGAAGACTCTCTTTACTGAAGATAAGATCCCCAATGACACTGAAGACCCAATGACACAGTAGGCGACTGAGAAAATTCCCAAAGACAGAAGGGTTCTTTCCTCGCTCGAGGGAAATGGTGAAGCAGATGCTAGCGTCCAAATACCTTATCTTTTCCTCACTTCGACATGGAGACCTGCAACCATCTTTAGCTCAATAAAATATCACTAACCCCAAAACCACCTAAAGTCTTGCTCTCGTCGTTCTCTGTTGTTCTTACCTTAAGAAAATGCAAGCTGAGAATAATTTTCAATATCTGCATTGGGAAGATATGCCATGTTGTGAGGGCTGTTCCACCCCTCCCCAGTAACCATATAATGTATGTCTGTAACTGCTACTGAACTAGAGCACTCTGTTGCCTTCTGCACCAGGAGTCGAGCTCGATAAATACCAAAAATCAAATTAGGTTTTCTGTAGTCTGTGCCCAGCACAATGGTTGGGAAATGCAAATCCTGTTCGCTCCCTTGAGCATTCTGTATTCCTTGTACAGCCAGAGGCCAAGATCCACCACAGGTGTTGGTCGTTGTATTCACTAATTAAGCACCAATGCACACATTTGTCTCTCCCTAGTGGTTTCCTCTCCTCCACCCTTTTTATTTTTGTTCCCATTTTCCTCAAAAGCACCAAGTGGGCAGCCCATGACATTAAGCAAGAGAGTCCAGTGAATATAGCTGGTATATTTATTGTACGCCGGTATCCAAGACCCACAACATTGACTGAACCATTCTCAAGGAGCCATTTGTTAAATACCTAGGGTTGGTGGGGTATCAGTTTCCTTTGGTTTTAAAGCACAGTACGGGATACTGAGAGAGGTAGTTAAGATCAAGGGGGAAACACAGAGAATCAGTTTAATTAAGTCTATGTTTCCATCCAGTTCTAGTGACCACAAAACAAACAGACCGTGATGAGCAGAAGCTGGGGAGCACCATGGAGGGTCTTTAAGGCTAAAATGTCCCCATGAGACAAGCACATGGAGTTATATAAATTGTTGAGCTCCATAAGGGGTAGCCACAATGATGGCCATTTCCTATGGAAAGTCTCTGAGCTGATGACATTTCCAACCCGAGCCCCCACCAAGAGTAAATAAGCATGAAACTAGTTGGTTGCTATGTACAGTGGGACATCAAATAACTACGCTTAGGCCATGGGGAAACCTTCTGTTGATTATGTCACACTTAAAAGGCAACATGGGTACTTTGTCTAAAATAATTTTTAGTGAATTTATGGTTCACAAATAATGAATGTTGGTACTTTTAAAACATAGTTTCTTCATACAATACAAGGAGAGGCAGATTTCCATATTTGTTGCTTGTTAAAAATGGGCAGGGATTATACCCATCTGGTTATTAATACAAGTTTAAGTTTCCTGATGAAGACAGGAACAAGCTTTTGTTTGCCATCTGATGTGTCCACCAAAACGTTTGTTGATCACAGAATCACTAATGTAAATGTTTGTTTCTGATTTCGTGCATGTTCATGTCTTTCTTCATATTATAAATTAGAACGTGCCTCGAGAAACATGGCCTGAAAATCGGTTTAATAAATTCATGTTGTAAAAGATTTTTTGATAAATAATGTTCTCAAGAATGAAATGAATTCCAAATCAGAAGCGTGTAAATAAACAAACATTAAAGTTACTACCAATTTGCCCTTCTATTTGCTTCATTTGTACGTTGTTTCTGTTGCCTGTGTTGAAAGAACAATAAGCACCAGTATTGTTGGTTTTTGCCTTTTCTGACTAGCTTCTTTCTAAATAAGAAGTTTTACCCACTTTAGCCCTCGGATACCCCATTCAGGTGACAACACAATGTTGTGTGACCTTGCATCTGGTAATGAGCTACAAATACCAGCAGTGAATCTGACTGTGTTCCGAATGAGGATCAGTGAATACAAAAAGTGAATGTGTCATGTGCTGAAAAACAAGCTAAATGTTCCTGCCAGGTGGGAGTGTGGCATGTGCTGTGTAGCAATGGGCAGCAGGCCTGCCAATCAAAGCAGAATGCAAATGTGGCTGTTGTCATAGTGTGCTTGATGGACAAGGAGACATGCGAATGTGCACTGATCCTCCCGGGTGTGTATAGTTGTGAATATGCGCGTATGAGGTTGGGCGCCAAGGCAGCGGGCACAGGCATTCTAGAGGGAAACTGAAGGGGAATTCTGTTTTCTGCAGGAAAGAATGGGTCACAGAACAAACCCCGAATAAGGTCCCTGTGTGAGGGTTCCTGTTGGGCGCCCTCTCAATTTAGGCAAGCAGAGAGAGGCGGTCATCATGCATTGTGGATGGATAGCAGATTACATGGCACTTTAGTACCAGTTAAAATGCCTTCTTAGAGAAAGACAATTGTGTACCGGACACGCCAGAGGCCCAGGAAGAATTCAGGCTCTCTAGGTGACCAAGTATCTGTTTACTTTACTTTAATATATTTGTAATGCGCACCAGATGAGCCCGAGGCTTAAGGCCACCAACAAAAAACATGCAACAAAAATCAGACACAGACCAGGACAGATTCGACAGGTCTTGAACTTCGATCTCAATTCTCTTAGGTCTGGAGGAATAGCGTTTCATGCCTTTGGTGCAGCCAGAAGAAATGCACATTTCATGGCCAGAGTCAAATTACAGGCGGGCAGTTTAAGCTGGTTAGTGTTATTGGATCTAAGGGTCCTTACACTAGATGTGTTGGTCAGTACCTCGCTGGGTAAAGAGGGCTAGAGGCCATCACATATTTGTGGATAATCAATAATAGGGCGAAGTGAATCCTTACTTCAACTGGGAGCCAATGCAGATTGCGTTTGGCATCTGAGACGGGATCTCTCCTTTTAAGACCAGTGATGACTCATACCGCACTATTCTGTATGATTTGCCGTCTCGTACAGTCTGATTTGGCTATACCCACTTTTAAGCTACTGCAATAATCAATTTTAAGCGCTACAATGGCACTACCCACGTCTCACTGTTTGCTTGAGAAATTATGGCCTTAGTTGCTCTAACAACTCTATATAATAGGCAGTAGAGGAAGCCATCTAGGAGGATCCCTAGAGTTTTCACTTACTTTTCGGTCTCAATATCACACCGTGCAACTAGAAAATGGTTATAATCAGTGCCTAGCCTTCTTATTTTATTCTCTGTGGCCACTACCATCAGTTCTGTTTTTTCTTTATTAAGCGCCAAGCCATTTCCTACCACCCATGTTTGAATACGTTCATATACTTTATTGATGGTTATTTCGTCGTCTGTGTGGATACCAGATAAAGGGATGACACATTGCGTGTCATCCGCATGATTAGTAAAGCTAACACCATTCTTTTCCTGGAGATTAAAAAAGGAAACCGTGAAAATATTGCATAAAGAGGGTGATAAACACGCCCCCAGTGGCACACCATAAGACAAGCATGCCGGTTGAGCTTCTGCCGCCTTCCTACAGACTCTGCACCATTGGTTGTTCACAAACGAGGTAATCCAAAAGGCAGCATTGTCCGAAAAATATGCTACTTCTTTTAACCTGGTGACTAGCAAGGTATGGTCAACCAGGTCAAAAACTGTGGACAAGTGCAACAACATAAGCAGAGCAGTTTGACCTTTGTGCATAGTCTGTTGTAGTCTCGATTTCAGATCGAGCAATGCCGTTTCTGTGCCATGCATTGCCTAAAACCTGACTGCCATGTGTTTAAAATCATATGTTCAAATATGCTGGCATTTGAATATAATTCACACAATCTAAACATTTTAAAAGAAACATCATATTAGTAATAGGCCGGTAGTTAGCTGGAGTAACTGGGCATAGACCTGGCTTTTTTAGTAACAGTGTAATCCAAGCATTCTTGAGCCCAGTTGTAACATAGTTTTCTGCAAAAGAAGCATTCATGAATTTACAGAGACTACCAATCAGGATGGGAGTATGTGCCATTATTATCATTGCAGGGCATGGATCTCCTTTACAACTGCTCGGGTTTGAGATTGGCAATAATCATCGCCAATTCAGATTCAGATGTGGATTTAAAGTTTAACTGGTAATCTTGCACTTTTTGCGTTGGTTCCTCTGCATCATAGGCGTTTACTATCAGACCAATAGTCTCCTTGTTGACCTCGATATTCTCTTTTATCCGATCAAGCTTCGCTAACATAGCTTTTTGGATCGACGTGCACAGGGCAGCGTCTTTAACAGGAATATCAGATTTATTCTTGCATGGGTCTTCTAATTCCCTCAATATTTCAAAAAAGTTCTTTGGATTCTGATTGAGCAGTAGCAATCCTGTGATTAAACATACTTTTTTTAGCTGCTATAATTGCTAGTTGAGCACCTTCGCTGCCATCTTACATGCTTCCTTATCATTGATAACCCGAGAAGATCTCCATGCATAGAAGCATTTAATTTTATTAGCTTTCAATTTGTGTAAATCAGGGGAAAGCCAGTCATTGCCTTTTTTCTCAATAATAAACTTTGTTCTAAGGGGCTCTAAGGTATGTGTGACTTCCTGCACAGACTGCAGATAAACACTAACAATATCCTCTGCCGCCTCAAGTTCATTAACCTCCTTTATCAAAGGCAATAACCTCGGCTCCTTCGGGGGTCTGTTTTTTAAAATTCCTCGCCGGTATGCTAATTCTTTTCATAACTTTAGTCCTTATTTGCTTTTCAAAAACTTCCTTGAAGTGAACAAAAAAGTGATGTGTCCATGGGCAAGGCGAAACCAACAGGTCAGATGTTTTAATGTTATGCACGACAACCCAATCTAGGGTGTTCCCCTTAATATGCGTAGGTGTCTTTACAAGTTGATCAAAGCCCAGATTACCTAATGAGGCTTCTAAGGTATTGGCTAAGTGATCGTTACTATTACCAAGCCAAATATTAAAATCACCTAGAACCATCATCTTAGTATTGGGTTTAAGAATGGGAAACAGACTATTACATAGTTGTCTAGGGAATTCTGGCATAGAAGAAGGAGGTCTATACACCAAAACCATATTAGAAATAGTTTCAGCATCCATCTGGATTTTTACATGTTTTATTTCATTTCCTTCAACACCTGACGACTCCGCTTCACACACATCCCATTTGGATTTGAGAAAAAAGGCAGCCCACCCCCTCTTCCCTCTGGTGTATCCTGGCATAGCATATCATAGCCAGGGGGAATAGCTAACGCCAGGGTCAGTCCTGCTACATCATAACACCATGTCTCAGTTAGTGCACATAAGTCTAAATCCTGATTAGCAATGTATGGTACTACCTCTCGCACATGCTGTAAAAGGGACCTGGTAGGAGTATCTTAAGACAGGGGGTATAACTTCTTTTCGGACCAAAGTCCATGCTAACAGAGAGGGTATACCTTTGCACTCCATTGCTTAAGGTGTCCAACTGGTTAGGGACTCCATCTTGCTGTATAATAGCAGCATTCTGGACATTCACTCTGCCCTCTATGTTATTTCCCTCCTGCTTATCCCTTATCCCTCGAATTAAGGGCTGGTCTAGAGCAGCCCCATATGACACTGCCAGCGTTGTGGACAAGGCTACTGAGTTATACTCCATAAGAGGAGAAGCTTGAGCTTCATCCGCTATCACCACAGTGTCTTGGGTAGCCATAGCATTGCCATTCACCGCTGTAGACCATGCCTCTGCGAGATATCGTTTAACAATCTCGGAACTGTGAGCACCCGACATGTGGGAACTTGCAACAGCGCTGTTAGATATAATTCTGGCCTTAGCAGCTTCAATCATGGCCAGTATGTGCATATTGGAAGTGAAAAAGCCTTATCCGTTAAGCCAAAATGCAGGTAACAGGCCCCACAGAGCGCCACAGACCAGCTTGCGTAGACACGCCAGAGCTGATGCACCTGACCTATATAAAAAATAGGTCCCAAGACTACAAGAATGAGGGGAATTGTAGTTCCCATGCGTAGAACACTTAAATGTACAAAAAGCGAATCTAGAAGGTATGAAAATGTGGCACGGCGTTACACGTGAGAGCAAATAGGTGTAACACAGAAACACCAAATGGATTAGCGTTTCAGGAATAAGTATCAGAATCAAAGTAACCTCAGCAGGAGAACACACACAATAATTTTAAATGTGCAGATGCTAAAAACAATATTTTCCAAATCTCACTAGAAGCTGATAAGTAACAATCTAAAATGCTTTAAAAAACTGTTAACTAAAATATGGCTAAAATAATGTACTAAAAATCCGGCAGAACGTTTCGAACACAGAATTCAAATGGTCATCACAGCGGCAAGGCAAGGGCAGGCAGTTTTATGCCAGCAAAGAATGGCGTGTCCAGACACGCCGGAGCTGATGCACCTGATCTACGAGAAATAGTCCTAAGTCTACAAGAACGCTGGGGATTGTAGTTCCCGTGCAATGAGCAAGTACATGTACACAATTGAATCTAGAAGATCTGAAACTGTGACTGTCTCAAGACGAATGGGGGACAAAGTTGCCCTTTGCCTTCTGAGTACAGCCCTAAAAGTTGAAAGAGATACCTTACTTGAGCAAATCATAAATAGGGATTTCTAACCCAACAAACCAAATTACTATACACAAAGGCGTATTGACCTCTTTTAATAGCTAAAGGTCAACTGAATTTTAGATAGTCGTAGCATCTCTGTATATTGTGCAGAAATTGTGGCTTACATAGCTAGAGGTTTGTTATGGTTCAGAATAGTAGGCCATGTATAAATGACCTAAATGGCTCTCCCATCGCTTTGCAATACATTAATGTGCAAAATGATTGTCTGGATTCAGATTTCCCTTTTAGGTCCTCAAATTGCTGTGGTTCAGTGCCATTGCAATCTTAGGATCATAATTGGAGATTGCCAATCTGCTTTCTATGGGTTTGACTGAGAAACCTGGTAGTTGTTATCCATAGGGAAGAGCCCACTATTTGATGGACTGCAGTGCTTTGGGTCTGGTTAGCCGCTGATGTGGGAGAGTGTGACAGGGCTAAAATTGAGAACTTAGTTGTGGCTTGGTTAATGTTGATGTGCTAACGGCTATGCTTGTTGTGGCGCGCTGTGTTTTTTTTAAAGTAGTAGGATATTTTAGAGGGGGGTCTGTTAATTAGGGGATGGTGGGAGTAGGCCTTACAAGGCAAAACAACCTTCAACCCTGCATTCCTAACCCCTGGCCATTTGCAGACAGTTTGCATCTATCTGGCTGCCAATGAACCCCCTTTTCTCTCTTTCCCTCCCTCCCTCTTTCTCTCTCACTCTCTCTCTCTCAGTCTCTGCCTCAATTAGATACATTGTACCCCCAGAAGAACAATAAAAGCATCTATGAGTTGACAGATGAGGGAAAGGGCTTGTTTAGAAATGTAGACATTACCATAACCTGCTGAGGCTTATGGGAGGCAAGAAGTTAAGGTGCAGTGGAAGGGAAGCTTGAAATTGGAGCTGCTTAGTCACCTTTTCACCTTCCTTAGTATGTTGGTTAGCAGGTTGAGATATGCCTCAAACATCACTCGAACATGCTTAGGTGCTACGCTCTGTGGCCTGCTGGGACGTTTGCCCATTGAGGGCAGGGCAAGCATTTGCCAGGCGTTTGTCAGGCATTGGGCGGGCAAGGTTCAGAACCCCTGCTCATTTCGCCCATAGCTATGCCCTGCTGTCTCCAATAAACTCCAAACTCTTCTCACACAGCCCAAAATGAAATCCCCCTGTAGAGAAGGAGCTAATTACTCCCACCTCAATCACCTCGCCCATCTTGCCTATATGTTGGGAACCAGAGAGAGAGAGAGAGAAAGACACGTGCGCTACCAGTGAAAATATCGATACCGAGAAGAATCCTGGAGGCAAGGTTCCCATTGAGAAAACTATACCTGTATATGAGACAGTATGATGGACATTTGAATGAAATCCCAGAAGAAGCAGCACCAATGATTGACGAAGACGAATGGTGATGTCATACAGAGTCGAGCTGATGTACATAGAACAGATGTAGAGACTAGATTATGCAGATATTCTAGAAGGCATCAAGAAAGTATCGAAGATAAGTGGCATCTTGGGATCAAGATGAGGAAACCTATGCTGCAGAAATGATGATGTCAAGCTGTTTTACATGTGTATAGATCCAAAGAAATGCAAGCAGATGAAGTATTCTTGAGGCTAGCTAAGTAGTGAATAGATTGCGGCATTCGCCAACATATACATATATATTTATGAGTAAAGAAAGGATGTTTCCACTATGTGTTATAGCAGAGCTGGGTTAAAGAAGGAAGGCCTTGTTTCCCGCGTGTCGCAGTCAGAAAACAAGTGAATTACAAATTGAATCTCAGAAAGGCGAGACTGGATGAGCCAAGAAGCCAAGGTCTTATCAGGCTGGGGTGAGCAGAAATTGGATACAAATCATGTGAAAGAACGAAGCGCCTGTTCAGGAGGCATGAACAAAACAAGGAAGACATCAGAGGTCTATTAGAAAATAGTATTTTTAATACACTAGAGGCTCGATTTTGTGGTCTTCAGTCATGTGGAGGGATGAAGTTGGATGAACATGATGGTTACAACTATGCATGAGGGCAGAGTGCGCCTTCACTCCCCTGAATTCTCCAGAGCAAAGAACACTCCCAAGGACAAGTTCAAAGCCCTAATTGACAGCAGACTTATGTGATAATGGATGAATATGCTAATTGGTGGGAAGCTATGGTCAAAGACTAGCTCACCAGCACCTGGAAGCCCAGTCTCTGTGCTGCTAGACCTAGGTGGAAATGTACTGATGGAGGTTAGAGTGCCAACCAATGGTAAAGGACCGCATGATTAAGGGTCCTATAGTTTGTGTAGCCAATGGGACGTTTTGTATTTAGTGACGTTCATAGTGACCTGTTTTAACAAAGGGCTTAGTTGCCCCACCTGATGTTAAGAAGAAAATCACTTTCTTTCACTGCCTTAGAGTTAGACGAGTATGGATCGTATACTTAGATATTCCCTTAGACCCTATCACACTTGCCATTAGGTTTTTGTAGTTTGCCACGTAGGATGACGTTAGTAATACGTAGGTTGACGTCACCTATGACGATTTGTTGCTATAAAAGAATGCTTTTTTTCAAGATGCATTGAGTGTTCTTACGCTGAGACATCCGTTGATGTCCGTTGTACTCCCTGTTTTAGATAATTGATATTAAAACAGTTATCCTTTTGCCAATTACCTGGGTCGTTTCAATTATTGATGTTTGAGTAACTTCTGCATCCCCATCTATCTCAAGGGTATTGCTACCTCATCTTAAAGGGCTGGAAAACCCCAGTTCATCACTCTCAACTGCCACCAACAGGTACAACTCACCAAGTTTTGAAGTATCACTAGGCCTTCGGTATCTTCGTGATGCTGCAACCCTGATGGGACTCTTCACGATGAAACGAGGAGGAGAAAAGCTGGAAGGTGGAATCTGGATTCCTCAAAAAAGCAGCACCTTGGCCTAAAAAGGGAACAGGGGGGTGTTACAGCTGCAGGATAGTGAAGAGCAGTGTGTTGGCAGTGACAGCCGGCGGTTTTACAGCTGGGAGACTTAATGGACTTTCCAATAATACTGCAATCTTGAGTTTGAAGGCTCTCTGGCCCCTTGCTAGCCATCGGTCTCAGGGGGATTTCCTTACTTGTGCCACAGCTAAATTCTGGCTATCTCTTGAAATAATGGAATGCCCTACTGTACATAGGTATTCTGCAATCAAATATAGGATGAAAAGCAAAGTTGAACAAAATAAATATGCTAACACTCGCTATATGGTATGTAAGTCACAGTTGGTGTCCAGTAGGGGTGTACCAAATAATAGATTTAAGTATTCAGCCGAATACCGAATAGTTGGACAAGGATTCGGTCAGAGCCGAATACGGAGCCAAATAGTTGCCTTTTTAATAAATAAAGTTATGTAGAGAAGAAACACACATAGTATGTTAATTTAAAACACACTTTAAAATATGTATACCCATTCTTTATTGCATTTCTTTTCTTTTTATCTACGGAAGATGTTTGAGTAAACCATGAAAGGAATACATTATCAGAAAATCTGTTCAATAATAGAACAGTTTGTATTTTTGTACATAGGTGTTGCTTGTTGGGAAGGGCCCAAGTAACTAAGACTAGCCCAAAAGTATAGCATGCATGTAAGCACATCACTGTGAGGGGAGACTGGGATGTGTCAACTTGTGCTTTAAAATGTTCCGTTTGGGCCTGCCCATCTTTAGCCTTCTGGCTCCAGCAAGGCACTGAAACACAAAAGCAGTGATTACATCAATTAGCACTCTGATGAAGTGCTACTGAAGGCAAACCTTTGGGATGCCAAAGTCATGTTTTCTACCATTGGGGATGAGGCACTTGAAAAAAGGATTTTCATTAATAGATAGTATGTTTCTTTCTTTTTTGGGTGGGCTATGTTTGTGGTGTTTTGGGGCATGGTAAAAGACACCAGACAAAAATATATTTAAAATGCTGAGTCCTTCATGGTTCTCGGTTGATCTTGTAGGGAAGGGGCAGTGCTGGTGTTCATACCTTTAATTGGCATGTGCATGTTTATTTTTCTTATTTTTTTCACTTCTACGTCCATTTAGTCCAATGTTTCTAAATTGTAAACTTGTATCTCCTCATCTTTATTACAAAAATAAAATATCCTTATTTTTTAAACTCTTTTAAATGTTGGGAGGAATATTTCTGCTTCCACAGACTGGGGCATTTTTGGTTAAAGAAATATAGCCACATTCTTAAGTAACATCTGTCACTTTTATTTAATTCAAAGGCACTCTTTTGGCAACATGATAAAGTTGGAGGGCATGAATTGTAACCTCTGTGTCAGTATTACAAGCACATCTCTGCTCAAGGCATACTTCCCACAGAGCCATTTTACTTGCTTCATAAACTTGGTCTACTGGATGAATGTGGTTCCTTTCTGCAGGTACACTACCCCATGAGCTATTTTACTCAAGGTTTGAAACTTACTTTGATCTCTGCAACAGCTATAGTTATCCACTTAAATATATGAATTGTAACCTTTAACTTACAGATTTCTCACACAGGTCACACACTCCCCAGAAAACCGCCAGATGAAAATCTGTTTGTCCGGCACATGGAGGGCAGGGGCTTTGCACTGTCACTGTCATGCCCCTGCTCTAACTGTACTCAATCAAAAAACTGACAGCAGCATTTGTTTAATGATCCTTTTAAAAGATAAACATTTCATGCCTGGATAATTGCAGGCACTCAGTTAAGTATAAGTAAGTATTCGGCTGAAACTGATTATCTAATTTTTAGCTGGAATTCGGCCGAATACTTGCTCGAAGCTGAATTTCGGTACACCCCTAGTGTCCAGTGAATTACTCACAATGAGAGTGAATAGTGGGGATATCTATAAATATAAATCATCTTTCTGATTTTTCCCACACCTTATACATGCCCAAACAGGCATAGATGGTGGCACTATCAAAACATTACATACGGCTATAACATGAAAGCATAATCAGTCATGGTCCTATGGATGATTTTAGCGAATTGCAAAGAACTCCAGTTAGATGTCACATAAATTCACTGTTGTTCCTGTGTACAAGTGACAACATATTGAATCACAACCAAAAAGAGTACAAATACATTTTTCTCGCTGAGCACAAAATGAAGGTTCCTAACTGTACTGTAAGAGCAAAGCAGTACAGTGATTGGTTGATAGTTGGTTTGCTAATGTTTATTTTATTTTCAAAATATGATATTCCCCCTCTGCCCATTTTCCATCAGAAACTCAATCCTAAGCATTCATGGGATATTTGCAATCCCATTCCATTTCCTCGTTTCTGACAAATACTGGGAAGATAAAGAGGCTACAGAGAGTAGTGAGAATTACCTGCATGAAACACCTTAAGAAACAAAAGGAAGACTGCCACCTACTACCATTAGGTTGTCCCCTTAATAGAGTCAGGCAGGGTCAGGCATTTCACACTGACTACTCACACCTGACTCCACTTAACTCTTGCTTGAAGGATAAAAGATGTGGTTTTGCACAATCAGGAGAGCGAGCTGAGTATCCTGAAAGAAGCTGAGAAGCCAAGGATGAGGGGGCTGAAGGGTGAGATGCCTGGAGGATCCGCAGGAGAGTGGCATGCCGGGACATTGGCCCAGTGCTTGTGCAGTGTGGCCATGGAGCTGGACTGAGGCTGCCCGTGTCCTGCTGGCGCCATGTGGGGAAGTGCTTGTTCGCTTGGGACGTGTGAAGGTGCCAAATGGGTCTGAGGAGCAGGTGGTGAGACCCTGACCTCATTCCCATATGCCCAGAGAGGGCCACTCGCCAGCGCAATGATAGCCGGTGAGTTTCAGGCCTGAAAACAAGAGAAACTCTGGAGCGTGCTGCTAGATGGAGCAATAATGGAGAAAGACAGAGTTTGCAAGTGGCTCGAAGCGGAAAGCAAGAAAGAAATTAATTGAATGGAAAGTGAGTGGAAAGGTGCCGAGAGAGTAGAAAGGAAGAAAAGCACTGGACAGTGAATATGAAGGGTGCAAGTGACCCGAAAGTGAAGTAAAGGTGCAAGTGAATGTTAGGAAAGATTTCATATTGTATGTAATTTTCCCTCTATGTGGCAACCTCAAACTTTTTGCTGTTGTTTTACACCCTGATCTAGACTTTGCCAGAAAAGCGCAGCCTTCCACCGCACTCCTCTGGGCTTTCGCTCAATTCTTATGGGGAAACTGACATGCCCTTAAGACAGTCAGTACTGGGAGACTTTGTTTCCCTTAGTCCTTTCCTCATGTTGCAGCTTTTGTGCAACATGAAACAAGAGTGCACCGTAACTTACATTACCGCGCTCTTGGGGCTCTAGTCATTCCAAAGGCCCTAGAAACTCTTGCTGGACTTATTATGAACTGTGCAAGTGTGTCACGGATGGGACTGGTGGCAGCTATCGTTTCTCTTGTATTTAAACCTTTTTTCGCCATGTTATCCGCACTTACCGCGTTTGGCACAAATGAGTGGCCTGGCTCCAAAATGGCCATGCCACAAGGTTCTTTGTCCTGTCCGCTGACCGTCTTGTCCCTTCACGTTCCCCCAGGTCGAGCCGACCCGGGGCAGTCCTTATTTGGTCTTGCACTTTCCTGCGAAACCCCAAAGCTTTTGCGGGCTTCTGCATTACTTGTGTGTGCCTCCAGGATGTGGGCTGGGATGTCTGGTCCCAATACACATCCTTGGTGCCAGAGAGTCTGGAGTGTCCTGAATGCCTTGGACCACCGTGGATAACAGGAGGCTGTAAACACCACTACCATGTCGATCTCCTGAGTTCACACCGAACAAGGGATAAGGAGCCAAGTATCCTGCAACAAGAAGCTGAGTCGAGGAACCGCTGGTGACCCGCTGAAGGTTTGGCACCCTGAACTGCTGTCGTCCTGCGAGACCCCTCTGCATCTGATCGTCCTAGAAGGTCTGCGAAGGCGCTTTGACCCATTGGAATAGTGGGATCAACTATTCCCGGCACCTTCATTTAACCCTGCAAGTAAGCCTCTTCGGAAGTGTCCCTGGGCCAACCAGTGGGCTGATCAGTTTACACAGGACGCTTTGCTCTGTCACCGCCGATGTTTCGGGGAAGCCCTCGAGACTTGGTCTACTGCTTGCTCTGCGTCCATGGCACCCTCACACCGAATTCCGTATACTTGGCATTCCCAGGTCTGAAGTGAGACGAGTGCGCCCGGACCAAAGTAAACGCAGTTGCCGTGTTGCCCTGCTGTGGTAACAACCTGTGCACGTCCACTGCATTTGGGACCCCCCGACCCTGCATCCTGCTACGCAGAATCTACACAGTGTCAAGACGTCCTGATCATCGCAGCTGAACCTGCCAGCAACGTGAACTGAACTGAACTGAACTGGAGAAGTCTGGGTCTGCCTGCGTCGTGGACCGGTGAGTAGTCCATACCCCAACCGGTGGCCCCTCGCGCAGGAGCCCGTTTCTTTTCTACCGCTGTTGCGAAATCGCGACTCTATCCCGCACTCTCACCCTGCCTCTGCCCACAAGTGGAGGCCTTGCTTGAGTAGTGCGGACTTGTTCTGCATCGCTTCATTCACCTTCCTGAACTGCCTGATATCCCTGAAGAGGCCCTCTTTTGTCCATTGGCACCAGTGCGTGCAGGTACTTTTGAGCATAACGCTCCTCTCTTCGTAGGGCTCGGACTTCCTCCTAGTTAGGCGTATTTCAGATGTTGAACTGGGTCTAATGATTACTTGCACTTCCTGTTTTTTTCCCCATCTAGGTGGTCTACATATTACGTGCTCCTAACTCCTTAGACCCCTCGGTCTTGTATATATATTGTATTGATTGTGATGTGTTGGTTTACTTTTGTATTATTGTGATTCTTTACTATGGTCGATGTTACAAAGGCCTTGTAATAAATGTGTCTATATTTTTAATATAACACCGGTCTGGAGTAATTTGTAAGTGTCCTTGCTTTGTGTGCTCATTGAGGTCTTTCGGTCACCCTCACCCCTCTTGAGGCTTAGTCCTGACCGCCGCCATCGCTACCCTGACTGGTCTGTCTTGTCCAGAGGTTACCCTGTTCCAAGAACCTAGGCTGGCCTTCTGAACCTCTGCCCCTCCAGGTCAGAGTTCAGAAATCCATCTTAACAAATTGGTGTACAGCGGTGGGATACGACTGATGGTATCCAGTGTTGCGCACGAGCGAAGGCATTTCAAGTTATTCCTACCAGGACACATAGTGAATTGTCGTAGTATAACTTTTTAAAGGCCATAGTCCTATCTAACAGTATGGAAACAAGTACCTTGTTAAATTTAAATGCTTCTAAATCTGAAACATTGAAAAAGATGTGTGCTGAGGGAGGTGTCTCCTCTCAAGGCACCACAATGGAAATGATCCAAAGAATCATGGCATGGCAAGAAGCTCATTTTAGCGCTACAGCTTCAGAGGACAGTGCAGAAGGCGGTGGGGCTGCTCTCACTGGTAGAACTGACAGTTCTGCCGCTGCACTGATCCATAGCGACCATGAGGACAGGGAGGATGAAATGTCCAATATTTCTCTGCCAGTGCTGATGGGGAAGCCATGCTTGAATTCAAGAAGCAAGAGCTGCTGCTTAGGCAGAAGGAGCTTGAGTTCTGTATGGCCAAACTCCAGGAAGAGCTTGAGTTCAATAGAGCAAAGCTAAAGATCGAACAGGCAGAAAAACAGAAACACAGGGATCACCAGTTGGAACTGGCCAAGCTTCAAGTTGCCAATGGATCCAAGGGTCCTGGACATGGGTCTGGGGCTTCCTCTCATCCAAGGTTTCCTAAAGATCTGCTCAGTGTGTATGAGGAAAAGAATGCCATTATGGACTGGCTGAATACATTTGAGTATGCATGTGAAGTTCAACAAGTTGACAATGCTGATTAAATTGTCTGGTTACTTAGCAGACTGCCCCATTCTGGCTGCAGTGCCATTATGGAAATGTCGAAAGCTGAGAGAGCAGATTTTGCAATGTTGACGCAGACTCTCATTTTAAAGTTTGGAAAGACTCCTGCCCAATACTTAAAAAGATTCAGAGAGCATAAGAAAAAAGAAAGTGGTACTTGGGTATCTAAAGTAACTGAATCCTTAAAAACCTTGACTGGCTGGGTCGAAGATTATAAAGTTTCTCCCTTTGAAGGTATGATAAGTCTTGTCATGCCTGAACATATTTTTGCATCTTCTTCCCTGGATCTTAAGCAGCATTTGGCAGATTCAAAGGAGATAGATCCTAAGAAGCTTGCCATTGTAGCAGATTTATGGGTGTCACATTGAGTGTCCCATAAGGACAAGACTCATCCTGGTAAGCAGGAGGAAGGGAAAAAGTCCAAAGATAACGAGGGTGGGGAAACTGATAAATCATCTTCCCAAAAGGGCCACAAAAAGAAAAATAAGGGTAAGACACAAGAGAACTCACAGGGTAGTGGAGGTCAGCCTCGAAAACAGAACTCTGGTTATAATAAGCCTCCCGATGTAAACAGACCCAATGGATCTTGTTTTTCTTGTGGAGCAATTGACCACGTGAAGGGGGATCCCTGATGTAAGGTCAAAACCTTGGGGGTCCACTCTGCTAATCTGGCCTTCTCCTCCTACAAGGAAGAAGAGATTACCGGAGCATCCTTCTCCTCCGACTCCTTCCCCAGTGGGCTAGAAGCTGAGGTAGTTTTAGGTTCCCTGGGTTCCTGGGAGCCTAAAGTCGCAGAGGCTTATGCTAGGATTCCAGATAACACCAAGCACTACTTTAAAGACAGTGTGCTGATCAATGGAGTAGATACTCCAGCTCTTAGGGATAGTGGGTGCAGTCGAACCGTAGTGGATTCTACCTTGGTAGACTCGGAGGAAGTTGCCAGAGCTACTCTGATGCCCACTAAGTTGGCTGACGGCCCACCTCTCGTGTTCCCAGTAATACCTGTAAATCTTACTATCAATGGTACAGCAGTCAGGATTCCAGTGAGCATTCAGAGGAGTGTCCCAGGAAAGGTCTTGTTGGGCAATGATCTCAGAGCTTTAGGGCTTGTGGGAGATACTGCTGAAAGACCCTGCACAAGATCTCAAACGAGGGCAGCACTGGCCAAGACCAATGCTCTGCCCCAGCCAAAGGGGAAACCCAAGGCTAAAGGAGTCAAGAAACCAAAAGAGGGAAAGAAAATATTCCCCCTAACTCACCTACCACTGCAGTGGAGGTAGTTGGTCAATCACCTGGACCTGACGAGGAGGTGGTGATGCCTGAAGTATTTGACCCCAATGACCATCCTGAACTAAACGATTTCTTAGTAGAAAGTGGTCCTGACAGGGAAGAATTCAGTAAATACCAACGTGAGTGCCCATCTCTGGAAGGCCTAAGGAGACAGGCCTGCTCCCAGCTTGTGGGTGAACCTCCTGGGAAGCATCGGATTTATTGGGAAGATGGACTCTTGTATAGTGAGCCCACAAAGTCTACAGAAGGAGACCATGGGAGGTTGGTGGTTCCCCTTGCTGTAAGACCCTTCCTCCTTCAGCTGGTGCATGAAGTGCCCCTTGCTGGTCACCTTGGTACCAAGAGGACCAAGCAAAGGTTATCCACGCACTTCTACTGGCCCAAGATGGGGGTGCAAGAAGAAAGTCACTAAAGGAGTTGTGCCTCCTGCCAATTATCTGGTGAGAGTAGTTCAACAATCCAAGCTCCATTGGTACCACTCCCAGTTGTGGGAGTACCATTTGAGAGGGTAGGGATCGACATTGGTGGTGCACTTGACCCCCAAACATCCTCAGGCAATAGGATTATCCTGGTATTGTTCGACCATGCCACCAGATATCCTTAGGCCATCCCATTGAAGACTGTGACTGCCAAGTCAGTCACAAAAGCTTTACTCTGCATCTTTACTAGGGTTGGCTTCCCTAAAGAAGTTGTGTCTGACAGAGGCAGCAACTTTATGTCAAAGTATATGCAGGCTATGTGGAAAGAATGTGGGGTCACCTACAAGTTCTCTTCTGAATACCACCCCCAGACCAATGGTCTGGTGGAACGGTTTAACAGAATGTTAAAAAGTATGATTGGGGCTCTGGAAGAACCCCAGAGAAGAAAATGGGATCTTCTTTTACCATGCTTACTGTTTGCCTACCGAGAGGTACCACAGGAGGGTGTTGGCTTCAGCCCCTTCGAACTTCTGTTTGGTCACCCTGTGCGGAGACCCTTAGCCATAGTCAAGGAGGGATGGGAGATGCCCACTCCCCCTATTACTACCAATGTAGTAGACTATGTGTTAGGGCTCAGAAAAAGGATGGTACTCCTGATGGGTCTGGCTAGTGACAAGTTGAAGGCAGGACAAGCCTGGTGAAACATTGGTATGACCAGAAAGCTTCCCTCATCAACTTCACAACTGGTCAGCAAGTCCTGATCATGAATCCCATAAGGCCTAGACCTTTACAGGATAAATGGTCAGGCCCTTACACAGTGGTGGAGCCCCTGGGTGAGGTCAACTATTTAGTCGACCTTGGAAGGCCTGGACAGGCTAAAAAAGTGTTACACGTAAATAGGTTGATGGCTTTCATCCCTAGAGTTGAAATCGCAGCACTGCTATTGGCTTCAGATGTTGAGGAAGAGGAGTCTGAACCTCTCCCTGACCTGTTTCAAAGCAGTCCTTCAGATAGCTCCTTTGAGGGTGTCCGAGTGGCCCCTCACCTGACTTCTGATCAGCAGGCTGAGGTGAAAAGTTTGCTTAGGCAATTTTCCCCCGTTTTCACAGTCCCCTGGTTTGACACCTTGGTGCAAACATAACATAGACACAGGAGACAGTGTACATACCAAAAGTAGGGGATACAGGATGTCAGACAAAGTCCAGTCTTACATTAAGACGGAGGTCAACACAATTTTAGATCTTGGGGTGATTGAACCCTCTAGTAGTCCCTGGTCCAGCCCTGTTGTTTTGGTTCCAAAAGCAGGTACTTCCGAATTGAGGTTCAGCGTAGATTACAGGGCTCTGAATGCTGTCACAGAGATAGATGCCCACCCCTTGCCTCGAACAGATGAGCTGGTGGATAGCTTGGGTGCCTCCAAGTACCTCAGCACGTTTTACCTCACTGCAGGCTATTGGCAAATAGCCCTCGCAGAACATGCCAAGAAGAAGACAGCATTCTCAACTCCGGAAGGGCTTTACCAGTTCAGGGTTGAAGAATGGACCTGCCACTTTCCAGAGGCTTGTGAATCATGTGTTGAATGGGTTGGATGAATTCTGTCTTGCATATCTGGATGATATAGCAGTTTTCAGTGCCACCTGGGAAGACCATGTGAAACGCCTTGGGATTTTGTTACAGGCTCTTCAGAAAGCCAACTTGACCATAAAGGCCAGTAAATGCCAGATTGGACAAGGCTCAGTGGTTTACCTTGGACATGAAGTAGGTGGATGGAGGGAGGATACAGCCTCTACCCAGTAAAGTACAAGCAGTACAAGGCTGGCCTACCCCCACTACACAGACCCAAGTGAGAGACTTCTTAGGACTCACAGGGTATTACAGAAATTTCATGGCAGACTATGGCACCATAGCTGCCCCTCTGACTGCTCTCACCACTCCGAAGAAACCCAAGAAGGTAACTTGGACTGAAGAGTGTGAGGACTCAATGGCTTAAAAGACTCCTTGTGCCAGGCCCCTGTACTCTGGGCCCCTGATTACCAAATACCTTTTATTGTGCAGACAGATGCCTCTGACCCTGGGATAGGAGCTGTACTATCACAAGTAGATGAGAAGGGTAAGGAACACCGGATTGGCTTCATTAGTCGCAATTTTAAGGACAGAGAGTTCAGATGGTCCACAGTAGAGAAAGAATGTCTCTCTGTTGTGTGGGCCCTACGAAAGCTGAGGCCCTACCTCTATGGGACCCACTTCACTGTGCAAACTGACCATAAGCCCTTAAAGTGGCTGATGACCATGAAAGGAGAGAATCCAAAGTTGCTTAGGTGGTCCATAAGTCTACAAGGCTTCGACTTCACTATTGAGCATAGGCCAGGTGTCCAACATAGCAATGCTGATGGGTTGTCCAGAATGTTTAACTGACCTGAACAAGAAACTCATCCAGGGGTGGATTAGTTCCCCCTGTCCTTAGTCTGGGAGGGGCGAGTGTTAGGAAAGATTTCATATTGTATGTAATTTTCCCTCCATGTGGCAACCCCCAAACTTTTTGCTGTTGTTTTACATCCTGATCTAGACTTTGCCAGAGAAGCGCAGCCTTCCGCCTCACTCCTCTGGGCTTTCGCTCAATTCTTATGGGGAAACTGACATGCCCTTAAGACAGTCAGTACTGGGAGACTTCTTTTCCCTTAGTCCTTTCCTCATGTTGCAGCTTTTGTGCAACATGAAACAAGAGTGCACCGTAACTTACATTACCGCGCTCTTGGGTCTCTAGTCATTCCAAAGGACCTACAAACTCTTGCTGGACTATTATGAACTGTGCAATTGTGTCACGGACGGGACTGGTGGCAGCTATCGTTTTTCTTGTGTTTTGAACCCTTTTTCGCCATTTTATCCGCGCTTACCGCGTTTGGCACAAATGAGTGGTCTGGCTCCAAAATGGCCATGCCACAAGGTTCTTTGCCCTGTCCGCTGACCATCTTGCCCCTTCACCTTCCCACATGTCGAGCCGACCCAAGGCAGTCCTTATTTGGTCATGCACTTTCCCGCGAAACCCCAAAGCTTTCCCGGGCTTCTGCATGCCTTGTGTGTGCCTCCAGGATGTGGGCTGGGATATCTGGTCCCAATACATATCCTGGGTGTCAGAGAGTCTGGAGTGTCCTGAATGCCTGGGACCACGTGGTCCGTGATAGGTCCACATATGGTGTGAGTGTTTTTGAGCAGATCTCCCATTGGGTCCTCTCTGTTTTGGCGCGAAGGGAACTTTGGATAAGAGGAGGCTGGAAACACCACTACCATGTCGATCTCCTGAGTTCACACTGAACAAGAGATAAGGAGCCAAGTATCCTGCAACAAGAAGTTGAGTTGAGGAACCGCTGGTGACCCGCTGAAGGTTTGGCACCATGAACTGCTGTCGTCCTGCGAGACCCCTCTGCATCTGATCATCCTAGAAGGTCTGCGAAGGCGCTTCGACCCATTGGAATAGTGGGATCAACTATTCCCGGCACCTTCATCAAACCCTGCAAGTAAGCCTCTTCGGAAGTGTCCCTGGGCCAACCAGTGGGCTGACCAGCTTAGGCAGGATGCTTTGCTCTGTCACCGCCACCGTTTTGGGGAAGCCCTCGAGACTTGGTCTACTGTTTGCTCTGCGTCCACGGCACCCTCACACTGAATTTCGTACACTTGGCATTCTCAGGTCTGAAGTGAGATGAGTGCGCCCAGAACAGAGTAAACGCGGTTGCCGTGTTGTCCTGCTGTGGTAACAACCTGTGCACGTCCGCTGCATTTGGGACACCCTCGACCCTGCATCCTGCTACGTAGAATCTACACGGTGGCAAGACGTCCTGATCATTGCAGCTGAACCTGCCAGCAACGTGAACTGAAATGGAGAAGTCTGGGTCTGCCTGCGTCAGGGACCGGTGAGTAGTCCATACCCCAACCGGTGGCCCATCGCGCAGGAGCCCGTTTCTTTTCTACCGCTGTTGCAAAATAGCAACTCTATCCCGCACTCTCACCCTGCCTCTGCCCACAAGTGGAGGCCTTGCTTGAGTAGTGGGGACTTCTGCATCACTTCATTTACCTTCCTGAACTGCCTGATATCCTTGAAGAGGCCCTCTTTTGTCCATTGGCACCAGCGCATGCAGGTACTTTTGAGCATAAGGCTCCTCTCTTCGTAGGGCTCGGACTTCCTCCTAGTTAGGTGTATTTCAGATGTCGAACTGGGTCTAATGATTACTTGCACTGCCTGTTTTCCTCCCCATCTAGGTGGTCTACATATTACGTGCTCCTAACTCCTTAGACCCATCGGTCTTGTATATATATTGTATTGATTGTGATGTGTTGGTTTACTTTCGTATTATTGTGATTCTTTACTATGGTCGATGTTACAAAGGCCTTGTAATAAATGTGTCTATATTTTTAAAATAACACCTGTCTAGAGTAATTTGTAAGTGTCCTTGCTTTGTGTGCTCATTGAGGTCTTTCGGTCACCCTCACCCCTCTTGAGACTTAGTCTTGACTGCCGCCATCGCTACCCTGATTGGTCTGGCTTGTCCAGAGGTTACCCTGTTCCAAGAAACTAGGCTGGCCTTCTGAACCTCTGTCCCTCCAGGTCAGAGTTCAGAAATCCATCTTAACAGTGAGCACTGGAGAGCGAAACAAAGTGAAGAAAATGTGCAAGTGAACACTGGAGAGTGAACCGAGTGTGCAAGAGGCACAGCAACAAATAAGAATGGTGCGGGTGGCCCGAAAGTGAAGGAAAGGAGCAAGTGAACCCCGGAGAGCGAAGCAAGTGTGCAAGAGGCACTGAAAGGAAAAGCACAAGTGCAAGGGAGCACAAAAGCAACAAAGTGAATGTAGAAGAGGCACAGTGGAGAGAAAGTAAACTCAAAGGAAAGTGCCAGGGGCACAACAAGGTGAGAGAAGAGAAAGACAGAGAAGGTGCAAGTGGGCACAGTAAAGTGGAAGATAACAAAGGGCTGCAGGAAGCACCTGAAAAGGGGAGAGGAAAGGAGAAAAGCAAATACAGAGAGCGGCCAAAGATCAGAGTGGTCGCGCTGAGGAGGAGCAAAGAACCTAGAGCTTTCGAAATCCCTGATATTATCCCATGAGAAGATTGTTTGGAACTGTAAATAAAAGAAGGGCACATCTTGACAAGTTGAATGTTGTATTTGGAACTGAGCTTGTGTTTGGAACTGAAGGGGCCTGAGCAAGGGGAAGGGGCCTGAGCAAGGGGAAGGGGCCTGAGCTAAGAGGACTAACATTGGTGAACCCTTATTTGGTGAAACAAGGAGACATAAGCTTGGAAAGGGAACCTTGAGAAGCCTGGATGAATCTGTGTTATATTTTTGTTTACTCTGAAACTTGGAAGGATTGAAGCTTGGGTAAGGGAATCCCCAGGAATTGAAGACATTGGGAGTTGTTTTGGAAAGAGTGCAAGTACTTTGTAGAGAAGAGGTAACAAACAACCTCCTTTTGATTGTGCTGACATTTGATGATACTGACCAAGCCACACCTGGTGAGAAGACCACCTGAAACCAGCCTTGGTATATATTCCTTTTTGAAAAACGATTTTTTCTTTAAAGAGACTTCCTAACACATTTTATCAGAGAGTGAGGGCAAGCATAGGTTTAGACACTTACGGATTGATTTTGGACGTTCAGACATCGACGGCCCTTAGAATAATCAGTTTAGGCAACCATCCCTTTAGAGTTGGGGCAAGTTAGGTATTATACCAACCCCAAAATTATAGTAAATAAAGGTTTTGAAACTATAACACTTGAGTCTGTGTCTCCCTCGATACCATCCTGTTTCACACCCACCACTGCTCTCTGTACTTGTGACATACAAGTAGCGCTCCTTGCACTTCACACTGACCTACCACTGCTCTCTGTACTTCACACATGCCAGCAGTGCTCCTTGTACTTCACACAGACGCGCCACTGCTCTCTGTACTTCACACAGACCTGCCGTTCTCCCTGTCCATCTTGCTAAGTCAGAACTGCTCTCTGTACTTCACACAGACCAGCAGTGCTCCCTGTACTTCACACAGACCCGCCACAGCTCTCTGTACTTCACACAGACCCGTCACAGCTCTCTGTACTTCACACAGACCTGCCGTGCTCCCTGTCCATCACGCTAAGTCAGAACTGCTCTCTGTACTTCACACAGACCAGCAGTGCTCCCTGTACTTCACACAGACCCGCCACAGCTCTCTGTACTTCACACAGACCCGTCACAGCTCTCTGTACTTCACACAGACCTGCCGTGCTCCCTGTCCATCACGCTAAGTCAGAACTGCTCTCTGTACTTCACACAGACCAGCAGTGCTCCCTGTACTTCACACAGACCCGCCACAGCTCTCTGTACTTCACACAGACCCGCCACAGCTCTCTGTACTTCACACAGACCAGCAGTGCTCCCTGTAGGCCACACAGACCCGCCTCTGTTATCTGTACTTCACACAGACCAGCAGTGCTCCTTGCACTTCACAGTGATCCACCCGTGCTCTCTGTACGGCATACATGCCAGCAGTGCCCCCTGTAGGTCACACAGACCCGCCACTGCTCGCTGTACTTCATATAAACCATGCAACGCTCCCCCAGATTTCGTAGATCCACTATTGCTTCCCGCCCTTCACTCTGCCTAGCTCTGTCCCAAAGAAATTCCGCGCTCCTTCCTGTTAATCGCCCGACACTCTGCTCTCCCATGCGTTTCAGACAGGCACTCTGCTGCCCCACGCATTTCACACAGGCACTCTGCTGCCCCAGCATTTCGCACAGAGCGGTCACGGGACCCAGCAATGGTCTCTGTGCGTCACAGCGACCCATCACTGCTGCTCTCTCTACTAAAAATGTGAACCTCGCCAGCAAACCCCAAACCCACAATCCAGGGTTCCAGTCTGCAGCGCTGCAGAGCCGGATTGTAGGCCTCGGAGGAAGTCTGCCATCGCTGCGGCTATTACATACTTCATTATAAATGGGATTTTAATCTTCCGTAAATAGTCCAACTATTATAGTGTCATAAGAGGCAATTAGTCCCCCTACCTTCTTCTGATTGTTTCTGTGCATGAGGGCAAGTCTTTCCCACTGCGCCAAGAGAGATTAATATGATCACATGCAGCACACGTGGTGTGGCATGGAATCCAACCAGAGGCGGGTACATGTACCCACTCCAGGGCTTTACCATGGTCATAGCAAGGATGAAGAGTGCGCACAAGGCTTGGAACTGAGATCAGGCATGTATGTCAAAGGAAAAAAGTATGTATTGATTTATTTTGGAAGTTTAACGGTATGTGACATTTGTGTAGCGCCTAACTGCCATTGTTAGGGCCTCAACGTGCTATACAATGCCGCACGCAGAAGAGCCATTTCAGAGCGCTAATCTGGGGAAAAGGGAAATATGGATAATTGTTCCAAAACTGAGCCCCGACACGAGGTAAAAGGGAAATGAAGGGGTGACATTGTTCAGAGGATCCAAGTGTTAATGTTAGCCGAAGCCAAGGAGCACCAGGGGCCACTAGTATAGAAGTTGCAGCTTCTGAATAGTGGCCTCAGCAGGTTAGTAGTAAATCAAAAGCATGCACACCCTACCGCTAAGCCGGCCTCTTTCCCGCCGTCATACATAGAACATCCTGCAGCTCATTCACTCAGCATTCTACTCACAGAACACTCATTACATGATACATGTAAGCAGGCGTCCAGAACAGCATGTAAGGGTGAAGGGAAGGATAGCAAGCGCATTACCTCACCCATGGAAGCAGGCATCCAGAACAGCATGCAAGGGTGAAAGGAAAGGTAGGAGGCCCATTGCAACACCCATGGAAGCAGGCATCCAGAACAGCATACAAGGGCGAAAGGAAAGGTAGGAGGCCCATTGCATCACCCATGGAAGCAGGTATCCAGAACAGCATGCAAGGGTGAAGGGAAATGCAGGAAGAGCCTTACATCATTCACACAAGCAGGCATCCAGAGCAGCATGCGAGGGCGAAAGGAAAGGTAGGAGGCCCATTGCATCACCCATGGAAGCAGGTATCCAGAACAGCATGCAAGGGTGAAGGGAAATGCAGGAAGAGCCTTACATCATTCACACAAGCAGGCATCCAGAGCAGCATGCGAGGGCGAAAGGAAAGGTAGGAGGCCCATTGCATCACCCATGGAAGCAGGTATCCAGAACAGCATGCAAGGGTGAAGGGAAATGCAGGAAGAGCCTTACATCATTCACGCAAGCAGGCATCCAGAGCAGCATGCGAGGGTGAAAGGAAAGGTAGGAGGCCCATTGCAACACCCATGGAAGCAGGCATCCAGAACAGCATGCGAGGGTGAAAGGAAAGGTAGGAGGCCCATTGCAACACCCATGGAAGCAGGCATCCAGAACAGCATGCAAGGGTGAAGGGAAATGCAGGAAGAGCCTTACATCATTCACACAAGCAGGCATCCAGAGCAGCATGCGAGGGTGAAAGGAAAGGTAGGAGGCCCATTACAACACCCATGGAAGCAGGTATCCAGAACAGCATGCAAGGGTGAAGGGAAAGATAGGAAATGCATTACATTATTCACACAAGCAGGCATCCAGAACAGCATGCAAGGGTGAAAGGAAAGGTAGGAGGCCCATTGCATCACCCATGGAAGCAGGCATCCAGAACAGCATGCAAGGGTGAAGGGAAATGGAGGAAGCGCCTTACATCATTCACACAACCAGGCATCCAGAACAGCATGCAAGGGTGAAAGGAAAGGTAGGAGGCCCATTGCATCACCCATGGAAGCAGGCATCCAGAACAGCATGCAAGGGTGAAGGGAAATGCAGGAAGAGCCTTACATCATTCACGCAAGCAGGCATCCAGAGCAGCATGCGAGGGTGAAAGGAAAGGTAGGAGGCCCATTGCAACACCCATGGAAGCAGGCATCCAGAACAGCATGCAAGGGTGAAGGGAAAGATAGGAAATGCATTACATTATTCACACATGCAGGCATCCAGAACAGCATGCGAGGGTGAAAGGAAAGGTAGGAGGCCCATTCATCACCCATGGAAGCAGGCATCCAGAACAGCATGCAAGGGTGAAGGGAAATGGAGGAAGCGCCTTACATCATTCATGCAACCAGGCATCCAGAACAGCATGCGAGCGTGAAAAGAAAGGTAGGCAGCCCATTGCATCACCCATGCAAGCAGGGATTCAGAAAAGAATGGGAGGGTGAAGGGAAATCTATGAAGCTCATTACATCACCCATGTATGCAATCATCCAGATCAGCTTGCAAAAGTGAAGGGAAAGATAGGAAGTGCATTACATCAGCCATTCAAGCAGGCATCCAGAACAGCGTGCAAGGGTGAAGGGAATGCTAGGAAGCTCATTAAATCACCCATGCTTGCATGCATCCAGAACAGCATGGAAAAGTGAAGGGAAAGATAGGAAGTGCATTACATCATCACACAAGCAGGCATCCAGAACAGCATGTGAAGGTGAAAGAAAAGGTAGGAGGCCCATTGCATCACCCATGCAAGTAGGGATTCTGAAAGGTACGCAATGGTAAAGAGAAAAATATGAAGCTCATTACATCACCCATGCATGCAAGCATCCAGAACAGCATGCAAAGGTGAAGGGAAAGATAGAAAGTGCATTACATCATCACACAAACAGGCATCCAGAACAGCATGCAAGGGGGATGGGAATGCTAGGAAGCTCATTACATCACCCATGCCTGCACGCATCCAGAACAGCATGCAAAGGTGAACGGAAAGACAGGAAGCTCATTACATCAACATGCAAGCAGGCATCCAGAACAACTTGCAAGGGCATAGAGAATGCTAGGAAGATCATTACATCACCCATGCAAACAGGCATCCAGAACAGCATGCAAAAGTGAAGGGAAAGATAGGAAGCTCATTCCATCAACATGCAAGCAGGCATCCAGAACAGCACGCAAGTGCAAAGGGAATGCTAGGCAGCTCATTACATCACCCGTGCAAGCAGGCATCCAGAACAGCATACAAGGGTGAACAGAAAGCTAGGGAGCTTGTTACATCACACATGAAAGCAGGCATACAGAACAGCATGCAAGGGTGAAGGGAAATGTAGGAAGCTCCTTACATCATGTATGCAAGCAGGCATCCACAACAGCATGCAATGAAGAAATGAAAGACAGGCAGCTCAGCTCATTGCATATTCCATGCAAGCAGACATCTGGAACAGCAGGCAAAGATGAAAAGATGAAAAAAAAGATAAAGCGCTCATTACATCATGCATGCAAGCAGACATCCAGAAATGCAGGCAACGAAGAAAGGAAACAAAGGAAGCACATTACATTATACATGCAAGCAAGCCTCCAGAACAGCATGCAAGGATGAAGGGAGAGACCGGAAGCTCATTTTATCATACATGCAAAAGGACATCCAGAAATGCATGCAAGGAAGAAAGGAAAAAATGAAGCATATTATATCATACATCCAAAGAGGCATCCAGAACAGCAAACAATGAAGAATGCAAAGACAGAAAGCACATTACATCATGTTTGCAAATCCAGAAATACATGCAAATGTGAAAGAAAAGACAGGAAGCTCGGTGCATTACATCTTTCATGCAAACAGGCATCCAGAACAGCATGTAAGGGTGAAGGGAAAGATAGGAAGCTGATTACATCATGCATGCAAGCAGGCATCCAGAACAGCATGCAAAGGAGAAATGAAACAAATGAAGCACATTATATCATAAATGCATGAAGGCCACCAGAACAACATTCAAGGTTGAAGGGACATATAGGAAGCTCATTATATCATACTTGCAAATCCAGAACAACTTTCAAGGGTGAAAGGAAAGAGGGGAAGCTCCATGCATTACACCTTTCATGCAAACAGGCATCCAGAACAGCATGCAAGGGTGAACAGAAAGCTAGGGAGTTTGTTACATCACCCATGCAAGCAGGCATACAGAGCAGCATGCAAGGGTGAAGGGAAATGTAGGAAGCTCCTTACATCATGCATGCAAGCAGGCATCCGCAACAGCATGCAATGAAGAAATAAAAGACAGGCAGCTCAGCTCATTACATATTCCATGCAAGCAGACATCTGGAACAGCAGGCAAAGAAGAAAGAAAAGATAAGGAGCTCATTACATCACGAATGCAAGCAGACATCCAGAAATGTATGCAACCAAGAAAGGAAACAAAGGATCACCTTACAGCATACATGAAAGCAAGCCTCCGGAACAGCATGCTAGGGTGAATGGAAAGAGTGAAAGCTCATTATATCATGCATGCAAACAGGCATCCGGAAATGCATGCAAGGGTGAAGGGAAAGATAGGAAGCTCATTACATCACCCATGCAAGCATGCATCCAGAACAGCATGCAAAGGTGAAGGGAAAGATAGGAAGCACATTACATCATCTCGCAAGAAGGCACCCAGAACAGCATGCAAGGGTGAACGGAAAGCGAGGAAGCTTTTTACATCACCCATGCAAGTAGGCATACAGAACAGCATGCCAGGGTGAAGGGACATGTAGGAAGCTCATTACATCATACATGCAAGCAGGCATCCAGAACACCATGCAAGGGTGAAGGGAAAGATGGGAAGCTCATTACATCAACATGCCAGCAGGCATAGAGAACATCATGCAAAGGTGAACAGAAAGCTAGGGAGCTCGTTACATCACCCATGCAAGCAGGCATACAGAACAGCATGCAATGGTGAAGGGAAATGTAGTAAGCTCATTACATCATGCATGCAAGCAGGCATCCACAGCAGCATGCAATGAAGAAATGAAAGACAGGCAGCTCAGCCCATTACCTGTGCCATGCAAGCAGACATCTGGAACAGCAGGCACATATGAAAAAAAGATAAGGCGCTCATTACATCATGCATACAAGCAGACATACAGAAATGCATGCAACGAAGAAAGGAAACAAGGAAGCACATTACAATATACATGCAATCAAGCCTCCAGAACAGCATGCAAGGATGAAGGGAAAGACTGGAAGCTCATTTTATCATACATGCAAAAAGACATCCAGAAATGCATGCAAGGAAGAAATGAAAAAATGAAGTATATTATATCATACATGCAAAGAGGCATCCAAAACAGCATACAATGAAGAATGCAAAGACAGAAAGCTCCTTACATCATGTATGCAAATCCAGAAATACATGCAAATGTGAAAGGAAAGACAGGAAGCTCGGTGCATTACATCTTTCATGCAAGCAGGCATCCAGAACAGCATGTAAGGGTGAAGGGAATGATAGGAAGCTCATTACATCATGCATGCAAGCAGGCATCCAGAACAGCATGCAAAGGAGAAATGAAATAAATGAAGCACGTTATATCATAAATGCATGCAGGCCACCAGAACAGCATTCAAGGTTGAAGGGAAAGATAGGAAGCTCATTATATCATACTTGCAAATCCAGAACAACATTCAAGGGTGAAAGGAAGGAGGGGAAGCTCAGTACATTACATTGTTCATGCAAACAGGCATCCAAAACGGCAGGCAAGGGTGAAGGGAAAGATAGCAAGCTCATTACATCACCCATGCAAGCAGGCATCCAGAACAGCATGTAAGGGTGAAGGGAAAGCTAGGACGCTCACTGCATCACCCATGCAAGCAGGCATCCAGAACAACATGCAGGGGTGAAGGGAAAGCTAGGAAGCTCATTACATCACCCAGGCAAGCAGGCATCCAGAACAACATGCAGGGGTGAAGGGAAAGCTAGGAAGCTCATTACATCACCCATGCAAGCAGGCATCCAGAACAGCATGCAAAAGTGAAGGGAAAGCTAGGAAGCTCACTGCATCACCCATGCAAGCAGACATCCAGAACAACATGCAGGGGTGAAGGGAAAACTAGGAAGCTCATTACATCACCCAAGCAAGCAGGCATCCAGAACAACATGCAGGGGTGAAGGGAAAGCTAGGAAGCTCATTACATCACCCAGGCAAGCAGGCATCCAGAACAACATGCAGGGGTGAAGGGAAAGCTAGGAAGCTCATTACATCACCCATGCAAGCAGGCATCCAGAACAGCATGCAAATGAAAAAGATAATCTGGGAAGCACAATACAACAAGCCGCCCTAAGGAAATATCAGAAAGAAAAAACACCAAAAGGGCCACACCAGTGAGGGATACGAATAGGTAGGGAACGATAGAACCCCACACACAAACCTTCAACTGAATCAACTAACTACTCACCATGAAACCCAAGGTCTTGCAACCGACTCCATAAAGCCGCAGCTAAACACATACAACACTCACTCAAGGGATTACTGCAAAACCTCACTGGAAAGACGAGGTAAGCTACAGCCAGAGTAACACCCCAGGAATAAAACCAACTGGTCATCCTCACAAACCAAAAGGTTGCACATGTCCCTGAAGGCTAGGGGGAAACGACTCCAACCACCTGCTGTGCTCTACAATAGACGAGCAAACATGTCTACCGGGCACTGAGGACGCCACACTCAGTCAGACAATAGTTCAAAGGACACCTCACCCAGCCAACCATCCAAGCAGAATTCTACACCCAGCAACAAAGCACTCACTGCCATTTTACCTCCAAATCCTGCTCTGCATCCAATTCATGAACGACAATGGTTTCTAGAGATGAACAGGTCCTACTAGATGACAAGGTTTTTAAGAAAGAACCAGAACAATTATTCTGTAAGAAAGCTCCTATTAAAGAACTTGATAATACACTTTCAGGACCCTGCACAGTTATCTTTTAACAGTTTGTGGTAGGGACAAATTGGCTCGAAGTAAAAGGTACATCACTGTTTTTTAAGAGCCTTTGAAGGTGCCCTTAAAGATGTATTGACCCAAATCATACATCAATTCAATTCAATTGAACGTTATTTCGGAAGCAAGGTTCGATAGAAGTTACACAACACGTTTACCTGTAAAAGAAAACACAAGTTAAAAACCATAATAAAAAATTGATTAAATCCCACAGAAATACAATAAATGAATAACATACAAAATGATTGCACCTTCCTCAATCAATAAACCCTTTTCTTCCAAGCAGCAGCCACATAGGTGGAAACGGCAAATAGAACATCCACGGATTTTGCTTGTTTACAAAGATATTCAGTAGAAATCATCCACCTCACGCCCCAATTATTGATGCACGGTTTTACATGTATTTTCCTTATAGCATCATACACAGGACAAATAAAGAGGAAGTGTTGCAGAGTCTCCTTAACTGATGGGCAGAAGGGGCACATGGGGGACAAACCACTATGCCATGTCCCTTTGACGGCTGCCAATGGTAAATTGCCAGCATGTTTGCATGCAGCAAGCGTTTTATTGGACCGTCTATTAGGGTTAAATACACTTTCAGCATATATACGTTTCTTTGTGTATCAGGTATTCATAAACAATAGCCAAGTTTAAACACTTTGTGGCATAATCGACTAGCTCATGGTGGACATCCAAGATAATCGCTTTATCTGACCCAGTCATACACTCTGGGGATGACCAAAGTGCCTCCAGCCCAAGCATAGAGGCAAGAGCCTTTACATGTGGAATCCATTTAAGCGAGCACACATTTTCATGTGACAACAAATCCTTTAATGCATTACGAAATTTCATGTGGTGGACACCTGACCATATACGGACCCATAGCAACATTGGTTCTAAGGCAATCAAGTTTTGGAAACAGGATATACCAAGTTCCATATGAACTGGTATATTCAGAAAGTTATTTTCCATTTTTGCAAGAATCGTAGGTTTGCAAAACCCCCACAACTCTGCTCCATACAGGGCCCCCGCTAGAATCTGGGCTCTCTCGATGTCTACCGCTAGGGCCACTGAATTGCACTTTGTCTTATTTGCCAACTATTTAATTCCCATACATTATCTACCCATATTGGCATTGGTCCTGGCAACATGATCTACCACTTTTCCATCAATGGGGAATCATATGCCCATATTGTCAAATTTACTGACTTCTTTGATACTCTCCCCCTTAATATCAAGAACCAAGTTAAATCGATGTCCCCTCTTATTAGAACATCTCATACACTTCGTCTTCGTGACGTTCACGTCCAGGCCTCTTACATCACAAAATTCTACAAGTGGTCAAGTTGCTTCTTTAGGCTCATTGGAGTGTGGGAGATGAGTACAATACTTATAAACTCCTCCTTCTCTAACAACTCCGTCCCAAGCAACCTCAAACAGTCCTGGGTTCTACCACTATTAAAAAAACAGACCCTTGAGCAGGCTATACCCACTAACTACAGACCAATTACGACAGTCCCCTTTCTACTGACAATTCTGGACAGAATCGCCTACTTGCAAATACAAGATTATCTTGAAGCTCACAAATTACTCAGTTCCCGTCAATCTGGCTTCAGACCCCAGCATGGAACAGAAACCGCACTTGTCGACCTCAAAAGCCAGGTCGATGAATTGAAAGACAAAGGAAAGATGGCCATCCTACTTTTACTCGACCTCTCTGCGGCTTTTGATCTGGTGGATCACTCCATACTTTGTAACCACCTATCCTCAGCGGCTCATTTCTCCAGTTCTGCAGTTGCCTGGATCCAATCGTTCCTCGCTAACAGAACAATGCGCGTGTTTTCACCTTCGGCAGCTGCTGACCCCATCCCCATCACCTGCGGAGTCCCTCAAGGATCCTGCGTCTCGCCCACTTTGTACAACATTTTTACAAAGCCACTATTTGACAAACTGGACCATCTGGGTGTCACCTACACAAATTATGCGGATGACACCCAGATACTCCTACCCCTCTCAGGACCTATGAGATAGACGTCGCGCGGATCAACGAAGTCTACATCATCATTCAGGCATAGATGGCCACACATGGCCTCTGCCTGAATGATGATAAAACAGAATTACTCCTAGTCGGTTCATCTAACAACCTTCTCAAACTAAGTCCTCACTACACAAATATCCTCATCGATGGGAACAGTATACCCACTGCCAAACATGTAAAAACTTTAGGTTTCTACCATGATGCCCAGTCTAACATAACTAAGCAGATTAACATGACCTCATCGGCCACAGCCTACAGCGGCAAATTGATCAGAGCCTGCAGACCTTTACTATCCCCCACCAGTTGCCTTACTCTGGCGAGAGCGCTCATACAATCTAAATTGGATTATTACAACAGTCTTTATCTAGGAGCGAATAAAGCCATCTTAAATAAACTACAGATCATGCAAAACAACGCGCTCATAGCAGCGTTGAATATTCCCAAAAGAGAGCACATATCAGAAACTAGAAAGCACTACAGGTGGCTCTCTATACATTACAAAATCGTCCTAAAAACTATCTGCCCACTCACAAAGCGCTTACCTACCAAGCCCCTCCCACTTATCTCACAGACAAGTTCACATGGAAGGTATCCAACAGAATCACGAGATCATCCAACATACCATGTCTTGTGGTGCCCAGATACAATCTAAAAAGAGCCGGAGGTACTAGCTTCCCGGTATTAGCCACCCAGCTATGGAACACTCTCCCTCAGAATATTCAAACTATTCAAGCCTTCACCAAATTCAGAAGCCATGTTATCACATGGATACTTAACAAAACATAATATAACAGCTTTTAGATACCACTAACCACTAGGTGGTCTGCACAGCTGGTACATGTGTCATCCATCCTGTACTACTGCTATGACCCAATGTATAATATGTATAATGTATAATATGTATATATGTACCATTGTAATTTTACCCTGACTGCTCAAACTGTATTCATGCACACAACTGTCTATTCTATGCCATGCAACCATTACTATCCTTCTAGCGCCCAATTACCTCTGGGTCAGGTGCGCGATATAAATAAAATAAACAAACAAACAAACAAACAATATCATCAGCGAAGAAACAAATTCCAAACTTTTCTCCAGCTAACGAGGGGGCATCTGATTTTCCCATTGGGAAGTGGTCCGATACACCATTAAAGAACAGAGTACAAAGTAGGAATCAAGTGTACAACCTTGCTTGGCCCCCTTCTTCACCACAAAGATATTGGGGGTCTCACCCCCAATGCCCCATCTTACTCTTGCAGAAGAATCTGCATACAATTCAATAATCACTTTCAGAAATTCCAATGGCCTCTTTGACCAGGAGTGCTGCCCACAATGCTACCCTAGGGATAATATCAAAGGCAGCCTTCAGATCAACAAATACTAGATACAGGTTGCCTCAATCTAGCTCAGCGTACTTGTCATAGAGTAATCTGAGTCTTAAAACGTGGTCAGTCGTGCTCAGCTTCCTTACGAAGCCCACTTGAAGATGTCTAAAGGCCTTCTGTTCCGCCACACCCAAACTTCCAGCTTGGTATGAAGAATGTTCCCAAAGATTTTGATACACACACACAAAAGGGAATGTGGCCTATAGTTGCCCAGGATTCCATGCTCTCCCTTCTTGAATAAGGGAACCACTTCTGCTAAATTCCAGATGGGAGGATTCAGGCCAGTACGCAGAATTGTATTAAATAAGTTGTGAAGAAAGGGAACCCAAATATGTGATGCAATCTTGTAAAGGTCTGCAGGTATATGATCAGATCCTGGGGCTTCACCAGGGACTTGAATTCTCACAGATGGGGCCATTTTCTTAGGCTCAATACAACTGGTGGCACTCCAAGACACCTATGACCCAACCAAGCTGGAATGTCCAGCTCAGTGACAAAATCAGGTCTAAATTCTTGGTAAAGGTTTGAGCAATGTTTGAGCCATGTCCCTTCTGTGATGTCTTCTTCCACTGTATTCATATGCTCACCATCACCCACGGTTACAATCCTCCAAAATTCCTTCACATCTTTGTTCTCTAAAGAGTTTATTATGGAATCCCAGAAACCCAAATAAAATAGCCCATTGTTATTAAACAACAACTTCTTGTATTCCTTCCTAATGGTGCATAGAACCTTCCTGATCTTGGGATCTCTATTTATTGCTACATTTACTAGTCTAGATCTTGCTGCTCTGCACTCACAATCATACCAGCTCTCCTTCCGTAATTGGCCATCCACTATTTCCCTTGCTGGCCTTGTCAAGTGCTTGAAAAAAATGTCTGCAAGCCTAGTGAAGGATTCAGTAATGTCACTATCATCTCAAAGGCAGCATCACATGTCATCAGCAATTCAGATATAGCCAATTGATATGCCTCAGCTAAATCAGGTGCTAAAGCGGTCTCATACAATTTTAGTCTGCGTCTATTAGCTGTTAATCAAATTTACCGGGCAACACTGGGATATTCCCTACCAATGTATAACGGTGATAGAGTTGAAGCAAGAAGATTATGGTCACTATCCTTTCTCTCTAGATAGAACTTCAAAGGATTTGACTGCATCCCAGGTGCCGCAATCAACTCGGGTCTAATCAATATAGCTACGCTTATCCCCATGTTTATATGTTACGGAAGGTGCATATCAGGAGCAGCCCTGCTATTACAGGTGCACACGCCAACTCTAAAGAATAACTCCACCGTCTGAGAGACATATTTATAACCTTATCATTTCACAGTGGGGTAGTTTCAGAAATGCTCTAAATCACATTGTCCACCTCCATGAGTTCTATTAATTGCACCTGCGGTTCATATTGCAGGTAAGGTCACCCAATGCTATCATTTTCAGGTCACTCCCATAATTCTGTTCCAAATCTAGCTTCAACTTATTTAAAGTGTCCATACCATTAGTGCCATAAGGCCCTTTATGATATGATATGATATATGATATGATAAGTCATTTATAACATGTCTAGACACAAGTGTTTCTAGGCGCGACAAGACAAGGCAGCGAAGACTGAGGGAGGACAAGACCAACGATCTTACTAGGCCTTGTGTCATTCAGATCGTGCAACTGCGAGAACAAGAAGTGCAAGGGGAAAGGCAGGGGGGAGTGCAAGGGAGAGGGGAGGGGAAAACAGGGCAGCAATGCTCTGAGTAAGTGCAGCCACAGCAGCGCGGCCCTGGGTAGTGCAAGGAGAACAAGGGACTGTAGGATTACAGTTGCAGCTCCTAAGTGTGTGGTAGGCCCGGAGACAGTGCAAGGGTGACTGATCAAGAAAGAGCCTGGTACCCAGTGAGACTCTGAGGGTAGTCACGCAACCAGTCGATACAGCAGACATGTAGGTCAGGTAAGTCAGCAGGGGAGGGAGAGAGAGAAAACAGAGGAGAAGAGGAAAGTAAGTTTTGAGCTGCTTCCGGAACTTCATGTGATCAGGCTCATGTTTGATAGGGGCAGGGAGGCCATTCCAGAGGGAGATACCTGCAGAGGAGAGAGATCTACCCCCCACTCTCTGCCTGGAGAAGCGTCTAACCCTTAGAGAGTTGGAGGTAGGTGAGTGAAGGGTCGAGAAGGAAGGTAGTTTGAAAGAGAGCGTTGGATGTAGTGCGGGCCCCGGCTCCAGAAAGCCTTGTGGACAATGCAAAGAGTCTTGAACTTGATCCTTGCAGCCAGTGGAGAGATTTCAGGGCTTGAGAGATACAGTCCCTGGGCTTGAGGCTAAGGATAAGTCTCAAAGTCCTGGTCTGGATTAGTTGCAGAGGGCAGAGAGTAGAGGAAGGCAGATTGAGAAAGAGGCTGTTGCATTGTCCAGCCGAGAGAGAACCAGGGCTCTGGAGACAGTGAGCTTCTGGGGGAAAGTGAGAAAGGGAAGAGCCCCTTTGATGAGGTGCAGCTGGTAGTGGGACCTCTTTGCGACGTCGGAGATGTAAGGAGAGAAAGAGAGAGTGAAGTCGAAGATGGCACCAAGGTTTTTTGGCTCGCATGAAGGCAGAGGAAGAGGGCCCAAGGCGGGCAGCTAGAGTGAGAGACGGAAAGGAGGGGCAGGGGTCCCAGTGAAAAGGATCTCCGTCTTACTGGCATTAAGGCAGAGACCGTTGGAGGTGCACCAATCCTTAATCATGGATAGACAAGTCAGGAATGAGCGAGAGAGGAGAGAAGGCTGAGGGCAGCCTGAAGGAAAGCTGAGTGTCATCCACATAACACTGAAAGTTAGAGAAGAAGGTAGAGATCAAGAGAGCCGAAGGGACCAAGTAGAAGTTGGAAAACCAGGGTGAGAGGATAGAGCCCTAGGGAACGCCACAGGTAGAGAGAGATAGGTGGCAGAGAGAAATAGACCAAGTTGGACCTGGGAGAGGCTGTCCAGAGGAAGGAGGTCAGCCACTCCAGGGCCTGATCCGTGATACCCAGGTTCTCAGGAAGTTGATTGATCAGGATGGCGTGTTTGACCATATCAAAAGCAGAGGAAAGATCAAGGAGGATGAGGACAGACGGAATGCTGGAATCAAAGTTAGAGAGCAAATCTTCACAGGTATTCAGGAGAGCAGTTTCCTTGCTTCTGGCAGCTCTGAAGCCAGACTTATGGTCATGGAGACAACCAACAGATTCTGTGTGCAGAGTAAACTGGGAGATGGCCAGCTTTTCCAAAAATATGCCCAGGAAAGGGGTGATGGGGATTCGTTGATATGTTGCAGGGCAGGTAGGATCAGCAGGCGGCTTCTTCAGGAGGGGGTGCACAAGGGAGTTCTTAACGGGAGAGGGGAAAGTTCCAGTGTCGAAAGAGTGATTACAGAAATTGGCCAAGGCTGGAGCGAGGGTGTCAATATGGTCCATGATGGTTGTGGAAGAGCAGGGGAGCACCTGTTTGGATGACACTTTCATAGATCAGACTTGTCTAGAAACTTCATCTGGTGTTGTCAGAGAGAAAGAGGAGAAAGGAGGAGGAAAGGGATAGATGGCCAAAGGGGGGCCGAGGGAGGAAGAAGGAGAAGGAGAGGAAGAGAAGATAGAGGACAGGATGTACTGAGTGTTAGCTGAGAAGTGAGAGGTCAGAGCCATACAGAGGGCCTGGGAGGGAACAGGAGAGGTAGAGACTGCAACAGTATTGGCCAATTCCTTGCAGATTTTAAAAAGTTTGGCCGTGTTCTTAGAGGCCGCAGAGATGCATGCTTGAATATGTGCTCTCTTCTTGGACAGGACAGAGAGTCTGTATTGCCTTTGGCGCAGGCCAGTTTGTCTGGGGATGCACCTGAAGCCCTCCACTTTCTCTCAGCCAGCCTGCACTTGCGTTTCAGGACAGCAAGGCTGGAATCATACCAAGAGTTACACTTGTAGGTAGGCTTCAGCCGGATTCTCATGACAGGGGCAAGATTGTCCAGGGTGTTAGAAATAGAAAGATGCAGATTAGAAAGGGCTGTGTCAGGGTGTGAGTCAGCCGCAGAAGTAGGAAGAGCAGAGAAAGTAGAGGCAAAGGCATCCACTGACATACACTTCATGGGCCGAATGACCGCAGTGCTGGGGGGAGGTGGGCTTTGCCTGAGGGATAGAGAGTTTAAGATGAGAGGAGAGTAGAAAGTGGTCAGTCCAAGAGAGAGGAGTGGCTAGAGAGTTAGAAAGGGGGATGTCTGAGGTGATTAGAACATTTGAATGTATGTCCGGCAGAGTGTGTTGGCCTAGAGGGCAGAATGGAAATAGAGAGAGTGTTGCAGAGGTTGTGGAAGAGCCCACAAGAGGGATTAGAGGCGTTCAGGTGGATATTGAGGTCTCAGAGAAGGAGAAGTTGAGAGGTAGAGGCAAGGAGAGAAGTGGAGAGGTCAGCCCATTCTGAGATGAAGAGGGCGACCTGGCCAGGTGGCCTGTAGCTGGTGGCCACAGTTAGAGAGAGGCTAGGAGGGAAAGACAGCCTGCAGACCAGGCATTCAAAGGAGATGTAGGCCTGTGTAGGGATTACAGAGGCCGGGACCCACTCGAGAAAGATCAATAAACATACAAAATGTCACCAGAAAGCCAATCACAACAATTAAGCATTGCAAGTCCAAAGATTGAGTTTCCGCCATCGGGGCTCGAGCGTTCAGAGCGGTGTTAATCCAAACGCTCAGACCACCACTTGGACGCTGCCGACTCTTGAGTTTGGCTGCTGTGATGGTAAATATAGAGTACCCCCCACCGTGTACTGCTCTTTAACCCACGTCTCTTGGAGGCAGAGGACATCATAGTCGCTAAGGCAGTTTACCCACTCTAAGTCTACCATATGTTTCAAATTACCTGTGACATTCCAAGGTTCCATTTTGTCCTTATCTAAGGATTGCACTTCCCCATCTACATCCCTGCATCTATTCAAGTCAAAATGTGAGAGGGCAAAGTGTATCAGGAAGAATTAGAGGAAGAATTAGAAGGTATTGGAAGAACCAACCCCAGGAGAAGAGGGAGGATAGATTGTACGTTTACTACCACTACACTTATTTGTGTACTGGCGGGTATCCAATTACATGCACCAAGTATATTGTCCTGGTGATTCAACTTGACTATCATTTTAACGAGATAAAGCATGAAAGTGTGGCAAGACTGATTATTGTCCTTTTATCAGATTACCAAGAGGGCACTCAGCGGCAGGATAAAGGACCAAAACATCCCTTGAAACCATGCAAATAGGCATGGTCAAGGGCACCTTGACACAAGATGAGAGGGACTAAAAACCCTGCACCAGCTTTACCCATGCTTCAGCCATCAAAACCATTTAATCAAAGAATCTCATGCCAGATCTAAGAATTTTGAAATACAGAAGCAGAAGTAGGAACCACAGGAGAAGATTTTGAAAAGCCATATATAGCCTATCCACAAATAACACTGAACAACTGAAAGGGTCAGCAGTTCCAAATGTCCACCCATCAAGAAAGGACCAAGGAAAGAGTAACATTAAATTAGAAAAACAAAATATTGACCACTGAAACACATGAAAACACAAAATGCCCAGGGGTGGAGTAGATTGATTGTGGGGCCACAGCTAATTGCCTGGGCATTGGTTATATCACCTCACAAGACAGACCAGTACAAGTCAGAGGGCCTCATTCCTATTTGCGCCATGACTACCTCCAATACCAGTACCGAGTCTGCTCTGGCTCAATGGTGACCTACCGGTCTATTCCGACCTTTGCGGGACCGGTAAATCCCCATTGAAAAAGCCATTCCCCATTCCCATTTCAGCCCCCATAGGGCGGTACCGTTATTAGCTCTGAAGTCCCTGAATGGGATCCATAACGCCTGGTAAAACCAGGCATTAAGGAAGGGACCCGCTAAGGGACCTCAGAATAGGGCGCAAAGGGATTACCGGCACTGATGTCCTTAACGGTGCCCGGGATCCCTCTGCGCCCAACTTGGAATGAGGGCCAGAGTTGTCAATGGGATCAGACTCAAGTAAAAATCAATAACAAAGTAAACTTAACCCCAGACTATCATTTGTTTGGAAGGGCATAGGGTATGATATGATATGATATGGCATTCATAACACACCTATACACAAGTGTTTCAAGGTGCGACGAGGCAAGGGAGGGGGAACAGAGGGAAGACAGAGACAACAATCTTACTAGGCCAAGTGACATTGAGATTGTGCAAGTGCATGGGAGGGGGGAAGGGGTGAAGTAAGAGGGGAAAGGGGAGGGGGCAGTGCAGTGCAGAGGATAGCATAAAAAAAATAAGACACTGAATAATAAAAAGTGGGGCCAGCAGTTGGCAAGTGCAAGGGTAAGTACAGACATCAATGTCAAGTGCTCTAGGGGGCTGTAGGAATTCAGAAACAGGCGGCGAGGGCACCTCGGCCTGAGATCAGAGGGTAGCCAGGTAACTAGTGCAGTCTCAGGTTAAGCAAGGAGGTCAGCAGAGAAGAGGAGGAGAGAAAGCGGAAGCAAAGAGGAGGGTCTCGAGGTGCTTCCGAAACTGGAGATGGTTCTCCTCAAGTTTCAGAGCGGCAGGTAGGTGGTGCCAGAGGGAGGCCCCAGCAGAAGCAAGAGATCTACCACCAACTCGTTGCTTGGAGAAGCGACTGACCCTGAGAGAGTTGGAGGCGGATGAGCGAAGAGCTCAAGAAGGAAGATATTTAGGAAGGGAGTATTGAAGGTATTGAGGCCCCAGGCCCCAGAATTATTCCAGGCGACTATACGCTACTCCGCTTAGCAAGAATGCAGATCACAGTAAGATACATAAGCGTGCAGTCTCTATGATGTGCTGCTGAAGATGCTCTGAAGAGTGTCTCTGACAGCCAGGGCTCAAGTTGAGAGTACACGCAGGTGGACGGAGTACACTCACTTTTTTCAGAGGGTGGCCTCAGTCCCCCCCAGCTAAATTGAGAAACGTCCTCTTTGAATTTACGAATTAAACCCGACCTTCGGGATCGAACTGCAGTGGTCTGGTTTACAGGCAGGATACTTCTCCACTGCACTATATAACCTGATGAAAAATAACAAACAACTAAAGGTGAAATGTCCCATTTTGGTTCTGCAAGTTCCAGGGAAAACATTTGTGTTGGCTCTTGGAGTTTAAAACATGCACAGCTTTTAACGTTTTCAAAAACACTATTAGAAGAAAATATCCTCTCTTGGTTTTGTGTGTGTGTTGATTTTATGAAAGACAAATGCCATTCGTCCTGTGCAATTTGGATGGTAAAGCAAAGCCATTTTAATGAAATGTGCATATTTCACCTTAATATGCACATTTCTGACAACGTCACATCCCATTGTGTTTGTTGATGAGTCCCCCCCACTTATATTTTTACATTTATTGAACAGTTTATTTTGTACAGCACTTTCTGCATGTGTAATCTTCTTCTTTTACATTTGGGAGTTCACTCTATTCTTTACTTCATCATTAGTTTCTTTAGGATCCATCAGTCAGCATCCCGAGACGTTGTGTCTTTGTGATAAAGATTGTGTCTTACATTTGTGTTGTAATGAGGCTGCTGATGTCTGTGACCAGGAGCACTGAGTAGTGTCCATTGACGAGCATGAAGTGGCATGCTACTACAAAACCCTCCCTTGAGCACACCATCCACATCAACTAAAGCCCCATCAACACTGTACCCTTGATTCTTAAAATACTCAACCGCGTAGCAGATGCTCAGGTCCAACAATACCTAGAGGACAACCACATCCTGGGCATCCACCAATCCGGCTTCCGACCAAGGCACGGAACTGAAACCGCCTTACTGAACCTAAAAACATCAAAGACTCAGACAAACTCGCCCTGCTCCTCATGTTGGACCTATCAGAAGCATTCAACCTCATCGACCACCAGACACTCTGCAAACACCTTACCACAACAGCAAACTTCTCCCTAGCTGCACGAGACTCAATCAGATCCTTTCTAGCAGACAGATCCTTCCGTGTCTTTATGGACAGCCATGCTGCCCCACCGACAACAGTAACATGTGGAGTCCCACAATGTTCCTGCATCTCCTCAACCCTGTATAACATTTGTATGCTTGCTCCTTTCCTCTATTTCTCTGGCCGCCCACTCTGGGCCCTCTTCCTGCTCCTTCCTTTGAGGCTAAGAACCTTGGTGTCATGTTCGACCCCACCCTCTCCTTCTCCCCTCACATCTCTGACATCTCTAAGAAGTCAAACTATCAGCTACACCTACTCAGAGATATTCTCCCTTTTCTCACTTTCCTCCAGAAGCTCACTGTCTCCAGAGCTCTGGCCCTCTCTACGCTGGACTATTGCAACAGCCTCTTTCTAAATCTTCCTGCCTCTACTCTTTGACCTTTACAACTTATACAGAATAGGACTCTGAGACTTGTCCTTGGCCTCAAGCCCAGGTATCGTATCTCTCCAGCTATGATATCTCTTCACTGGCTCCCTGTGGCTGGAAGGATCAACTTCAAGACCCTCTTCATCATCCACAAGGCTTTATGGGTCCTGGTACCGCTCTTCTTCCAACTTTATCTTCCAAAACATCTTCCTTCTCAAGCTCTCCGCTCATCTACCTCCAACTCTCTGAGGGTCAAAAGCTTCTCCAAGCAGAGAGTGGGGGCAGATCTATCTCCTCAGCTGGGGCCTCTCGGCCTATCTCAAACTTGAGCAGAACCACCTCCAGTTCCTGAAGCAACTCAAGACCTTCCTTTTTCCATCCGCTTTCTCTCTTCCTCTCCCCTGCTGATGCACCTGACTGCTCTGCGCACTGGTCACCTGTTCACCCCCTGAACTGGGGCCCAGGCTGCTGCTTGTCCAGTCACCCTCCTACTGCCTCCGGGCTCCCCAGTACTTAAGTCTCTGTATCTGCAACCCTACAGCCCCTTCTCTCTGCACTTATGAGCCACCTGCTACCTGCACTTGTTAGTTAACTGCACTTCCCCTTCCCCTCCTCCATGGCACTTCTCCCTTTCCCTCTTTCCCACACTTGCATGATCTGAATGACAGTCCTGGTAAGATTGTTATTTTGTCCTCCCTTTGTTTCCCCCTCCTTGTCTTGTTGCGCCTAGAAACAATTGTGTACAGGCGCGTTATAAATGCCACATCATGGCATATCATTTACGAAACCCCTTTTTGATCATCAGGATGCCCTCGGCATCTCCTTCACGAATTATGCCGACAACACCCAAATCCTCCTCCCTCTCTCAGGTACCTACCACCTTGATGCTGCAATCACCAATTCAGTTTATGAGATTGTCCAAAACTGGATGGCAACCCACCAGTTATGCCTCAATGACGACAAAACTGAGATCCTTATTATAGGCCCTTACTCCACCCTCTCCAGTATGGACCCAGCCTACAAAGCATTTGACATTGACGGCAACCGTATCCATACCTCTTCTGCAGCCAAAACCCCGGGCATCTACCTAGATGCCACCCTTGACCTCTCTCACCAGGTCAAAACCATTGCTCCTCCGCTGCCTACACCGCATATTAAGATGGATTTCTGAACTCTGTCCTGGTGGGCAGGGGTTCAGAAGGCCAACCTAGTTTCTTGGAGCAGTGTAACCTTCTGGACAAGCCAGACCAATCAAGGTAGCTATGGCGACAGTCAAGACTAGGTCTCAGGAGGGGTGAGGGGTGAGGGTGACTGAAGGGGTGCCAAGGAGGGGTGAGGGTGACTGAAAGTCCTCAATGAACACACAGAATAAAGGACACTTACAAATCACTCCCATTCTGGTGTATATATATATAAAAAATACAAATACAGTTTTCCAAGGCATTTGCAATTCAACACACAGTAAGAAAATCACAGCAATACTATTAAACCAACACAATCCTATCTATACATACATATACACAAGACCAATGGGGTCTAAAGGGTGAATGCACCAAATGGGTCCACAATCTAAACAGGGAAGGAAGCAGGCAGTGCAAATAGTCTCGAGGCCCTTCTGCATCAAACACAATCCTAACTGAAAGGCAGTCCAATCCCCAAAATGAGGGGAGCCTAATGCTCAAATGTATTTGCGAAGCTGGCGCACGCAGTAGTTCAAATGGGCGAAACAGGGTCTTTTGTAGGGGCTGTAGCAGCTCAGGAAGGCAGGTGAGGTGATGTAGAATAGGTTCCCACTATTCGAGGAGGGCCTCCACTTGAGCGCAGAGTTGATTCCAAGAGTTGGGAATAGTTTGCTAGTTCGCACTAGCAGTGGAAAGGAGAGGGTCCCTCAGGGGCCATTTGTGTGTAAAAATGGATGGATGCGCTAGAGGCCACCGGTTAGGGTTGCAATTACTCATCAACCCCCGGCGCACTCCGGACCAAACTTCAGCAGTCGAGTCCACTTCGGTTGCAGATTCAAATGCGGCAATCTTGCGGCTCTGCGGCTTTCAGCGACAGAGATACAGCGTTGATTCCCCTACGGGACAGTGGCAATTTCTCTGCTCCTGGTGGATGGATCAGGCCAGTTCCGCTGCAGCAGGCTTCATGGCACAGAGGACCACAGCTGCAATGAACTTGCAAAGTTCGTCACCACGGCTCAGCGACACGGCAACCCTGTAAACTCTGGTTCAGGCGCACTCACTTTATTTCATACCTGGGAATGCCAAGTGTACGTAATTCGTTGTGAGAGTGCTGTGAACACAGAGCTTGTGATGTGCCAAGTTTCAAGGGCATCCTTTAAACGGCAGCGGTATCAGGGCAAAACATCTGCGCAAGCTGGTTAGTCCACTGGTTTGCCCTGGGACACTTCTGAAAAAGCTTACTTGCAGGTTAAGATGAAGGTGCTGAGAATAGTTGGTCCCACTATTCTAATGGGTCGAAGCATCTTCGCAGAACTTCTAGGATGACCAGATGAAGAGGGGTCAAGCAAGACGACAGCGGGCTCAGGATGCCAAACCTTCAAGCGGGTCACCAGTGGTTCCTCAACTCAGCTTCTTAGTTTCAGTATACTTGGATCCTATCCATTGCTCGGTGAGAACTCCAGAGATCAACATGGTATGGGTGTTTGGGACCTTATCTTATCCAGAATCTTCTTTGCACCAAAACAAAGAGGACCCAATGGGAGATCTGCTCACATACAGGCATACCATACATGGACCAATCATGGACCACGGAGGTCCCAAGCATTCACAGCACTCCAGAATCTCTGGCACCCAGGGTGTGTATTGGAACCAGACGTTTCAGCCTACATCCTGGGGGTGTGCACACAAGGCATGCAGCAGCCCACGAAAGCTTGGCGCTTTGCAGGAAAATGCATGCCCAAATAAGGACTGACCTGGGTCAGCTCGATCTGGGGAAGGTGAAGGGACAAGATGGCGAAAGGACAGGACAAAGAACCTCGTGGCGTGGCCATTTTGGAGCCAGGCCACCTAACTCTGCCAAACGCGGTAATCATGGTTTACCTGGCAAGAAAGGATTAAAAATATGTGAAATGATAAGGTGCCACTAGCCCTGTCCAAGGCATATCTGTACTTCTCCTAAAAAATCCTTCGAGTGTATCTAGGGCCTTTCAAAACGACTAGACCCAAGTGCACTGTACTGTAAGGTACATTGTACACTTGTTACATGTTGCAGAAAACTTGCAACATAGACAAGGACTAAGGGAAACAGGTGTCCGGTCAAAGGACCGAAAACAAAAGGATCAAATGCAATAGGGTCGAGTCAATAGGGCCGAAAACAAAAGGGTCGAATTTTTTTTTTAAATGTAGATTTTTTTGGGGGTTTTCGTATCGGAAACAAAAGTGGTTTTTAAACCAAAAACAGGGGTTTCGGGGGGGCCCCAAAAAAAATAAAAAAAGAACAAAATTCAACCCTTTTGTTTTCGGTCCTTTTGATTCGACCCTATTGTATTTCGATCCTTTTGATTCAATCCTTTGACCTACAACCAGGGAAACAAAGTCTCCCAGGACTGACTGTCTTAAGGGCATGTCACTTGCCCCATAAAAAGTGAGCGAAAAGCCTAGAGGTGTGCAGCAGAAGGCTGTGCTCCTCTGGTAAAGTCAGACTATAGTGTTTAAACAAAGCAAAAATGTTGGGGGTACACAACTGGAGGAAAAATTACACATGAAGTGGAAATCTTTCCTAACACTGCAAAACTACTGAACACCAGCAAGTCATTCCTCACCACAACCAATCACCTCACCATAGCTAGAGCCATCACCAGAGCCAACCCGGACTACTGTAATGCTCTCTTTGCAGGAACATTTGAACAGAACTTGTGCAAGCTGCAAACCATCCAAAACAATGCCCTCCGAGCAGCCCTAAATTTGTTCAAGCACAACCATGTCACAAAGACTAGGAAAAACGCCTGCCGGCTCCCGATCCATGAACGGATTAAATTCAAGACCCTCTCCATCATACACAGGTACACCACAAAGACTGCCCCAGACTACCTATCAAGCAGGGTGCAGAAATACACCCCCACACCCTCTAAGATCCACGAACAGCCATCTCCTTAGAGTGCCCACCTTTACCAGAAAGACAGCAGACGGACAGGGCTTCCCCGCCAAGCTCTGCAACAATCTCCCCACCACCCTGAGAAAATAACCCTCCTACTGGACCTTGAGAAAAAATCTAAAAACGTGGCTTTTCGACTAACAGCTCCCTGAGCTAATAGACTAAAACAATCGGATACCTGTCTCCTCCTCACTCCCCCCTTACTCCTCGAATCAAGACTTTAAGGGCTTGATTCACAGAAGCGTTTCATAACAGCGCAATCCCATAGGAAAACATTCTGTGAATCAGGACCTAAGACTTTAAGACAGTGTGTTTCGGGTTTGTTTCTTGTATTCTCTGTATTCTCTGTATTCTGTATTTTTTGTCTCACAATTTAACTAGCGCCTAGTAGCTGCAACAAATGCAAAAATAAATAAATCCAAATGAAAACCCCCGGACTGCATCTTGGACCCAGGGATCTCCAGAGATCACTCTCCAGTTTTCTATGAACTGCGCTACTCTCCCGCCTACTGCAGGAATCTCTGCACTCTTTGGCTGCAGTCGCTGCTTTGCTTTCGCTCTCACCTGTGTTATTATGTTGCTGTCATAAAGTATGACGCCAGTCTCTTGCCCTAATTCTTACCCTTGAGGGGAAGAAGGGATTGGATTTTCTGTGCTCTGGATTTCTCCAATTGGTTCTGTCGCTGTAAGGCCTGACGTAGGAGTATCGGCTGGCTAAGCAGCCCCTGCCTCTGCTAACCGTCTGAAAATCCGCCTGTCAAATACTCTTTTGAGGGATGCTTGGGCCTTTTCTAACGCCATATAAGTGTTGGCAAATTTGGTCTTTTCTTTTATGAATGATTCCTGAAACAGTTTGCCCTTGGCAGCTGTTGCAGCCTCTGACGTCGCAAATTCACTCAATTTCGGGTCCATCTATACTAGAATAGACCTCCTCCTCTCCACCGTGATTGAGCTGTTAGCCTTACCCCACAGGCACATGGCCGCCTGCGTCCAGCCTGCCAATATCGTGGATCAATCGCCTCCCCCTTCTGTTTGCCTCCTCCACCAGTTGGAGGATCTTAATTAGTGGGCCCACCACATCGAGCAATATATCCTGGCACGATCTCTAAGATCTGTCCAGGCCTTTTTTCACATCCATGGTGTGTCTCCCCATGAACGTGAGCATCCGCTCGTCAATTTCCAGGGTCTCTGCTATCCCTTGAGATAGATGCGGCCTGGGACACTCTAGTTTGTTCCTGGCTTCTTTAGAGAGTGCTGTTCTTAGCCTCTTCTTTAAATATGCTGCAATCTTTGCTGGAGGTTCTCATTCTGAGAATCCGGGGTGAATAATTGAGTTTGGATCCAACTCATCCCCGTCCTGCTTCCGTTCACCTGCCCTTTTCCTTTTCTTAGAAGCTTTACTGCCCTGGGCTTCACTGGAGGATGACAGCATTTTCACTGCCTCCTCGCCTGACTGCTCATTCCAGCTCTGGTCCTCAAGCTCATCTGAGCTGGATGAGTTGACCTCTTGCATACTGTTATCTCTCTCCTTTGACCTTGCTGCCTTCTTTTTTCCAACTTTTTCTTTTCGATGTGAACCTGGTTGGGGGAGGGTGTCTGGGCTCTACGCACCCTGCAGGCTTTCTTTTTTCCCCCTTTCACTCTCCCAGCATCCAATTGGTTAAATGGGTATCATGTGTCAGTGCAGACCAATCATTTATGGACTACCAAAGACTCAAATATGATGGGATGAGTCGTTTTTTCACTTTGTTATAATATCTTGTTACATTTTTTAAATATGCTTCTGGAGAAGTATGGCTTGGAGAAAAGCATAATCCAAGCCTCTGGTCTTGACATAGAATTGATGCCATTAGGTCAATACCAGTTGAATATAGTAAGGACAAGTTATGACTAGTTACGCGCCGGTTCAGGACATTCCTCTTCATGATGACCATGAAAGCTTTCCTTTAATATAATGGAATCCCTGGCCCTTCCAGGGTACATGATTCAGAGCCAAACAGCACCCAGGTGAGTGTGTATTTTTAATTTGGCCAATCACGACACCGTAGGATCCCCACACTGGGGATTACCTCATCTGGTGACAAAGGTGAGCACACGGGGCAGAGCCTGTGTCTGCTACAAGAAACCTTGCAGCTCCCTCAGTGTGAAGCGATGGGCAGTGGCCCTGATTAGCGTGCTTGTGCGGCCCACCTTTCTCCTCCTTCATACTACACCGTCTGCTGCCTCCTGGCCTCAGAACAGGAGGGCACACAGACATATGCCTCACCTATCACATAAGCAGGCCACCTCACCATAATGTCAACTGCTACAAAAAAAGGGAAATATATTGAAGAGACAAACCATAAATAAAAGGATTGATGGTGACTGCCGAAGGGAGTGGGGCCCGAGTGACCAGGAACTGCAGCTGGTTTTTGAAAAATTACCAAACCCAATGTTGAGCCCGGGCAAGTGCACGGATGATGTCCGCAGAGAGGAAGAAGATGACACAGGGAGCAGGACCCCTGCCTCACTTGGTGCCCCTCTCTGCATTTGGGGGTGGTGAGTCAGCAACTGACGCACACCTAGAAGCAGTTGTTCAGAGACTATATGACGTGGATGATGTTGGCCCGGATGGGCCGGTGAAATGGAAGGAAGGACGCACAGCTGAGAGGAATGTATTACATAACGTCTCTTTATTCGGAACATACAGGAACTGGCGCAACTGCGCTGAAACCCAATCCTTTCCCCTTTCATCATCTAACCCCGCCCTGCAGGCGAGGAACCATTTTACTTAAAGGTACAGTCCAGGGCAACACCTCCCCTGGACGAAATGTTCAAACATTGGGTCAACACTCTTCGACCCAATGCAGCGGTTCCTGGGTGACCCGCTGCAGCCTGTCGCGTGGAGCTTTGGTGTATTCTCCCTCCGGCTGGTCTTCTCGGGCTTCTTCCCGGTATGCACTTTCAGGCGGAGGTACCCAATATCCGTCTCGAGGTTCTCGGGACACCGGATTGGGTACCGGGGGAGGAGGTTCACGGTCCTCTCTCCGGGTAAAGTGTTTGAACAATGAGCTGTTCCTTGTGATGGCTTTGGCTTCATTCTGGGCTGTTGTCATTGTACCTTTTACCTCTGTGACCCACATGGGACTTGGGGCAAATCGGGAGTCAATCTTCTTCACCATAGGTTTTGCACTAGGACTTCATGCCCTATTTGAAACGCCTTGGGGACTGCCCTCCTTTTCACATCGGCGTATTGTTTTGCTTTTTCCTTCGCTTTGACATTTCTTCTCCTCACATCAGAGTCATCTCTGATGGGCGTCGAAGGGCCCCTGACGATTCAGGTGTGTACGTCATATTTGATCATTAGCTATGCAGGGGTCTTGTTCGTGGCCTCATGAGGGGTGTTGTGGTAGTCCCTTAAGAGCCGGCATAGGGCCTGATGAGGGTTGGTGGCCTCTATGCGTACCCTCTGTAGAGCTTTCTTTATAGAGGCTATGAACCTTTTAGCCATTTAATTTGCTTGTGGCCAGCAAGGGGTTATCTTGAGGTGTTTGAAACCTAGGTGTCTCGCCAGTGCCTTGAACTCATGTCCATTGAACGGTGGGCCGTTGTCGGATTTGATTTCTCTCAGGATGCCCCATTGGCTGAGGACTTCATCCAAGATGGCTGCAACTTGAGAGAATGTGGTAGAGGCTAGTCTCTTGACTATTGGGAATAGGGAACACTTGTTGATGAGGAGGAGGAGGTATTCTCCAGATTCCATTGGGCCGTAGAAGTCGACGGCTACTCTTTCCCACGCCCGTTCCGGTAGTTGCGTCAGTTGAAGGGGTATTGGCGGTTCTGCTGGTGCTGTGCATTGACAGGCGAGGCAGTTCCAGACCCATTCGTCAACTAGCATGTCTAGGAACGGAAAACAGACATGGCACCGTAGTTGTCTTTTGGTGTTTTCCGCTTCTCGGTGGCCCTTGTGAACTGTTCGAACTATCTCGGCTCGTAATGTGGCTGGGATGACGACCCGGCAGCCTCTTAGGAGTATGTTGTTGTCTTTGACAGCTAGTTTGTTGTGTATTCTGGACAGTCTTTCCATCTCTTCCTTGCACACCCCCAGGTGGGCCATAGTAGTTTGTCGGTGGTCCTTCCATTTGTTGGAGTTCGTGAGGTTGATGGGGAGCGCCATAGTGGGGTCTGCCGCAGAGGCAGCCGCAATCGTGTCTAATGACAGGGCTGGCGGATGAGAATTGGCTGCAACATAGTTGATGTATGCGACATCACCTCTGCGTGTGATGGGCTGACATGCCGTGTTGTGGAACAAGTAGTCGGCAGGATTCAGGTCCCCTCCAGGCCGGTGTACAATATCGTAGTCATATTCTTGAGACCGGATGCCCCAGTGTTCAATTCTCTGAGGCATTTTGGTGCAGGGGTTGCTGAATAGTGATAAGAGGGCTTGATGATCGGTGACCAGGGTAAACTTCTTCCCGATCACAAAACTGTGAAAGTGCTTGCAGGCCCATACCGTGGCCAGGCTTTCCTTTTCGTCCTGTGAGTATGCAGATTCTGTGGCAGATAAGGTTCTGCTGGCACATGCCACAATGTGTCTTGGATTTACATCGGAGCCGCTCCTCTGCGCCAGGATGACCCCGAGGCCCACTGGGCTGACGTCTACGATGATCTCTGTATGCCACGATGGGTTGAAGTATGCCAGGCTATGTGCGTCCGTCAAGGCGCCCTTGATGGTTTCAAAAGCTTGCTTGCACGCAGGTGACCATTCTAATATTGCTTCCTTCTGTAGTAGCTTGCGCAGTGGGTCAGTGATCGAGGCCCAGTGGGGAATGTACCGAGCGCAATATCCTGCCATACCTAGGAATGATCGGACTTCTGCAGGTGCTTTGGATCCTTAAGTTTCAAGATGGTGTCCACTTTATCTGGGTCGGAGGGCATGCTTTTGCTTGAAAAAATGTGTTCAAAGAATTTCAGTTTGGATCTACTAAACTGACATTTGTCGATGTTCAGGGTGAGTCCAGCGGCACTGACGGCCTCGCAGGTGACAAGGAGGGCAGCATCATGTGAGTCTTTGTCAGTCCTTAAGATGAGGATGACGTCGCTGTAATTCAGCTTTCCTGTAATGGGCTGGATGATCTAACGCACAGCTTCTTGGAAAATTTCAGCCGCAGATGAGATGCCAAAATTCAGTCAATACCGAAAAAGTCCTTTGTGGGTGGCGAATGTCGTGCTCCCTCTGGAGTCAGGGTGTAGTTCGAGTTGGTGGTAAACCTGTTTGAGGTCGAGCTTGGATAACATTCGGGCGTTATTAAGCTGCACTATCATGCCCTCGATGCCTGAGTCGGGGTGTCTCTCCCTTTGTATGGTGGTGTTAGCTATCTCATGTCGACACAAAGGTGTAATCTCCCTCCTTCCTTTGGCACAATGACCAATGGCGACACCCACGGGGTCAATGATGTCATCAGCCAGTAACTGGTTCAGTTCCCTCGACACCACTTCTTGCAAATGGAAACCAACTCTCCTCGGGTGTTGTGGGACTGTCCTCACCGAGGGGTCAATGTATAGTTTGATTGGGGGTCCTTTTAACTTTCCCAGGCCAGTGCAAATTTGGGGGAATTTCTCTACGATATCAGGTTTGGAGATGAGGTGTTGATGATTTCCGTCGGTGATGGTTCTTACCCTTTCATCATGGTCTTCTTGAACCGCTGCTGACATTATCACGTCATCTGCTTCCACGTGGATGCTGATGAGCCCCAGGCTCGAGGCTGTGTAATAGCTGAGGAGACAGCGTCCTTTTGTGAGGCATCTGATGACGTGGATGGTGGTGTCAACGTGTCGACTTTTGAGGAGGAGGCAGCGTTTCAAATGCCCAATGGTTGGCAGAGGGGAAACAGCGCCCCACTGAAATATTCTTGATTGTGTCAGTGCAAGGGAAGGTGCATCCTGCATTTATAGGTACTCTAGTTCCCCCATGATGTTCACAGTAGCTCCCGAGTCTATTAGGAAGTAGAATAGGCAGTTCCCCATTTTGACTGGAATTTTCGGGGCTTCCTTGGCTTCTTAATTGTCTTGGACGAGGTTGACATTTTCGTTCTGTGGGGATGAGTCGTGGTATGTAGGGTTTGAGCTTGGCATGGGGGAGTAGTATGTTTCATCCTCGGTGTATCCTTCAGGAGGCCCATCATACTTGTCTGTTAATTGTGGAGGCTGCTCCTGGTCTCCATAGGATGGTGGGAGGTCCTGGTACTGATACTCCTCTACGGCTCTGATGTATCTTCGCTGGTTGGGCTGGAGAGGTTTCGGAGGGGCATACTGGGGTAGGCGTGGCCGAAATGGTGTTCTGGAGGGCCCTTGGGGCCTCGTGGTGGGGAAAGTTCTGCCTTCCCTGCAGACGGATTGAAAATGATCTTCTCTTCCACAGTTTGCACATCTTTGCGAGAGAGCGGGGCATGAACCTGAGTGTGGGAACGCCATGCCACAACAATAGCATTGTCTTTATAGTCTGGGTATCTGTTGATTTGGCTGTCTGTAAGGATATGCGTACCTCCCCCCTAGTTGTACACCTGGTTGTTGCATGGCTGCTATGAGTTCGGTGTTGTCATGATTCGGTGTTGTCCCGCCTGCCATCGACGCAGCCTGGGCGTCCACCCTCTCAAAGATTCTGGCGAGTTCACTTACTTCGGGGATTGTGAGGGGCTTCTTCAGAAGCTGTTTTTTGAGAGTGGGCGATAAGCATCTTTCAATGATGCGTAAAGGTATGACCTCATCCAGCGAGAAAGCGTCAAACTGACAGTGGGCCCCTTTGATTCTCAGGCGGGTTATATATTCATCTACAGTCTCTTGTGGTTTCTGCATACACTGGTTGAAGAGATATCTCTCCTAATCCCTGTTGGGTTCAATAATGAGTTGTTTATTGAGTTTTGTGATTAGCGCCAAAAACATATTCTGTTCCGCTGCTGGAATGGTCTTGATGCTTGTATTCACCCCCCCGCCCCCCAGGTTGAGGAAGATGTCTCACAGATGGGGTGAGTCGCCATCACCTGAACCCCTCACAAAATGATGAAAATCTTCCATCCACTCAGTCCACCGGGGCCCCTTGGTGGATTGTGGGGTGGTGGAGTATGGCATGGGTATACGCAGCTGAATGGACTTTGTGCTGCGGGCAGGCGGCTGGGTGCCAGGATTGCCCATGTTGGGGTGGGGTGTGTGGGCCACTACTGGACGACTTACTTGTGGCAGTCGAGGGAAACATGTCCTTGGTGTGGTAGCCAGCGTGCAGTGTCGCAGGACTTGTAGCAAGGTTTGTGAGCAGCAGTCTTGTGCTGGTCAGGAGCAGGCAGCAGATGGTGTGTAGCCACATGGAGAACAAGGCAGAGTTCAGTGTGGCACTCCTGTGTCCCCAGCAGAGGGGCTGTTTCATAGGAGTACAAAGATGTGGGCCAAACGTTGAGTCCAGGGCTGTGTTGGTGGTAGCCCATGCCTGGGCCTGCTTCTGTGGTAATATTTGGACTGTGCAGGTAAGGATTGAGGTGGGTGGCCGTAGGGCGGGCCGTGTGGGCTGTGTGTTGCAGTGTTAATAGCCAAAACACGGTGGGATCCTCTGACTGGAGTGCGCGTCCCTCTTCCTGAGGCAGATAGTGCTGCAGGGCTCTCCATCTGTCGGCGTGTTGATGCCCGGATTGTTGTAGGAGGAGCCCAGTCTGGGCTGTGTGTGTGGCATGCAGCAGGCATGGTGGATTCACTGGCTGCCGTGGAGGAGAGGCACCGGAGCGGCACAAATGTAGGGGGCGCCCCGGCTGGGCAAAAATAGCAGATGCGGAGGGCGGGTGCGGTGGGATCCCCGGCCGTCGTGGAGGGAAGGCACCGGAGCGGTGAAGGAGGACGCGTGCGGCGGGATTGCAATACACAGTAGGAGGAGGACGTCGGCTGGTGGGGAATGGCCTTGTCGCCAATGTTGGCCCGGATGGGCCGGTGAAATGGAAGGAAGGACGCACAGCCGAGGGGAACGTATTACATAATGTCTCTTTATACGGAACATACACAAACTGGCGCAAACGCGCTGAAACCCCTCCCTTTCCCCTTTCATCATCTTACCCCGCCCTGCAGGCGAGGAACCATTTTACTTAAAGGTACAGTCCAGGGCAACATATGAGTACAATGTTTAAAATATCCTATGTCGAAAAAAGCTTGTTATATGCAAAGTGTGATGTTATCCAACATCAATACCTGTCGGACAAATACAAATCCTTCCTTCCACCAACAGTACTGCCCTACTGTATAAAATGGCAAGCCCACGGCTGTACCAGCCGGCTGTAAAGCGCTCCGCTGCCCTCGAGCTAGGTCCAACATGCATTAAAATAAATAAAAGTAAAATATGTTTTGACGAGGGACATCGCGCATCGGGACGTGACTCGTCATAAAATCCCTGTTCACATATAGCAAAACTTTTGGGTGTTTGTTATATACGATCCCTAATCTGTCAATGTAAGTTTGACTGCTAATGAACATTCTGGAGAGATGCCATTTGTAAGGTGGCACTACTGACACGGAGGAAGCCCTTTGCCAAGGTGTAGCGTCCATGCCCTCGTCTCCTCCGCATCTTTCTTGGGAATCCCCCGCGCAGACGAGTTCAATAGCAGGCCGGATGACTGCAGTCTGCTGCAAGCGCCCACGGATAGTACCAGCTGAGCTGGCCACAGCAGCTAGCAATTGCAGAGTCAGTGGCAAGGACAGAAGATGAGATAATGGGAGAGGTTTGACCCCCGGGGTAACCGACTGTGCGGAGCTGTGAAACATTTCCAATCAAGAGCAGAGAACGGCTGCAGCCAGGCAACAGCTGAAGTCCTTGCTTCCCAAACAAGCGCTGCACTTGCTGCAAACATCTCATTAGCCTCTCGCGTAGAGGTTTGAGAAGCCGAGACCTAAGAGCAGCCAGGGGGCCACGAGAGCGGTAATCTCCAGCGTTTACTACTGCGCTAATGTCTAAGGCGTGCAGCGTGGGAGACCCCGAATGCCATCTGCGCGTATACTGGCACGCGAGTGCAGCACCCAATGCATAGACTCCGCTGAACCAGAAGAAGGTCATAAATGAAGTTGATTGCAAAAGCTTTCGGAGAGAGAATACAAACAATGCTTGGTGGGTGCGAACAGCCAATCTGGTTACTCAAAACAAAGGGCTGTAGTTGCTGTATAAATAACCCACGTTCCGAGCTAACAGTTGGCTCCTCAAAGGGACTCCATATATACACCACTTGCCCTGTACCCTCCGCCTGCATTAGACACCTCCTGTGTAAATAATACCATATTACTTACCTGCCACCACAAATAACGGTAGTACCAACGCTCAGGCCACTTCACATCCGGCCTCCCACTCAGAGGCGTAGCCAGGATTGTGTAACAAGTGGGGCCCACCATAAAGGCAGCCCATAGATGGAAGGAGGCTTGTTCTGCCCCTGGTAGAAATCGCAGGAGCGACCGAGCTTAGCGACGAAGCGCAAACCAATCAAACGGGGTTCTTCACAGGCGTTCTCCCCCAAGAAATGTTTTGTAAATTATAATGTTGCTTATAACAGTACACTTTCTGTGATAAATTAGGTAAAAATCCACACAAATTACAACCAGTGTTGTAGGGTAAGACATGACAAAATCCCATTAGATTCCAAGTCACCAACAAGGAACAGGAGAATTTTCCAGTGCACTTTCATAATGCTTTTGTCCACTATATGCCAGTACTCTGCAAGTGTAAACACATTGTCATACTGACTGTGCCCACACATGTTCATTCTGGTGCACCTACATATGCCAGTATTCCCACTTAAAAACATACTCGTGTTTGCTTTACCCATAATGCCAGTAATTATGCTATAATAAAATGTGTTAATGCTGACTCTGCCAATATATGCCAGTATCCCCACATGCGAACATACTCCAATTAGCTTTAGCTAAATGCCTGTTAAAAAAAAGAAGCCAAGCCACATTAAGAAAACATGCACTTGCTGGTTAAACAAATATCCCTGCCCCCCCATATAAGAACACTCATATTGTATTAGCCTCTTAATATCAGTAAAACATGTCATGCCATAGTAAGAAGATATTGCCTGGCAGGCTACACAAATGCTGCCTCAAGTAAGAACACTTATCATATTGCCTTTGACCTTAACAACATTAAAATAATGCAATGCCAGAGTAAGTAAACTTCCTTGCATATACACACACAGATACATACACACACACATACACAGACACACACAGATACAACCACCCACAGACACATACACAGATACACACATATAGAGATATAACATACACATTGACACACAAACAGTGATATATATACACACACAAACAGATATACAGAGAGAGAAAGAAGCACACAGAGATACACATACACAGAGATATACATGCAGACGCACATAGATATACACACAGAGATATAATCATACAGAGATACACACATACACAGAGATATGCATACACAGAGATACACACAGATAAAGAGATGTTCACTCATAGATCTACACACACACACACACGCAGAGATATACACACGCCCAGATACAAACACACACAGATACACACATAACAGAAATATACCCCCGCAGACAGATATACATATATAGAAAGATTGTAAGGTTTCTACGAGTGCCAGAAGCGGCCTGCTAGCTGCAGCTTTATGCTCTCCGCCATGCTCTTTGTCACTGTGGTGGGTTCTTTCCTCTAGTGGTTCCCACTGTACCACCAGTGTAACTCTGTGTGAGTCGGCCATCGGTTGAAGCAGTGGAAGCAGAGGATCTGGTGTGGATCTGGCGTGATTGTAATTGTACCCTCGTCTGGTATGTGGCCCAGTCTGGGCCACCTCTTGAACAAACTGGGCACATTGTTTTTCTTCTTTCTGCCCGCTCTCTGTTGACCTCTGGGGAGACACAGGTGGCTCCCTGTGTATTGCACTAACCGATCTGAATCTCCCATGACCTTTCCTCACTTTGTGACCATGGGCCATCATACTGAGCTTAGCTTGCTACTAGCCGCACAAAAAGAGGCTTGTGAGGCTGTTATCAGTTAATACATACATTTTAAATATTTAGATCCAAGGCCTAGCACTTCAGAAGAACTATTTTTAACTACTGTTACTCAGCCAAATGGTTCTGGGGTTATTAACCAAACTGCTTCTGCTAAATGTGCCCCCTTGCTACTGTCTCATTAACAGATTAGGTGATCTTTCTCAATTTCTACCATGGATCAATGGCAGGAATGAACATCTACGGTTCACTTTGAATAGTCATTCGTTGGAAATTTATTTTTTGGACCTGAAAATCAAAGCATGTGATGGAATCCTTGTGACTGACCTTTTTTGCAAAGAAACAGATTGGAATACTATTCTGCATTATACATAATTCCACCCACAACCTCTAAGGAATAGAGATTTATCAGCAGCGTAACACCTTTTGGATCACGAATGCCTCCTGATGACGTTATCATCAACGGAAGAATGTTCAGAGAACACTGTGCAATGTATTTGCTCCTTTTTAAATAAATAACAGGAGATCCACTGTACATCTGGTTGATGCAGCTTTGGACCTGGTCTCGCCATATTGTGGAGGCCCCAGGGCGCAAGCTTGTCGCCTGTGCTATTCAATGTTTATATCAAACGGCTTTGTGACCTGCTTACACCAATGGGCGTGCAGTTTGCAAACTATGCTGATAACACCCGATAGTTGCTGGAACGGAACAGTAATTAAGCCATAGATTCAGATTGGCATCAAACACTGGGTGTCCACACACTGGATGTACCTAAATAGTTCTAAAACAAAACAAATTTATGGTATTTGGATCAACGCAGTCTAGAGCAAAACCTGACCCAATGTATTCTAATTTTGTTATTGAGGACTATAATGTTCCTGTCCTAAGTAATGTAAACACACTTGGAATCTATTTTGAATCCCTTCTTGTTGCGGTTGCACATACTAATAATATCGTAAAAAATTCACAGTACCATCTGAGACTTCTCAGACAGGTTAAGCCTTTTGCTTCTGATAAAAAGTGTCAAACCTTGGCCAGAGCCACTATCCCGCCCAGGATTGACTATTGCAATGCCCCGTTGGCTGGTGCTAGTAAAGGTAGCATTCACAAACTTCAAGTTGTGCAGAACGAGGCAGTTTGCATTGTGAGAAACATACCTCGCAGAGCCCACTTCTCTGAATCCAGAAAATACCTGGATCGGCTGCCTGTTGCTGCTAGATTACAGTTTAATGCGATCACTGTAGCACCTGATATGACTGGTTATTTATAACCCGCTTAATACCCAGAGGTTTCTATGCGCGGACCCAGGGATCGAACCTGCGTGCTCGGTGTAGTCCAGCTTTGAAGGTGAGCATGTTGCGCTGAGCTTTCCTCCAGAGAAAATGCCCTTTATGGTATGACCCCAGGAAAGCTTAGTTAAAGATGAGCCAAGGAGAGTATTGCACGCTAGTAACACTAGCCTGATCTCCCACCTCAGAGCCCGGTGAGTGAATGGAAATGGCCAGTCTTTACCAGTACAGGCAGCTCATGCCTGGAACTCTCTGCCCATGGACCTACGTCAGCAAAGGAACTAGCCCCCTTTCCGGAAACTCCTGAAAAACCATTTATTTGAATAAATGATTCAACCTTTTTGTTATTTGCCATGTGCTCCTCTTGTGTCCTGTTTTTTGTGTTGTGTCTTGTGTGTTCATGTGTGCCATGATGCCTATGGGCTACAGCGCAAAACAAATATATAAAAAACATCTATATATATATTCAATGAAAAAACGTTGGTCAATGATCAGTTAAAGTAAGAAATGTATCACAACAAAACCCCTGTAATTCAACACACCGGCTTAACTCTGCTCATTCCGGTTAATCTCCCCTATAATACTATATCCCCCATAATGCAATTTTCTATGGCATTGTGAATCCGTTCTCTTTTAATACATATATCCTCTTGGCCTTTCAATGGGAACGTGCTGAGTTAAGCCGGTCTTGAGTTCTCCAATGCATGGAATTTCACAGGTTTTGGTGCAATAATGTCTTACTTTAACTGATCATTAATTTCAAGCGTTTTGTTATTCCATAGTGGCCACGGCTGAACAATACCAGACCACTAGCCATGGTCAGTGATCTTTCACCCCCAACCTCACTGTATCTGTTAAAATTACACACAAAAAAGACTTTTTTGCGATAGCCGCAGGTATATTTATAATTAGGGTTTCTTGTTTCCAGTGTTTCTTTTTTTTACTTCTGGGGTGTTATTCCAGTGTTTTCCAAAATGTTCTGAATCTGTGTTTATCAGTGTTTCCCATGTGCCCCCTTCAAACAATCATGGATAACTGTTTTTTTCCAGTATAAACATACAAATATTCTTTTACTGTTTCATTGCATGCATGAGTAGGGTAATATCCCTCATTACCAGCTGCAAGAATATCATATGTGGGAGTGGTGTGAGAGTGGGCAGTCTGAGGCAGTCCCACAGTCTTTCCTCTGTGTCCACTGCAGCTTTGGCGCCTTTTCTACAAAGACTCCAGTCGGGAGCGAAGCGGAGCGGAGTGGTGTGAGAGTGGGCAGTCTGAGGCAGTCTAATGGCGGCTGGGGCAGATGGTGGCGAACCTCTGGACTCTCACCTTAATACATCTGGTTGTGATGAGGAGCCTTGTAGGTTGCGGAGTGCCCGTTCAGACAGCGCCTCCTAAATCTCATTCTCATCCACAGAAACACTCTCCACTGATAACCCTTTGACACTTCAACTTGGCAACTCAGCCACTGCAGGCTCCCTAGAGCGGCCGGGAGGAAAACTGCAAAACTTGCCGTCCAAAAGAGCGGCTAAACTATCTGCGCAGCCGCATAAACAAAAACAAAAACAAAAACAGTTATCTGCGGGCTGGTTTGAGCCCATGTCTGGAGCCATTTTGCCAGGGGAAGTCGCTGCCACCATGGATCAGATGGCGGGGCCCGCTGGAACGACATTGAAAGCTGGCAGAAATCCGAAAAGCAGTGGAGCGGCGGCGCCTTTGCCTCAGCCCCTCCTCGTGGAAGACACAGAGGAACCGTCCCTCGAAGGAGGGGGGGCCACCCATGTCGGAAGCCGGGGGGGCAGTGGGCTGGCAATGCGGGCTCTGAAGTAGCGAACTTGGACAGGAGCAGGCTGCCGGAGGAGCAGCTCTCTATTGAAGCTTCCACCCTACAGACCTCCGAAGGACAAACCAGCGACTCCGGGGCAGCTAGGTGCTTAAACTCTCTGGCAACAAGCACAGCTGCCCCACAGCGCCACCTGGCAGCATCCGAAGTAAATGCAACAGCTTTTGCTATTACAAGTGCAAAGATCCACACTATATGGCATTTCCATCTGCTGTAACTGTATACATGGGCTTGAGTGAAGCACAGGTCCCCGAGGAGGACCCCAAGGATTCAGTTCGTCCCTATGACCCCACTTCAGCCATTCCTGAACCTATACCCACCCCCTCAAAGGCTCTACAACCTCTGAATACTTCGAGTGAAGGCCGGACGAACAAAGAAATGAAGGGGGTTGCCAGGCAAGGCTTGCAGACTCGCCACTTGCATGGCATCTCCTTCCGATTGATCACTAAGAAATTCGACCTCCCTTCATCTAACAAGAGATCGACCACAAAAAAGCCTAACAAAATGGGCACTACGACACATCCATCTGCAAGTATGCACCTGGAAAATTCCTTGAAAACTTTGTTCCAAAGACAAGCAAAAAAAAAAACAAATTGGCATAGGCGAAATTTCGGATGCAGACTTATTGGAAGCTCTTCTTGAACCCTTGCTTACTGCCTCAACAGGCCATCCTATGAGCGTCCCCAGTAGCTTGGCTCAAGTTTCTCCACTTCAGCCAAAAGAGCAAGGCAAAGAAGCTTCCAACTTTTCGCCAGTGGCTCCACCACCTATCGCTGAGACACAGGGAGGCCGGCTTGAGCTAGCTTCTCCATCCTCAAATATGCCATCACAAAGAGCCCTCTCTCGAGGATTCATCGTCTCTTCTGATGGATCAACCCAACCGATACCCATTGGGAAGCCTGATACCTTGACCTCCGATTGACCTTATAGGCCTACCATCAACCTTGACAGGTCCATTCCACAAAAATAATTTTGGTCCTCAGGGCAGCACAACTTTACTGCCTCAAAGTTGTGACCAAAGGAATACGGCCAACGTTCCCACTGGTCTGGTAGACCATGCTTCTATCCTCTCCCAAGGGCCAGATCAAAGGAAGGAATATGATCAGGAAGCTCACGAGGGCTCATTCCCAGCATAAAACTCAACAAATTCCTTGGCTTTGGCCGCCGACATCAACACCAAGACTCTCGGCTAATAGAAGACTAAGCGACACATCCTACAACATTCCAAAAGACACTCCATCCAAGAAAGCAGATTTTATGTATATCATGTTTGCTGTAACTATTGCATTGGCACCTTTTTGCAAGCTATATGAGACGATTAACGTCTCTTTAAAAGATCATACATCCATCTTTGCGATGATGAACTCAAAGCTCAGCTACCTAGAATGCTATATTAATGCCCTGGAGAGACAGAGATATGACCCAGGTACTATGCCCCACACATGTCAACCTGACTTCTCCAAGTTCTCAACTGACTCCAGAAAAACCAGCAACCAAGGGACAAAGGTGGCCTCGAGCTCGCAAACAGAATTACATGACACACTTCGGCCAGAGACCATTCATTCAGATTGCGGGACAAGACCAGAATCTGGCTCTCATTGCTCTGCAGGCTATCCCAGCTTATCGCTAACCAGATCTCATTCATCGCTTAATAAGTCTAGGGATAATGGTGTGATGTGCTTAGACGATATGCCCTTGTACAAAGAAAACAAAGGAGTAAGGCCTCCCCAGGGAAAAAAAGCTACACCAACGGCTCTGGTGGTGACCACCAACATTAGCTTCAACACGGAAAGCAAAAATCAAGCCTCCTCTCCACAAGTGTGCCTTAAAACGGCCCCTATGTTTAAACCAACACCACTGATACAAAAACCCGAACAATGATCTGAGGGCATCTTACAACAAAAAAAACCAAACACCTGGGGTGAAAGACATAGACCCAAAAGACTCCTTAAAGCACCAGAAATTACCAGAATCCACTCTCCATTCTCCAAAATTGATAAATGACTTTCTTAATCACAAGGAGCTGATGGACTTTAGTCAACATCTGGATGCCAGTGCTGATAATCTGTCTGAAGTGGGGACTCTCCACTCACCTAGTGAGATGCCCCGCCTCCAAACTGTCACTAGAGACTTTTCAAACTTCTTATTGAGTGATCGCTTTAAAGATTTATGGAATAATAAAGGGTCTTGTCCCATCAAGCCTAACGAAGACCACACACAAAATGATCTTCTGTCAGACTCACCAGTTCGATGGCCACCGATGAAATACACTTCGAGAGTCCATACTCAAAGACAAACAGAACTCTTGGACAAGGCTGGCAACAATATTCAATTTCAGCACAAAAATCGGCATCAGGTCAATAACCCACAGGCAAGAGCTTCTTATAACTTCCAGCATCAGAAGAATCCGAACCAAGACCAACATAAGTAGAGGCTGAGTCCTTCCTTTAAAATTCGGCAACGCACAGGCAACCATAAATAATTAGTACTAAACAGATGCACTGTGATGAGCCTGATACACAGTATTTCGGCTTTAAGAGAAATCAAATCAGAAGACTTTAAAACGGTGGAACCTTCCCACGAGGGGCAAAGGCCTCTGGTTTCCTCTACACAACATCGGATAGAGTGGTCACTCTGCTGTCAGAGGCAACGGACGTACTCCATAAACAAGGATTCGAACTAACACAGCTCAAATCAAATAAAAATGAGTACGCTGTATCGAAGGAATGGGTTACGGAGTCCATACAAACAGTCTCACAAAAGCCTGACTCCAGACCAAGAGAAGACCCACACTCAGGCTCCTCGCCAGTCCACAGGTCTGACACCTTTCAGTCATCGCCTCATCTGACAGATCCAACACCTCGCCCTACAAACCTCTCAAAATCTAACAGAGCACTAGGGAAGGAACATAAGGAGACTTCGGACAGATCAAACCTTAACTCTCAAACATGGTTGTGGCTACTGAAAGCCCTTTCAACTCGTCTACATAAATAGCCACCATTACAGGTTACCACGGTCAAAGATCCCCAGCTACTTTCCTTGGCGAGCTGGAACATAAGAGGGTTCCTTAATTTAACATCCCCCGGCAACATCAACTTAGGGGGATATGACATATTGTGCCTACAAGAGCTGTGGCTAAAAACTAAACCAACGCTTGACGGATTTGAGATCACTTTCTCAGAGGCGTTGATGGGGGACAAAGGCAGGCCCTCTTCAGGATTATCGCAGTCCGGATGGGAATCGGCTTTGAAATAGTCAAGATCATTTTGAAGACTCCTTTCGTCCTGGCGGTACTCATCTCCTAGCAGCACAAAGAGGTTGGCGAAGAGTTTTTCACGCACACATATTTGCTGGTTATGTCCATTTATTGGAACCCTAAGGCAATTCAAAGGGCCCTACTGTGCGACCTAGTAACAACTACATTGGACTCCGTATACTTAGAGCGAGGAGCTTGTGAGGTTTTTGTTTGTGGAGACCTTAATATTAAATGCCCCATGGCTCTCTCTGAAACTGCAGAGCCCTTACAGTACATACCCTGTCAACGGGGAACGGACTGGATTAAATTGATGACTTCAAGACAACTTTTCAGCACAGCAACTGCACTACCTGACTCTAGCAATTTACCAACATTGAAGCGTGGTCTTGCCTACCCAACTGTTGACTATATTTTTGCCTCGGGATTTCTCCTTGCTTGGCTGATTGATTTCAGTGTCCAACAGTCAACCCAAAGTGACCACAATCTTTTGGCTATTGAATGGTCATCAATAAAACCATCATCTTCCCATTATTTGGGAGCAATCGAACCAGAAGGTAAAGGAAGCCGGGTAAGGGTCACCCGGCCAAACATCCGAGACAGCACAGTATCTTACGGAAGTAGTGCAAACCACTCTGAGATAGACTATAGACCACTTTTGTAACCCTGTAGATTGACAATGAAAGGTGCACATGACCCTAATTCGCAGTCTCCATGTCAGATACACAATTTCGACGCCCTACTGGTGGCGAAGCGCAATACGCTCCATACAGCTCAAAGAACTGCTGCATGACACAACACGGCTGCCAACAGAATCCATGCAATTGAGGCAACACGATCTTATAAAAACTGGCTACGATCACATTGCATAGCACTTTATCAAAAGCAGACATATTACACACAATAACCAAGCTGAAGAACTTAAGGGCTCTGGGGCCTGATGGCCTCTCTAACGCAAACTTAAAATCTGCACCAGAAGATTGGGCAAACTTGCTTAGCTTGATCTTTCAAAAATGTTCAACTTAAAACATAATCCCGCCTACTTGGACCTCAGCGGTGATTATTCCTGTATTCAAAAAAGGAAGAAAAGACGACCCAAGTAATTTCCGCCCGGTGGCTTTACTTGACATCATAGGGAACGTTTACGGATCCTTACTTCTGGAACATTTCAACTCATGGGCAAAAAACTCACCCTGTAATGACTCTCTTCAATCCGGGTTTAAAAAGGGAGTAGGAACCAGTATCAATATCTTCATACTGAGCATACTAAAATCAAAAGTCCTGGAAGCAAATCAGAAACTATACCTGGCATTCATAGACCTTACCCAGGCTTTTGATTTAGTTAATAGAAGAAAACTCTGGGAAAAATTAACCAACTGGGAATGTCCACCAGGAGATCTTCAACCCGGTTCAAGCCTTACATGCCTCTACCACCGTCCAGATCCGACTGAATTCAAGTGGCCTACTTTCGGCAGTAATACCAACTACCTGAGGTGTTAAACAGGGCTGCCCTCCTGCCCCGGCCCTATTTCTGTCATACTTTGGGGATTACAAAGAAACTAACATCTTGACACGATCCTTCCCCCCAGAACTGGGCAACATGAAAATTCCAAGACTTTTGTATGCGGATGATCTTATACAACTTGATCAGACCACAATTGGCCTACAATGCCAGCTGGCCTCACTAACTGAATATACGGAAGACAACGACCTAGAAGTGAAGAAGCAAAAAACGAAGATTATGGCCTTTGAAAAAAGATTTTAAAAAAATTGCAACAACTCATGGTTTTTGACAGCGAAAAAAGTCGAACAGGTGTCAGAATTAAAATATCTCAGGGTGCTGATCGACTCTACAGCTAAAGACTCAGCAATGCAACTACACCCTTTCGCAAAAATGAAAAATCTTATTTGACAGGCCAAAATTTTGGACAGAAAATATGGCCGTTTCTCTCTGATGCCCCTACTTAAATTCTATCGGGGTAAAGTCATTCCAACAATCACCTATGGAACAGACGCCATGCCTTCTCTCCCTAACTCCCTGTGGCCCACACTGGAGAGTCTTTTTTGGCGTTCAGTCCTGAACCTACCTACTTCCACACCGCTAGTCTTCATCAGATGGGAACTTTCACTCTCGTCGTTGGAGTCAATAGTAATAAGAGCTTCGATTATGCTTTACCGGAAGATCAAGGACCCTTCCTCTCCGACAATTTTTTCTATGGTACAAGTAGAGATGAACTCAGGTAAAAGCAAACTGATGACCAAATGGGAGACAATGTGCAAACTACAGCTGGAAACCTGTGGCAGCTCCACGGAAGAACTATTAGGCAATCCGACAAAAACCAAAACACGTTTAGACTAAATGGACTGGAGAAATACGTTGGAGAAGGCATCTGCGTACAAATTGACCAGTCATCTGCCCCCATCACATAGAAAACTAAACGAAGTTCCACCTTTTATGATAAGGCATCCGAGCAGAAAAACTTGAACTATTCTTCTTCATGCTAGGCTGAATTTACTGCATACAAATGAAATCTTGCATATAAGAGGCCTTTCTGCAACTAACACCTGCTGCTTCTGTAAAGACACTCGATCTATAGAAACATTGCAGCATCTTCTTCTATTATTTCCAAGAACATCTCTATATAGAACTCCTTATTTGCTTCACCATTTAGAGAAATCATACTTGACTGATGAAGCCCTCTGGTGGGACCGCTTAAAAGGGGTCTCAGACCTTTGTGGACAATAGCAGCCACCAGAATCCTGGATTTAATTTTTTAAAACAAAGCTCCGGAGACTTGGCAGAACTGATAAAGTCAGCACAAGCTTGTAAGGGGGGGCGGTTTTGTTTGTTTAGTGTTCTGCTCTACTCTGCTTATGTTCGTTTTTTTGCAGCGTGCTGAAACTATTGATTCTTCTTCTGTCTACTTTTTTTTACACTTCATTTTCTTAACACTTTTAACAAGTTTGGAGATTTCATGTCTATCTTGTAAAAATCACTTTGGTGATTATAACTCGTAAATAAAAAAAAAAAGAATATCATATGCCCAGGTTTCAGAGGTTAACTTCAAAATCCACCCTCATTCACCCATCGCTCAAATACGTTCATCCATCACAGACTGATTTTGACCTGTTTTGACAGTGGTATTGTTTTCTATAAAAGACGGCAGGCTTTGAGAACTCACAATTATTTTAGTTATTGCGTAGTGAGACTAAACTATTTGCCAAAAATCACACTCTTTGGTTAAACAGTGTTCTCCAAGCCTCTTGTTTTTTGGCTGGTCTCTTGGTGACTGTTGTAATACATTGCACGACCCCAACTAACCGCATGTAAGCAGCACAGAAAAGGGAAATAAATGACCGACTGCAAGAATAACATATACACAGGTACTTTTGCCCCCATAGCAAAAATCAAAAGCTGGCACCCATGAATATATGCACAGTAAGTGAACATAAATCTTAAAGTGAAATATACATAGGTAGTTCAATTGACCCCCCACACCCCTCAGAAGAAAATGTGCAAGACAAAATAGCATTGTATTTAAAGCAGTCACAATCAGGGGACATTAACTGCACCAGGGTCCAGGATTGCAACCTCTTATGCCACATCCTGGGAAAATACTCATGGCTTACTTGCCCTCTGTTATTATTATTATTATTATTATTTTTATTGTATTTATTGAGTGCGGCCTAGCTTCGAAAGGCAATAAAGCGCTTTACAGAGGTATAAAACAATACAGCTGCAACACAGAGTGCTTTTCAGAGGTAACAACAGAACAGATGTACAGTGGGCATAGAGGAGGTGTACAACTGTACAGGGTCGCGGGGAGAAGGAGGGCAGACGACGTCTAGTGAGTCAAGTGGTGTATGGGGGAAACGTGATGGCCTGGGTGTTGAGGAGGAGAGACTCCTTGAAGAGGTGGGTCTTGAGTTCTTTTCTGAATTGTAGGAGGGTGGGGGCAGGTCTGATACTGATGTGTAGGAGGTTCCATAGTCTTGGAGCGTAGGCAGAGGAAGCTTGTTTTCTGGTCCTTTCCTTTTAGAAGCAGTGGATTTCAAGTCTGCACGTGTCCTGGCTTCTGGTGGTGTGCTGTCTGCCAAAGATGCTGAGTTTCTCCGCGAGGTAGCTGGGTGACTTGAGGGCAACTGCCTTATAGATGATGCAGCAAGACTTGAAGGAGATTCTGCATGTGGTGTGATCCATTGAATGTCGATGAGTGGCGGGGTGATCTTTTTGTATCTGCCTAGACCCTTGATGAGGCATTAGGTTTAGGACACATCTCTGGGCACAAGGGACAAGATTGGGAACCCTTCGAGGAGGGCATTGCTCCCATCTAGGTGGGATTGGACCAGTGCTTGAACAGTGCATCTAAAGCTGTCAGGAGGGAGGAAGTACTTGACTTTCCGCTAGAGGGAGAGCTGATACCAAGCTGCCTCAGTTTTCTTAGCTATGTGTGTGTTGAAGGAGAGGTGTTTGTCGATGCGAGGAATTTCGGCATTCGCATGGTAGGCGTGCGCTCGTCTGGGCTTTTTGAAATTTTTAATTAAATGGAATGATGGTAGACCAACCTCAGGAAAATGTGTGGGGCTAATCCACACACATTTTCCTATGCTCAAACCATGACAAACGCATTGACCTCTGCACTCTGGACACAACCCACAGGCACAGTCCGCACTGCCTTATTTAGTTGGAATGTGACAGCCAGGAGTACACTATGTCATCTCCAGAAAGGGGAGCACCAAGCTTCCCCCTGCCATGGCCAGTAGGATTACCTAACAGAGGGACCATGGATAAGCCCTGCTCTTTTGTTAGGCCCTTTGTAAAGTAAATAAAAGTAAATGCACATGTGATGTCATCAGTGATGTCATCAATGACATTTGTGATGTCATCTTTGATGTCCTGGGTGTTAGTGTTAGTAGTGCACAGTGGTGCGGCCAATTATGGTTGCTTAGCCTACCATAACTGGCGAATTTCAGGGGTTTTTCGGTTTTACTTCGAACCATAATGTCACGTTTATAAAGGTTTTGTAAGTGAATTTGACAGGTTTTTAGTAGCGCAACTTAACCATAACGTCTCCTTAACAATGTTTTTTTAGTGAATTTTACAGGTTTTTAGTAGGGCAAGTTAACCATAACGTCCCTTTAACAAAGTTTTTTTTACTGAATTTCATAGTTTTTTAGTAGGGCAACTTAATCATAACATCCCGTTAACAAAGTTTTTTTACTGAATATACTCTTTCATGATGTGAATTTGGGAGATATGTACTATAATTCCCTTACTTTATATACATGTAACATAGAACATAAAGAACCCCATTGCTAATGATATTTGAAAGGCACGGACAGAGCGCCTGTCTGCGGATGGGCGCGGACGAGATCAACACTACCCAAACACTCAGGGGGTATCTGAAATTGTTCTATCATTCCATATGAAAAATGCACAAGGTAAAAAAACAACACATAAACACATTATAAGTACTAATAAGTAACCAATTGAACCTACACGTCTCAAACATTACCCATGCATTTAATTACTATGTAGAATGAAATGGATTATACCATAACAAAAAAAGATATGCCACCAACGTAATTACCTCACAGAAACTGTGCGGCCGGGAGCGACAGTAGATGCACACAGCACAACAAAGACAAATTACAAGAATATAGTAATTGAACTTCATTTTTCTTATATGTGCGTGTACTTTTTTGTATAAGGTGCAGAAAAAATAATGTATTTCTGTTGTTTTGACACAGAAATGTGCAGTACCTTGGAGTGGCTGGAGGAGAATTTTCTGCATGGGGAAATGTTGGAAGATAGCGAAAATAATGGTACACCTTCTCTGCATAAGCAAATGAATACTTTTATTATTATTATTATTTTATGGGCATTTAACATATATGTATTTATTTTTAACAGACCAGGTAAAAAAAGAAGACAGTCCACCAAAGGACACAGAGCAAGACAGCCTAAAACGGATAGAAGAGAAAATGGACATACTAAATTAAAATTTTAACAGGTTAAAGGAATGGTTCGCCCAAAAATTTTTATTTCAAAAATAGATAGGCAATATTAAAAAAAAACGATTGCCATTTTTTTTTCGAAGTCCCTATGTAAAATATTGAGCAATTCAAGCTCAAAGATAGCACATGGGAGCATCCATTTTGTGAAATGGATGCCCGCCGCTGTGCTCGCTTTGGCTTTTGCGGCACTAATGAAGGAAAAGCCAGCCAGCTGTAGTAAACAAAAGCTACCACTGGGTGGCTTTTCCTTCATTGGTGCTGTATGCGGAGGACGGGGATCGGAGACTACAGGCAGAAAAGCTGCAGCTGCATCTCGGTAAGTGCTATTTTTTTTATAAAAAGAAACACTAGCTGCATTTTTTTTTCTAAGTTTTCCGGGCTGGAGGAGCCAAGAAATCTTAGAAATAAAACCGCAGCTTTAAAAACGTTGTATTTATGTTTGCGGTAGCTTTTGAAGTGACCGCAAACATAAATACAACGTTATTGTGTTTGAAAACGCTGCGGTTTTTCTTTCTAAGTTTCTCAGGCTCCTCCGGCTCGGAGTAGGCTGAGAAACTCAGAAAGAAAAACCGCAGCGTTTTCAAACACAACCGCGTTGTGTTTCTGCCTGCCGTGGCTATCACTTTGGGTCTCTGGTGCTCCCCCAGGAGAGCACCAGAGACCCAAAGTGAAAGCCAAGGCAGGCAGAAACACAACACGGTTGTGTTTACATGCCGCGGTGTTTCTGCCTACAGCTGATTTCCCATTTGGGGCTCTCGGGCTCCCCACGGGGGGCCCGAGAGCCCCAAATGGGAAATGCTAAATGCTGCAATGTTTCTGCCTAAATCTGCTTTCCCATTTGGGGCTCTAGGGCTCCCCGTGGAACCATTTGGGGCCCTAGAGCCACAAATGGGAAAGCAGATTTAGGCAGAAACACAACGCGGTTGTGTTTGAAAACGCTGTGGTTTTTCTTTCTAAGTTTCTCAGGCTCGGAGGAGAAACTGGGAGCCCTAGAGCCCCAAATGGGAATGCAGATTTAGGCAGAAACACTACACGGTTGTTTTCCGCAATGCTAAATGCTGTAGTGTTTCTGCCTAAATCTGCTTTCCCATTTGGGGCTCTAGGGCTCCCAGTGGGGAGCCCTAGAGCCCCAAATGGGAATGCAGATTTAGGCAGAAACACAACGCGGTTGTGTTTGAAAACACAGCGGTTTTTCTTTCTAAGTTTCTCAGGCTTGGAGGAGCCTGAGAAACTTAGAAAGAAAAAACACAGCATTTTCAAACACAATAACATTGTATTTATGTTTGCGGTCGCTTCAAAAGCTACCGCAAACATAAATACAACCTTTTGAAAGCTGCGGTTTTATTTCTAAGTTTTCTGGGCTCCTCCAGCCCGGAAAACTTAGAAAAAAAAACGCAGCTAGTGCTTATTTAAAAAAAAAAAAAAATAGCACTTACCGAGATGCAGCTGCAGCTTTTCTGCCTGTTTTCTCCGGTCCGCGTCCTCCGAGTCCCGGCACTAATGAAGGAAAAGCCACCCAGTGGTAGCTTTTGTTTACTACAGCTGGCTGGCTTTTCCTTCATTAGTGCTGCAAAAAAAGCAAAAGCCAGTACAGGCGGGCATCCATTTCACAAAATGGATGCGCCCATGTGCTTGCTTTTGCAAATTGCTCAAAATTTTACATAGGGACTTCGAAAAAAAAAATGACAATCGTTTTTTTTAAATATTGCCTATCTATTTTTGAAATAAAACATTTTGGGCGAACCATTCCTTTAAGGTAATTTGTGGAGGAATACGTGAGAGGAAAAATTAGATATCACTGCCCCACCTGTACCTGTCCCCCTTCTCCATTTCCTAGTGAACCAACCCTCAAGAAGAACATAAACATCCATCCCATCATCCCCTCACAACCAGCCCGTGTTAAACCCTAATTCCCCTATATTCATTTCAGTATCTGCTTCCCCCTGTATTTCTCTTGATTGATGTATGTTTGTGTATTGACATTTTTTTATGTTAGTTGTAGTGGAATGATTTGGATCAAAATTATTTTGTTAAAAAGAGTTAAAATGTCAGCGGACAGCGCGCCTGTTCGGACTGGCCGTAATCAATATAATATGGATGTTCTAAGGGCAATACACCTACCCGTACCATTCGCAATCAAGATGGAACTAATCTTAGAACGCACGAGGTGTCCAAGTTGTCCGTAAATTAACAAAATGGGGTGCGTCCTAAGGACATTATACCTCTCTGTACTGGTCACAACCAAGATAAAACATGGTCTTAGAACACACCAGGTGTCCAGGATGTCTGTAAATGAACAAAATGGGAGTGTCCTAATGACACTATACCTGTCCGTACCGTCCGCAGCCAAGACAGAACTGTCCGTAGAACAGGCACGGTGGCCGGCATGTCCGTAGTCAAACAAAATGGAGGTGTCCTAAGGACATTGTACCTGGCCGTACAGTCAGCAGAACATCTACACACATGCGCATCACACCCATAAGTACTGCGAACATTGTGCCTGTCCGTAACTGTCCGTCTCACTTGTGTCGCACTCTTAATTAGTTTCAGGACCCAAACACTGTCCATAGAACACCTGTGCGCATGCGCACGTCCGTTACTCTGCATTTGGTGTCCAGCGGGCACCCATTTTTTTCACGGATGTGTTCACAATGTCATCATGTGACCGCACCCACGCTGAGCGTGTGGCCTAATTTGCGCAGTTTGTGTGCTTCCGCAACATTTCAAAAGAACTTATATAGACATGGAAAATTATTTTACAGTATAAAATCACCATTTCACATGTCCCATACAATGGCCCTACCTTTCAACGTATTGTTTTGAATTTTTGCAACGCTTTTGAGTGATCGATATGGTCACGAGGCGCACCCGTCCACCCCTATAAAAGGCCAAACTCCTGAGCTCATCTTCATTGTACTTCTGGCTATAGCAGATTGAGTTGTGCTGCCTTTACTGCTGTAGCGAATATTATCCAACCAATCCTAATGGCATCCATGGCTGCTGTTGCTTCATTAGCCTCAGCACCACCCCAAACCCTCCACCACCACCACCTCCCCAAGGGCCTGCAGAGGGAAATAGGCGTGAGGATGTAGAGAGCAAGGAAGAAGAGGAAGAAGAGAATGAGGTGGAGGAACTCCGCACTACAAGCACTCGCCGGGAGTCGTGGGTGTGGCGGTTTACTGTTTGTGGAAACGTACCAAAAGCACGCGCGGACCAGGTCAGGTGTAACCAGTGCAAGTTGGTGCTGAGTCGCGGGAGACATGGTGCGTAGAGCTTTGGTACGACAACCATGAAGCGACACCTAACTTCGTTCCACAGTGCGGACATTCGCAAGGTGGTACCATGTGACGAACGTAGTAGGTTGAATTCCTCCACAGCATCCTCTGAGTCCGATCCTCTCACCACAAGAGACACTCCTGTGGGAGAGCGCATTCCTCCAGCTGCCTCACAGGCCATTTGCGATGCTGTTGACCCTTACCTTTCGGGGGTCACAATATTGTGTATGTACTGCGACGCAGTACTCTGCAGGGGGGAGACTCTTCGAAGTGCTTTTGAAACTACGGTCATGGAGCACCAGAAGAACTGCTCCCTACCTAAGTAAAGTCCACCCTACATCTTTCTCTCTCCACCTGCTCTTTCTTATCCCCGTGGTTGGTGTCTCTTCCTTACCCTCCTTCAACCTACTCTCCTAGTGTGTTGTGTGATAAAAAATAAAAAAAATGGAAAACAACAGAAATTACAGAAAAGGCTCTTTTCAGAGCCGCCTTTCTCAGTTTAACAATGGAACTATCAAGTGGCCGGTGTAGGCCCCCACGCATTTTTCAAAAAGTCTGCGGACAGTCGTAGGACGCACAAAAATGGATGGTGCAAGCAGAGCACAACCAATGCACATTTCGCTGGGAGTAAGTGGTGGCTCTAAAAAGAGCCTTTTGGTGGTGATTTGTGTGTTTCAAAAACTGTGGATTCGAAAAAACAGATTGCCAAATAGGTGACTATGAATCCTAAAAAGCTTGCAATGCATTTTGAACATTTCGAATAAAAATCTGATTGCCAGCATATGTGAGATGGACTCCATCTCTGCGAAAAATGAAAGTGCTGCAAAGCAAAACGTTTTCATTGTGGAATGAGGACATGCCAACATCTCTTAGAAAGGCACAAACAGCCTTATTGACATTGCGCCTCGCCTTCTCCATTTGTGGACCAAGTACAGAAGAATGCAGCCACATTTGTCTTTGTGCAATACGGGAAAAAACTACTTGGCAATTTGGAAACATGTCCATGACCTTCACAAGTCCTTCCTTCATTGCAAATTGCAAAGAAATTCCAGAGGCATGCCCTAAACTGTTTCCTCCACAATGAATGATAATTAATCAGGACGACGCTCTGTCTGTAAATTAGCACAGAGAGGTACCAAGTCCAGCCACTTCATTCCACGCACCCCATACCAGTGCACTTCCACATGAGAAAATCCAAGATCTGCAGATATACCGTGACTTTCTGCATGCACCTTCAACCAAGGTATCCATGAGTCTCCCAAAATCCAGATAATCTGGTTTCGAGCACACAGAGCCATAGCTGTCTGGTCTCCTGTCAGGAAAAAGACGTTCGGAACACACCCACTGAACTTTACTGACCAATCCCTAGCTTCGCACATTCTCATTTGCATGCGTCTCCACCCCAGAAACCCTGTTGATAATACGCTCTGCATGCAGACTACCGCCATGTCCGTGGACACGAAGAGGATCTGAGCATGACGACTGTACATTTAAATACTATTCCCCTTTTCCCCTTTAAGGTGGGCTCAGAAAAGAGCCGTTTTTTTGTTTTTTTGGGCAGATGCCTGACGGACACCTGTTATTTTGTGTTTTTTTTATTTTTTTTCTTCTTACTTTACTCCTACAATCATTACAGAACCTTCTCCAAAGCAAGCCTTACATTCCAAAAGAACGTGGCATTTCCCAAAAAACATAACGAAACACCATCTGCTTCAAAATAAGCCGCATGACTGGAAACAATGTTCTTGTGGCTGCAGAAAAACATACCAGCGCGTAATATGAAAGCACGCATGCCGCGATTGATGGTACACCTCCCAATGCTTTGATCAGGACAGAAAACATAACTGTTGTCCCATTTTCCTCTAGGGAGTAAGCCAGAAATAATTACTTTTGCAGTTGGAAAGATATTAATGACTGCTTGCACCAACTGTTCCAAATCTTCCAGCAAAGTAGGTGAAGTCACATAGTTCAAATGGCAAGCACCGTAGTGCAAAAGTACCACATGGGGACTGGTCATCCTACGCATATCTCTACAAACTTGGATAATTGCTGCAACATTGCAATCAGTCGCAGCGCTCCACACTACCTCCACTCATCTAATATCGAAAGTGTGTGCCACATGCCTACTTTCGGAATAGTGCTGTAAACAATGGACACAAATATCTCTGAGCACCAACACCCTCACTGTCTCCACCTCTGCCATCTTCACTACACGCACCATCTTTCGACACAAATGAACAATATGAACATCTGATTGGCTGATGCCTACAGTCCCCTTTCCATGCTGGATTTGCTCTAGAACCCAGTATGTGGCACGGCCTACCCGCGGACAAGCGCCATCTACGTGCGGCACGTAACTCTTAGCCAGTCCTTCTACGCTTTCCACATCACTCGCAAATCCATTCCCTCATTGGACACAGCGAAGCAGTCACACAACCATCCAGTAATCACATTCAAGATCTCTACATCTAACTCCGTCATCAGAGTTCCGCACTTCAAATGTACTGTTGATCACTCTGAATGCAAGTCGCATATCATTGCAAAGCACCTACTTCAAAAATGACTGTGCAAGTGTCGCAGATTTCTGCTTACAGCTCCATGCATATGCACATGCATGAGTACAAAGTACAGGTATGCATATTTTATTCAGGGAACATGTGCAACCCTTATGATTTCATTTAAACAAATTAATGCCACTAAATCTACATAGCCAATACATAACAACGCTACCCCTTTAAGTGCAAGCCTTCCGATTTTTCATTGAGAAACCGCACTACTTCTTACTGTCTCCCGCATAACCTATACATACGTAACAACCCTCCCAATTTAGGTGCGAAACTCGATTTTCCATTAGAAAATGACACAATTTTTTACTGTCTACCGCCTAAATTAATGATACTTCCAATGCGATCGTATGAGAAAAATAAATGTTCCCGATTGCTGTGGTCACATCTCCCTCTGAGGTTCTCCCGATTTTTCGCATTCGTACTTATAATATGAAAGTAGTCAAATTTTTCCCATCTAATATAATGACCTATCACTTACAAACCTCTCTGCTATAGACAACACAGTTTAAAAAAAACAAGGGGATTTCATGAAGTGAAAATTGTACTCATTTGCGAATCAAGTTCAACTAACATACTGCAAATAACATATAGTGAAATAAAATGCACACATGCCCTGTGTTGAGATATCAAAGGAGAATACTCAGACGAAAGATGCAAAATGAACGTGTACATTAACATCACTGCTTTAAACGCAGAAAGTTACTAACTTCTTCCTTTTACAATTGCAGTGAAGACTACTCTCCTGAAAATCAACAGCATCTACACTGCAAACAACATATCCGAAGAAACCTGGTCATTCCGCAAAAAAAAGTAAAAAAGTAAGTACAGTACTACCTTTATATTCTTACTGTTCCTCAAAGAGACTGTGTGGGTTATTTATGTAATTTGCGCACCAAAAAAAACATTGATTTCTGAACCACTCTGCCCACAAATCCCCATTTATTAAACAAAGAATAACAGGCAGAATGGCACATAAATCCCTGAGTTTTTGGAACACAAATAACATACAGAAGCCTTAGAATGTAAGTACTACAAAACAAATAGCTGTTTTAATTTTATACCATTACGTTTACTATTAATGCTTCTCCTCACCACTAGCTCACTTTCTACTCTCATCTGTAGCACAGTGTAGTAATATACAAACAGAAAAATAGCCTTCCCAACTCATTGTAACTGCCCAACGCACATTCACACACCACCACAAACTGCTTCCCCATCAAACTCATGCACGCATGCACACAGCACACATACATTGTACAACAGACCAAACCATGGCTTTTTTTTTTCAACAGACCCCAAAGAATGCCTGCCATGAAGCAAGTCCGTAGAAAGGGATGCAGAAATAGAGCAAATGAAAATAAAAGTGCCAATAGTAAGTATCCATCTCTAGCAGAGTTTGTAGAGAACGTTGGAACAGCTCACACAGTCATTTAGCGAAACAAAGGAAGCTTCAACTACCGAAACTTTGGCTCCTCTATCAAAATGTAGCACGAAACAGAAAACGCTTTAAAAGAAATTGGCTACCAGAACTGCTAACAGTGCTCCTATGAATCCTGATATAGTCCTTCAGAATCTAATAAGAAGAGGAGCGAGATCATCCTCAACCCTTAAAACCTACGGTAGAAAATTAATCCTACAAGCTGTCGTAGACAGTGCAATCCTTCTCAAAAGGAAGTTATTTATTTTAGTGTTAAATAGGATGAAACCACTAACAAAACTAAGTACTAAACTACAAAAGAAACTTCTTAATAAACGGAATGTCAACAAAAATAACTTCTTAAATATTTTTGGAAGTGAATGGAGTCATACAACGACCACAGAACCATATTTTAATGAAGAAGCATACAAACAAAATCAAACAAACACAATTGCCATCCATAGCAGTGGACAAGGATATGAAAAAATCAATAACACCATCATGGAACAAGAAACACTGCTTACAAAAGTATCCCCTGAAAACTCAGAATTACATCTCCATTCAACTGAAACAGACCGTCCAGTATACAAATGGCACGTCAATGTGTAACATTGCTAACAAGTCTTTCAAATCTTTACATCAGTTCCTCAATCAGGATGTGAAAGGTAAAGACAAAATCAAAATGAAAGTGCTGCAAAATATGGATATCTATCCAGTGCGCAAATACACAAGACTACAAGGACCTTCATTAGCCTGCATTGCAGGACCTATTTGCAAAAGCACCTTCCATGATATCAAAAGAATATCAATACATCATTAAAGTGTGAGAAATCTAGTGTACAAACTGTACTATGCTAAAAGTCCAGCTTTAGAATTGGCCAATTTAAATACCACTCTTCTACATGGTACGCCCAAATACCTACAAGAAGAAATCAACCGTATCCAGAGAAAATATTTTGGAAGTGAAAGCCACTTACAAAATGCAATAGTTTTAAAACAGACTAGCAACAATTCAGCACATAGCAACCTTCTATTACACACATACAAAAAAGAAATACTAAAATGTAAAAGTACATCGGCTGAAGTACCAAACCATGTGTGTGTGTGTTGCCGCAGAACGTTTTACAAAAGGAACACAAAAACTATAGATGTACCATACAAAATAGAAGACAATGAAGATTCTAAATGGTTTGAATTAGCTCTCTACCGTTTAGCAGAAAACAAATACCAAATAAGTGAACCCCTAATATGTTGCAGTTACTGCACTACAAAACTAGACAACAACCAAACTCCTTCACGTGCTATCACAAATAATTTGGAATTATTCCCACTACCAAAACCCCTGCAACAACTCAATTTGTATGAGAGCATCATAATTCAAACAGTTCACCCATTTCAAGCAATAATACGCCTTCAACCAAAAACAGCAAAATTACCTCCCTCTGAATTGGTGAAAGGCATTCGTGGCAAAGTAGTTTATTTGCCATTTAATCTGACAGAAAATGTGCACACTCTAGGAGTTCAACGTCCAATAGAGCATTCTTTAATTGTCTTAGCAAATGGTGTACCAACAAAAGACAAAAGAATTTGGCAACAACTGGTGGACTTACATAAAGTTAGACAAGCCTTACAAAATCTGAAAGACAATAACGAATACTACAAAGAAATAAATATTGAAGAAAGCTTAAGGGAAACAACAGAAATAATTCAAGAGTCATCAGAAACTGGTCAATTTGAACTTCTGGATCCTGCTGCAGTATCCACTCTTTTGGACCATTACACAATTCATCCATTGCACTCTAATGAGAGCATAGATGATGCACTAGAAACTTACCAAATGCGACAAACTAAAGCATTGTGCATATGGGAAAAAAGTATAGAAGCACATACTTTTCCACTGCTATTTCCTACTGGCAAGGGCAGAAGATACGATGATAGACCCACTCAGATTACGGCATCAGAATACCGCTCATTACGAATGTATTCTCAAGATCCCAGATTTAGACAAAATGTGGAATACATATTCCACCAACTCTTTGAAAGTAAACTAGCAACCCTATGTTACGGAGTTGCACACATATTGAAATCTGGAACCCACTTTCAAAATATGTCAGCTACACAATTAATACAAAAAAGTGCAAGAAAAAGATGAGGTTTTACAAAAGTATAACAAATCTGTTTGCAAACATGCGTGGTATGAAAGAATACTGGTTCCGATGGCACGGAGATGTACGTTGTATGATCAGAAACCTTGGACCACCCACTTGGTTTGTTACATTAAGTTGTGCAGAGTATGCATGGAAAGATTTACATGAGTTCCTATGCATATCAAACAACAACAAAACCAACATACATATACTAACACCTGGAGAACTTTGCTCTCTAGATCCTGTTACTGTGTCAAGATATTTCCATCATCGTTTCATTGCTATGCTACACTTTATTTGTAATAAAACTGTTCCTCCCCTCAAAGAAGTGCAACACTTCTTTTGGAGAAAAGAATATCAAGCCAGAGGAGCACCACATATTCACATGCTTTTATGGATCAAAGGTGCACCTAAATTTGGTCAGGACAGTGATGCCACTGTTTTGCAGTTTATCCAAAAATATGTCACTTGTGAAATCCCTTCACAACGGACACATAGTGACCTTCATGGACAGATTTTACAATTTCAAAGACACAAATGTGGCAAATATTGTCGTCGCAAATACAAAAGCAAAGGGAAATACTACACCAAATGCTGCTTTGGTTTCCCTAGACCTGTTACAGAAACAGGTGAAGTGAACAACTTCATGTCTTCAGTTCGACATAGTGTTAAAGGTAAATCACCTAAGAACACGTATTACATAAAAAGAACAGAAGAATCAAAATATATCAATGATTACAATGCAATCATTGCCCTCTTATGGAATGCAAACATAGATGTGCAGTACATTGCAGACAATTCCACTGCAGTTGCACGATATGTTACACCCTACTTAACAAAAGCAGAAAAAACAGAGCTTCAAGACCTCTGGACTGATCTATCGTCAGACAAAACACTATCTCAGAAATTGTACACACTACGCATAAAAATGCTCTCTCATAGAGAATGTGGCGCCTATGAAGCGGCAGATCATTTAACCGGTACTGCTTTGTATGGAAAATCAGAAAACATAGTATGGCTATGTCTTGGTCCTGCTAAATCTAGAAAAAGAGTTCTGAAATCATATGAGGATATAGAAACAATTGCCAGAAATGATCCCAACAGCCACGACATTTTAAAAAACAATTTACTGGACGCATACTATCCGAACAGGAGTACCACTTTGGAAACCATGTGTCTATACCACATAGCTCAAAACTTTGTATACAAAAATAATATAAAACCCAATGAAAGCAAAGGTAGATATAGAGTGACAGATTGTGAAGGCAGCTTAGTGAAACTTATCAAACAAAGCTTAATTAATCATGTCAAATTGTCATTAAAAACTCCTCAACAGAAAGAACTATATTACATGTCCCTGCTACAACTTTTTAAACCATGGAGAAAAGAGAAAGAGATACTAGATAACTATGACTGCTGTGAAGATGCTTCCAAAACAAATGAAAGCACTATCACCGATGTGAACTTTACCCAGTACAAAACAATGTTGCACAATGAACAGCAGCATGAAGAAGAACTTCAGGCCCAACAAGATAAGGACACTTCCGATAGTAGTCAACCTTCTGTAACAGGAAGTCAAGAATCACTAGGACAGCCACTAATAGTAAATGAGGCAGAATTAGCTATGACAGAAGTGGAAAACACCATGTGTCACTATGAAGAAATTGTAGAAGACTTAACTGTACTACAAGCACAACTTAACAAAGATCAGTGCACCATTTTTGAAGAAGTAACAAAAGAAATTGCACATGGTGTACAACACGAAAATAAAGAATGTACCTGCCAAAATTACAAACCTATACTGCTGTACGTCAGGTGGTCATGAAAAACATTCTTAATCAAAATCATCAGCAAGTTCCTTCAACAATTGACAAGCAACAAACTGTCAGCTGTTGTAACTGCCCCCACAGGTTTAGCTGCCTACAACATAGGCGGTGCCACTTTACACCGATTACTACTCCTTCCAGTAGAACACCAAAACAAATTAGATTATTACAAACTTTCTGCAGAAGCTGCAATGGAACTACGCAGAGTATTAAAACAAATGAAAATGCTACTAATAGATGAAATGAGCATGGTCTCCAACCTAATGTTGGCTTTAATTCACCTCAGATTGCAAGAAGTACTTAAAACAAACTACGAATAACTCTTTGCAGGGAAACACATTATCGTTTTCGGAGATCTTCTACAATTGACACCAGTGAAAGGTGAACCTATTTTTAAAACCTTAGGACACATAGGACACAAACTCTGCCGTAAAACGGTTGCCAGCATAGAAAATGTGAACCTTTAGCAACATTTCCAATACAGAGAATTAACAGAAAACATGCGTCAATCTGCAGATCTCACTTACGCCAACATTTTTAAAAGTATTACAGTTGGTGTACTATCTGAAGAAGCTTAAGCAATATTGTAAAACCGGCACATTCATGCACTTTATGGCAATAAGGCATGTGCTACTGATGTTATGGAACAATTAGCGCACAAAAATGTCAATTGTATGGCCTTAATGTCAACTCTTGCAAGCTGTTTCAAATTCAATGAAACAATGTTAAAAAAAGAAATGAAACCAATAATGGAAATTTGCTCCACAGACAAACTAGGCATACATGGTATGACACTACCCATGTGTGAGCAAGCCGCAACAAGACTAAATACCTTAGAAAATTCAATCTCCAACACAGCTGGGTTGGAAAAAATATAAAAATTATCCTTAAATTGTAGAGTAATGCTTAAACGTAACCTTGACATGGAGCAAGGGCTAGTTAATGGGGCACTGGATACAGTTGTTGGCTTTCAAACATACCCACGTGACAACAACATTCAGTTTGTCAATATTCGCTTTGACAAACTTTCAGAAGTGAAAAGGATAGGGCGCTCAACTGCTCGATTCCTTCTCTTCAAAGACATGTATGTACGTAGAGAACCATTTTCTCTAACTCTTGCATATGCAGTCACCATTCATAAATCCCAAGGTCTTACCCTAGACAAAGCATTGATAGATATAGGAAACACAGTCTTTAAAGAAGGCATGAGCTACGTAGCACTATCACACTTACGTACACTTGACGGTCTATTTCTAATCAACTTTGATGCAAGTAAACTGAACGCTGATATTCCTTGCATTTTAGAATAAATAGACTGCGTTCACTGTACACCCGCCATCTGAAATCATATGCTGTTCCAGTAAAAGGAAAACGTGGTAAAAGAAAACTAATTCAAACAGAAATGCAACAGAATCTTACAGCAAATCCTTCAAAGAAAACAAAAGAATCTGAAATTTCATCAATTACCACAAGCAAATAAGAACCTATTAGGGAAAGTAAATCAGGTACTTCTTCAAAGAAGGAACAGAAACTCTGAAAAAATCACTCAGAGACAGAACTAGCTGGTCCATTCAAATTTTCAAATGGAACTGGTGTAAGTTGTTATGCAAATGTAGCAATGAATATTCTATTTCAATTGCCACCAATTGTTAACAATATTTACTTTCACAGTACAGACCAATTGTGTTTGCAAATGTTAGTCCTTCATAGAAACGCAACACACACAATCCTGACAACACGTATAGTGTTCACTGAATAAGGCAAGAATTGGACTACTGTGCTGGACTGGTGAGATTCACTATAAACTCACAAGAAGATCCACAAGAATTTCTAATGTACTTACTACAAGTACTGAAAAACAAAAACATACCTATAAATGAAATCTTCCAGATTTCATACATGTGGAAACATACATGCACTCTCTGTAACAATGTGACACAGGAACAAATCCCAAATGAGCGATTTGTGTATGTATCCATACCTAATTATGAATCCATTCCATTTCAGCAACTTCTACAGAATGCAAACCATGGCAGATTATGTACTATGTGCAATTCCGATAATCGCTCCACCTTTCTGATACAAACACATAGTAACTACATAATACTTATGCTTCTATGGTACAATGCAGATGCTACCAAAAACAACTGCAAGCTGACTGGATTCACACACGGTCAAGTGTCACTTGGTAAGAAAACCTTTACAACAATAGGTATAATCTACCACGCAGGAGCCACAACCAATGCAGGTCGCTACACTGCATATATTGAAAAGAAATGTGGATGGTTTGAATGTAATGATAGTACCATTACTGTAAAGCAGAGATTGCCAGCTAATCTTACAAATGCATATTTAATTTTCTTAAAGCCAAAATTTAACAACTAATCTGTACATCAACATTAACAAAAAGTTCAAGTAAAAGGCTATAAACAGTTAGAATACGTCAACAGGTATCTAACTGCCCAAGAGTGTATAACAACCACACAGATAAATAAATACCACAGATCCGTAAGAGAAAATACACAGTTAGAATACGCTAACAGGTATGTAACTGTTTAAAAAATCTGCAACAAGCCAACTTACATAACATTAATCAGAAACAACAAGTAAACACTCAAAGGACACAAAGAAATAGTTTGTTGCATAGCAAAGAAAGGGTTTTTGTAATCCAAAAAGGATTTTTTTTTCCCCCAGACCCAAGGATTTGAAAAACAACCACAGAAACTGAGCAAAATGCACAGTACACTGGTTTGTAAACTAAATATGAGGGTAAAAAAAGCTAAAATGTCTATTGTACAATGTAATAAGTCTTTATAAAATACAAACACTAACATGCTCTTTTCTTTTATCACAGAAATTAAAAAAGGATATTTCCGCCAAGTACTAAAGTCATTTAAGAAATATATGGAATCTCAACAAAGTAAACAGTAAGTATAATTTCACACATGTTATACATATTCGAATCTATAGTCTGATCTATGGCAGTAATATGGTGCAGTGGCTGCAAGCAGGGCCTAGAGTGTTGGATGTATAACCTTCCACCTACACCCTGCGGCCAAGCAACCAAGACTGTAGGTCCTACCCACAACCATCGCAGCATATCAAAACCATGGTGGCTTATAACTTCACTGCTTATAACTTTGGTCTTGGGTGCATGATCTGCGGCCATGCACCTAAGACTCTAGGTCGTGCACACAACCACTGCACCAGAGCACACCCATGCTGACTTATAACCTCAGTGCTTATAACTTCAGTCATGGGTGCATGGCCTTTGACCATGCACCCAAGACCCTAGGTCCTGCCCACAACCACTGCAGCATATCACACTCATTCTGACTTAAAACTTCACTACGTATAAATTTTGGCTTGGGTGCATGGCCTTTGTCCTACGACCTACGGCCATGCACCCAAGACTCTAGGCCCATGCCACAACCACCGCAGCATATTACACCCATGGGGGCTTATAAATCATTAGCACACCCATAGAATGAAACATTGTAACTGTAGCATGTACTCAATTTGCACCCAGGACTCTAGGCCCTGCCCACACCTACCAGATACATAATCGATTGTATGGGTGTGATGTATGAATGTGATATGCTGCAGTGATTCTGGGCAGGGTCTACACTCTTGGGTGTATGGCCTACGGCCTGCAGCGATGCACCCAAAACTCTACATCCTGCCCACAACCGCCGCACTGTATAAAACCCATGTTTGCTCTTAACTTCAGTGATTATAACTTTGTTCACCCAAGACTCTAGCTCCTGCCCAGAACCACCACAGCATATCACACTCATTGTGGCTTGTAACTTCACTACGTATAATTTTGGTGGTTGTGGGGAGGGCCCAACACTCTAGGCCCTCCCCACAACCACCTGATTGATGTGTGATTCTACGGGTGTATCTATAGTTGTGATATGCTGCATTGGTTGTGGCCAAGGCCTAGCATCTTGGGAGTATGGCCTACGGCCATGCACCCAAGACTCTAGGCCCTGGCCACAACCACCGCAGCATATCACACCCATGGCGCCGTATAAATCAATAGCACACCCATAGAAACAAAAAATGTAACTACAGCATTTACTCAATTTTAATGTTTGCTAACACCACGCGTGTCCTTAGAACAGTTTCAAGTTGCCTGCGCACACCACAGACTGAAGTACTATCCTTATGATACCCCTAAATTTCAGTACTTACAAACATCCCGGACAAGACAGGCATATGGAATACATCATTAACACCTGCCGCCTAAACAAATACAGTATTTCACCCATCTCTTACTCTCTGAACCTCCCCACACACTGTGACACACCAAAACAGTTTCCGAAACAGCATTTCGCCTCTGGTCACTGCCGCGCTGTCGGCGGATCCAAGATGCCAGGTGCATCCAAACAATCTGACGTACATCACGCCTCATTCCAGCCAATGGGTGGAGATGTTGCGTGTCCGCGGTCATGACGCCAGCCCCTTAGCCAATCGTTATCTTGTACATGGAGCGAACAGGAAAGTGTGACTGCCGAGCAGACATAGATATCACTAATTTTTTTAGACCTACTTTTTGGTTGTTTTAAAGAAAACTACTGGACGGATTGTCACCAAATTTACAAAAATACGCTTTCGGGACCAAGCCCCTGCCCCTGCCACAAATTTGGTGAAAATCCGTCCAGCGGTTTGGCCTGTAGGCGTGCGCAAAGTTTTTCCCCCATTCAGTCTATGGGAAAAAAAGATGTTTTGGGACCCCCATATAACCTTTCCCCCCGTTGACCAAACATCACCAACCTTTGCAAAAAAAATCAGAGTGACCCGTATACTTTTTTTGCAAAGTTTGGTGAGGGTTCGTCCAGGGGGAGCAAAGTTGTAGGCCGCCCAAAAAGTGCTCTTCCTATGGAAACAGAAACTTAACCATAACTACACAGCCACTACCGTGAATGTGTAATATACATATATATATATGCACAGACACACACAGATATATACACACACACAGATACATACACAAAGATATAAACACACAGACACAGAGATATACAAACACACACAGATACACCCACACACATTCATCCACCATCACACACCCATACAGCTTCTCTGTCATTCACATGAGCACCCAGAACATTCACACTGCATGCACATGCATTCTCACACCCATGTGCACAATTCAAAATGCCTTCATTGACATGCAAGCACTTACAGACACACCATTGCATACATAGATACACACATTTACACACAGCCATGCATGCAAACATTCGTACACACATACAATCCTTGCAGACACCACACAAGCATACACAAACAACATTTCTTTTTTTCCTTGCATGTTGTTTGCCTCTATGCTCGGCACTACCTCCTAAACTACCCATAGGCTCCCGCCTAATGCTCTCCATGTAGGCAGAAACCAGGAAGCAGGGAGAGCCTCCGAGTTCCTGACATGCGTGCAGCGTGGGAGCTGGAGAGTGATCCCTGCTGCTCAGCCGGCGGGGTGAAATCTGTAAATGCCCTGAATAACAGGCACAGGGGAACTGTTATCAATCTCCCCAATTATATGCAAGAGGAACTGGGCAGAGGAAATCCCCTGCACCAAAAACAGAAGATCCAGTCATAGGACAAAGTTTTACTGCCTTTACTAAAAATTCAATGACCGGGATCGAAGCGTGAACAATTCAGCATTTGCCACACTCTCTCGTCAGTTTTGAGACTGCCATCCAGTTTTGGTAATATGTGATGTCACAAAATGAAGTTACATCCTAGAAAACCTAACAGGACTCAGGGTTGGTTAGTAAAGTAAACTGCATATACATTCTGTAACGGGTTAAAGTGGCTATTGTGTAAAACATATCTGGTGGCTCCTCCTGTGACCCCCTCTGGATGTTGCGAGTACAAAGATTACAGGTTAGTGTGTGGTGATTGGAGGATCCAACACTGTATGAGCTTAGCGTGGAATGTGGATAGGGATTGCGCAAAGAGGGTCTTCTCAGCCTTGGGGCTTTGGAAAGTTACCAGGCCAAGTGCAGCTTCCCAAGGGGATAGGAACGACCCTGAAGGTGCTGTAAGTCTCGACAAATTACCATCTCTGATCTCCTAGGCCTTGAGAGAGAACATTCAGCTTTGAACTTGATATTGCTTTGTATCATCTTGCATTCAGTTCTATAGGAACAGCCACCTTAGTGTGGCTCGAATGAATAGGCTCTGTCTTGCAGGTTCAGATCACTTGTGTAGATACCACAGAATTGATTTTTCCTGCATGCAATTATGAGGATTTTCAGCTTGTATACTGTGCAGGTGTCTTATCCTTTCTGCTGACTTGTAACTTTCCTTCTCTCAGTGTCCTTGGCAAGGCTGTGCACTGTGCTGCACTGGAAGCCGGTCTGTGTGTTTCTGTGAGATCAGTCTGTCAGTTCATCTCTGCATTCTCAAATCCATTCTGCTCCTTCCATCCATTCGAATGTACTTGTGGCTTCCATCTTGATATACATGGCATCCCATTTTAGTTGTGTTTAAGCGTCAGCAAACAGTTTGTATGTATGTGTGTGCGACTTGCGGTTTCTGCTCTTCGAAAGTGGGTGTGCATTATCTATCAAAGTGAGTCATAAGCATGTTCTTTGGGTCTACCAGCAGTCGATCTAAAGTGTCTGCGTAATGTCATGCAGGGATGCCTATGTGCTTCATGTCTAACACATCTATGTCAGTATGTCAGTCATGAAATCATCAGCTTCTTCTGGGTTATAATCAGTCAACCTGTTCCATTGACTGCAGCTGTATCTCTTCAGCACCATCATCTGGACAGGGTCTGAATGGTTGTCTGAGTGAGTGGCATTTTTCACACCTATGAAACATCAATGATGGGGGGCGCACAGGAACGATGTACACCTTTCGTTTCTCTGTTGCCAAAATGAGAGTGGGATAGGCGCAACTTTGGCCACTTTTAGATCTCCCTCTTCCATCCACCCTCTGGTCGATAGATCAACCACATTTCATTGAGCGTTCTCCCTGCTCATGTACAGCTTTGGCATCCATACTTTCGCCACTCCTCCGAAGTGTCTGTGATTTTTCAGTTGTTTGTATAAGCTCCAGGTCATGTAGCAGCAGTCGCTATCGGGCTTACACCACACCCATCTTCCCCAATAGTTGTGTGGATCTGGGGGAAATGAGAACTGGGTGCCCAGAGGGAACAGAGGACAAAGCTCCAGGTGTGATTCCAATACATGGAAAGTCTGTATCTCTCTGTCTGTTTTTGTCTCTACGTCCAGTAATATTTTCATCCATATTGTCTTTTCGGTAGTCTTCTTGCATTGTGCTATAGCTACCCTAATAACACAGAAGTGGAATAATACTAGTACTAAAGCAGCTGTGAGTACCTTCAGTATGCTAGCCATCCATGGTCGCATCCAGGAAAAGATGTACACCAGCCAATCTCCATCTTCTCCTATGGGGTGTGTCACCGCCTCCATTTTAGCATGCATGTCTGATAATTGCATGATTGCCTGAGTGAGTGTCCTCCATCGTGGGAGGGCACGTACGTGTAGCAAAAAGGCCCGATCTTGGTGCACACGCCTCCTCAGAGAGCTGTGAGGAGGTCTAGAACATATCTATTTTGTAGAGTCATCAGCCTGACAGCTCTCAACAATTCTTTGATAGCATTGAACCCCTTGATGTTTAAATGCATTGTCTGCAACAGTTCCCATCTGGTGATCTGGAGCCATTTGTCATTCACCTTGGCCTGAACTCCTGTAACTACGGACGCAAAGAACATTTCAGCTCTGCTGAACAGCCTGTGCTCTGGGGGTATTGCGTCCAATGCGTCTTCCAGTTTAGTTGATGCATAGTTTCCCCGCTTCGCTCTTGTAAGCTTCACAGATCGATTCTTCCTTTGGTGTGTGTTCATTTCGGGGAACCCATCGACTTGTATGTCATTTTGAGGCACTACTAACGAAGGTGTGTTCAGTTGCACTAGAGCAACTTTGGTGCTAGGTGAAGGTATGCATTGGACCTGCGGGCCCTGTAGTGATTCATTAGCACTGCGGTATTGACCTTCGTGCCTGGTATCTTCGATATTCATTTGCAATTTTTGTTCTCTCTAACTTTCACAGGGCCATTGTTCTAGAAACACAAGGAAGCATTCTCGAGCTGTATTATTGGCATAGGACCTGCTTCATTCTCCACCCAGGTGAGCAGCTTTGTGTTTGCTACCCATTCCTTGAGGCAATCATCACTTCTGCACCACTTATACTGGAACTGTCAAGAGTGCATGTGATTTGCTTCCTACCATCCCTTTCTCCCATCCTTCTCCTGTGAATATCTGTCCATTCACCAGCAACTGAGGTCTCTCTCAGCATTCTGGTATCCCTCCTATCTCCTTTTGTCATGTCTTTGGGCATTGTAACTCCTTTTGTGTCAATATTCTGGCTTCTCCTTTGTTTGGGCCATCCAGAATGTACTCTATTGTCTTGTCTGTGCTCCAATAGTGATCTATAATTTCTTGAGTCTTGATATAGCTATCTTCATACAAGAACATCTTCTGTGACATCATTTTAGTGTGGCCCACTGATAGGTGCATAAGGCATTGTGCTCTGGCTGTTGGGATTTCTGTTTCTATGAATGTTCTGGAAGCACTCATGGCGTAAAGGATGAGAGAGCAGGCATAGCAGCTCTCCTTCGTGTCTCTCCTCCCACCTTGGTCATATGCTGATACCACACGTTGTTGGACATGTGGGCCGAATCAGCTAGATATGCATCTACGTGTTCAAAATCTATATCTGTGCTTCACTTGAGTTTTTTGACCTCTCGGGCAGCGCTGGTTCCATCGTTCAGATATGGCTTCAGTAATAGCAGGAATAGGGGTTGTATTAACATGTACTTCAGGGGGCGTGTGAAACAATGCAAACTTTTGTAATGCAAAGAGGGTGAAGGAGTAGAGACAGAAGGTTGCAGAAAACATTAAAACAATTATTATCGCCATAGATTCCATGTCTTGTAAGACTGTACACCCCCTCTCTTCTCCATCGAGTCAGCAAAACCACTTGCAAAACCCTTTGATGTTCATTGTTATTACAGGTCAGGACAATCAGGCTCTTCTACGGTAGTATTGTGCTGATGCAGCAAGAAACAATCTATCCCAAACAAATACTTTTGGACTGTTAAGCAATGTGATGACTGGTGTGTCCCCTCTTGTAAATGCTGGATAGGTATGGGCTACGTAAAGAAGGAAAGCATAAAAGAACACCTTAGGCGGTATCATTTATTTGGAGAATGCTACAAGTTTGTAAAAGTACTCTTGAACGGTTGTGCAGGTATAAAATTATTCCTCAAAATCAGTCCAAACATTCACAATAATTACCTAGTGTAAGGAAAAGACAGTGAGCCTAATCTGACATTTTGATTTACCTTTGTCTAGCTCTAGTCTTTGATCACGTCTGAATTTGCTGCAGTGTTTCTTCTTTTTCTTCTTCTTGCTCTTTTTCTTGCATCAAATCGTCAACACTTTGGGCCGAGGGGGTCTCACTTCTGCAGGACTTGACGTCGCCATGGTAATTCCAGGCCTTCATACCTACCAACTTCTATGTCTTGTCAGTTGCTTGCTCTACGGTGAAAGGCCCATCGAACCTGAGCTTATACCAGGACCAGACAAAATTCTGCAGTAGTATTCGGTCTCCTGGATAAAGGGGTTGTTGTCTAAGCAGTTCTGGCTGTTCTATGTGCACATTGTCTTCCTCGTCATTCTTCAACCTCCCCCGCCAGGACTGGAGCTGTTGAGATACAAAAGAAGAACATCTCGGATTGAAGCGAGATATTCACACATTTCATCACCCAGAAACAGTGGCTGTACTTTGGGCATCTGTCAACGCTGTAGTGGGAGGCACAAGAGGGACTGGCATGCGTTGTCTTTTCACCATCTCATGAGGAGTTAAATGGTGGTCGGATCCAGGTTGATTCCGCAATGCGAGCAAGGCTAAGGGTAGGCAATGGAGCCATTGCTTCTTTAGTGTTACTTTAATTTTGGCAAACTTTTCTTTGAGCAAGCCATTGAGGCATTCACAAACTCCATTCGCTTGTGGGTGATAAGCACAGGAAAACATATGCTTAATCCTCAGCATGGCTGTGATGTACACAAACACTTCATTTACAAAGTGTTGTCTATTGTCTGAATGCAGGACCTGGCACACCCCAAGCCCCCATCGTGGGAACATCTCTCTGATGAGAAAGTTCACTGCACTGAGGGCATTGGGTGTGAACATGGACCAGCTTCAATCTAGCGAAAAAGGGCATACAACCGCGATCATGTACCTGTACCCCTTGCAGACTTAGATCATGTCCATGCACTCTATGTGGAGATGTTGAAAAGGCCCATTAGGACGTGGTATTGCTCCTCGCACTATGCGCAATGTGTGACCCACATTACACTTCTCACATGCAATAGCACTTTCTCATTAAAGTGGTGATATATTCTGTCAGATTGGGACAGGACCAATCTTCCCCAATATGTGCCACAAGAACATCTTTACTAAGGGGAGTAGGATAGTGCAGATATGTGAGTGCAATCTACAACAACACTAAAGAAATCACTAACTTTCCTGTCGCCATAGTGCATCTGTGGGGGATATTGAACACCCTCTCTTTATCCATAGCTCCTTCTCCTCTGCTGATCATTGCCCCTGAAATTCCACTATTTGAATAACAGATAATGACTGTATCCTTCTTGCAATATCATGTTAAGCGTGCAAATGAGTTTGTGAGGTCGTGTATTAAACTCATTTATTTCTGTCAAATATGCTGCTCGCTTTGCTTCTGTGTCTGCAGCTTTGTTACCACGCGATATCGTGCCCCCACCATGTGTGCTTGGCACTTCATGACCGCTATGGCTGATGGGAGTAGCATCTCATCTATGAGCCTAGCCAATAGGGGTGCGTGCTGCACTGGTGTGCCACCAGCATGTCGGTAGGCCCTCCTTTTCCAACGTGGGCAGAATCAGAGTACATAGTGATCTCCTCATCCTCATGTGCCTCTAATTCCATTATAAGAGCCACTAAATCTGCTGCTTGCGTTGAATAATGTGAGGGCAATCTCACGCTCGCCACTATTTCAGCTGTCCCACTGGGTTTCAGCCTTACTGCTGCTGTCCCCTTATGCTTTTCTCCTATCGTTTGATCAATGGTTGAGGACCTGTCAATGAAAAGTACCTCCCCTCCCGAGGAAATTCCCCCTTGCTCTGGGGATGTTGTCATAATGTTCTGTGTATATAGTACAGTGGTGTACATAGTCTTCTTATTCTACAGGTTCTGCTATGAATATCGCTGGGTTTACAACTCAACATCTCACTACGTTTATTGCCAGATTCAAGATAATTACCTCATACACAGATGCTTTCTGTGTGGTTAATGTGCTCTTGGGCTTTTCAAGGATAGCAACACGGGCATGCTCCACGTACAGTGTGGTACTACAACCCATTATGATGTTTGCTGACTTTTCTACTGCAAAGATAGCAGCAGCCAGTGCTTGCTCGCAAGGGTAGTAACTCCTCATTACTGGATCTAACTGCCCACTGTAGGAAACTATTGGTTTCTGCCCTAGGGTTGTCTTCTCTGTGAGCACTGCCATCATCACCACTCCATTGGAGTGTGAGAAAAATGAGAATTCTTCACTGTAGTTCCCAACACTGGGGCTGTGCATATAGCCCCTTTCAGTTCTCCAAGCGCTTCAGTCATCTCATTTGTCCGAGTCAGCTTATCGTCTCCTCTCTGGGCCCCCCAGAGCCCACTTAAAAGAGGTCTAGTGTATGTGCTATAATCGAACACCCAGGCCCTGCAATAGTTGAAGAGACCTGAAAATTACTGCATTTCCCTCACAGTCTTTGGTGGTGGTGGTGTTCTAAAGATTGCTGCCACTCTTTTAGGGGTTACCTTCTTGCCTTCCTGCAATATTAACTGTCCAATAAAAGAAATCTCGTTCTGACAATATTGTAGCTTTGCCTTATCCGCCTTGTAACTCTGCTAGCACTGTCAGCAACTGCATGAGTCCTTCTGACACTGTTCTTCCTACCTGCTACATATCAAAATGTCGTCCACATACTGAATAACTGTGCTGTCCAAGTGTTTGTTTGCTAGGTCCATTTGAAGGACCCTTTTGAATTTAGAAGGTGATTCGCAGTACCCTTGTGGGAGTCTTGTATGTTTCCACTTCTTATTTCTATATAGAAAGGAAGTCCGGTTCTGTGATTCCTCATGAAGTGGGATAGAAAATAAAGTGTTCTTCAAGTCTATAACCATGAAATGAGTAGCTTCCGGCAGAATGCTACATAATATTGTCACTGGATTGGGAACTAACCGGAACTCTGCTTTGACAATGTTGTTCAAAGGGCACAAGTCCTGAATACAATGCCACAATCCTGCTGTTGCCAATTTCACTGGGTACACAGCTTCATTACACTGCGATTCGGATGGTACCAAAATCCCTTTGCTGCACTAGCGCAGACATTTTCTCGAAAATGCCTTCATCTGCTTCCCTGTATAAAGGGTATTGTTTTGCCCTTGGTAAAAGTCCCCCTGGTTTAAGCTTGATTTTTACAGCTCACACTCCCATCAATAAGCCAACATCATACGTGATGTTGGCTCAGAAAATACTCAGCACTTGTGCTAAGTCCTCCACAAGAAATGGCGCTTGTGCCTTTTTCAGTAGGGCCATTCACTGTGGTACTTCCCTGTAATTAATTCTCACCAAGTAAGTAATACTCAAAAGAACATTGTCTCCAAATCCAAATAGTCATCTCTAAACAGCTCTTCGTCCATCAAGTCAGTCAGTCTGTGCCCTTCTCCTACCGTGATCACTGCTCTCCATGCCCTTCCTGTATCGTGGTCACATGTAGTACTATACTTTTGTGCCTTACTATAACCATCTCTAGTTCAAGTGCCAACACCTGCCCTTCCTTCTTGTCTAAGGGAATCTCGGGCCGGAACAAAAACGTATTTGGCAAATGGAGCAGTTTGCCCTGTATCCCCAGAAGCCATGCTAATAGTACTGCCACTCCATATTGAAATAACTCGGGGTCTACAGGCACGCCTTCTGTACAATCTGACCGCAGAATGCCTGAATAAATTATTTTGCATTCATGTAGTGAATTCCTGGGGTAGAACACACTATTGTCTGCTGCCCATCATATTGACTGATGTCTGTCGTGAATGTAACAGTGGCATGGTGAGGACATGTTCCCCTATGGAGATTGGAAGTTCATCAGTAAAAGGAACCAAATCTGTACCCCCAGAGACTCCTTGCGCATTCCTGGCCATGCCTGACATTGGATATCTCCCCTCCCTGATATAGGATCTGGTCACCCCTGTATGTACAAGAGAATAGAACGTCTTGTCACCCATAGTCACCCTACATGTGGTTCCTCATTCGGGTCTGATGTAACAGGAAGGATTGAACAAATCAAGTCCGTCAGCGGGCTGTCCTATTGTGGGTATAAATTAATGCCCTTCCCTGTAAAGGGGTTGCCCCCCCACTACAGTTGCTCCCCTAGTCTCTGTACTGGTATCTGCATCGTGGAGTCTGCATCATGGAGTCTGCGTGTCTCGTGGCTACAGCGTTTTGTTGTGCTGGTGCTTGCTGCACTGTTTGTGGTGACTGTGTGTCTCCTTGTGCCTGCAATGTGTACACCATGGGTTGTTGTGACTGTACTGTTGCCTGTTGTGTGGGCGCCATTTGTGGTGCATATGTCTGCGTCTGCGTGTGATCTTGGGCATTATAGTCAGGCTGCTCGATCTGATCAGTTGGTTGAACTGTCACTCCCCCCTTGTGCTGCATTCCACCTCTGCTTCTACACATCCACAATATGTGACCCTTTTTCCTGCATGTCCAACATCGTGGTGGACCTCCCATGGATCTTAGATGTGCCCCATTAAACCCTTTGCCACCCTGCTGCATTGGGTACCCTGCTCTTCTCCCCCTGGGCACCCTTCCTCTTCCTCATGGCCAATCATTGGCATATCCTCTACCCGCAAAACGTCCCCCTGCCACCTGCTGTCTGTTTTGCGTGTTATGAGTAACTACTCCCTCTCCACTCGTCAATATCGCCCCTCCAATGTGAACAGCTTTTTCTGTACTAAGGTTGCCTCTTCTGGTTTTCTTTCCTCACGTTTTTCTCGTGTTTTCCTGCATTAGTCAACAACAATGCACTATAGTTAATGGAATTTCTAAGCATGGCTTTGCCTCACCCCCAACTAATTTCTTTAATTGCTTTAATTTACCTGCTGTCACTTGAATAACAGGCACAGCAGAACCGTTATCAATCTACCCAATTCCGTACTAGAGGAACTGGGCTGAGGAAATCCCCTGCACCAAAAAACCGAAGATCCAGCCATAGGACAAAGTTGTACTGCCTTTATTAAAAAAATAACTGACAGGGATCAAAGCATGAACAATTCAGCATTCTCCACACTCTCTCATCGGTCTTGAGCCTGCTATCCAATTTTGTTAATATGCAACATCACAAAATGAAGTTACATCCTAGAAAGCCTAACGGGACTCGGGGTTGGTTAGTAAGGTAAACTGCATATACATTCTATAAAGGGTTAAAGTGACAATTGGGTGAAACGTATCTGGTGGCTCCTCCTGTAACCACCTCTGGATTTTGTGAGTACAAATGTTACAGGTTAGTGTGTGGTGATTGGAGGATGCAACACTGTATGAGCCTAGCATGGAAGGTGGATACGGATTGGGCAAAGAGGGTCTTCTCAGCCTTGGAGCTTTGGAAAGTTACCAGGCCAAGTGCAACTACCCAAGGTGGTGGGAACAGCCCGAAGGTGCTACATGTACTTGACAAGTTACCATCTCTGATCTCCTAGGACTTGAGACAGAACATTCGGCTTTGAACCTGATATTGCTTTGTATCATCTTGCATTAAGTTCGATGGGAACAGCCACCTCAGACTGTCTCGAATGAATAGGCTCTATCTTGCAGGTTCAGATCACGTGTGTAAAGACCACAGAATCGATTTATCCTGTGTACAATTCTGAGGATTTTCAGCTTGTATTCCATGCAGGTGTCTTATCCTTTCTGCTGACTCGTAACTTTCCTTCTCTCAGTGTCCTTGGCAAGGCTGTGCACGGCGCTGCACTGGAAGCCAGGTCGGCATGTTTCAGCAAGATCAGTCTGTCAGTTCATCTCTGCATTCTCAAATCCATTCTCCTCCTTCCATCCATTCCAATGTACATGTGGCTTCCATCTGGATTTACACTGCAGCCCATGTTAGTTGCATTTAAGTGTCAGCAAGCAGTACGTATGTATGTGTGTGCGACTTGCAGTTTCTGCTCAAAGTGCGTGTGCGTCATCTATTTATGTGAGTCATAAGCATGTTCTTCTTGCCTACCAGCAATCGATCTAAAGTGTCTGAATAACTTCATGCAGGGATGCCTATGTGCTTCATGTCTAACGCATCTATGTCAGTGTGTCAGTCGTCAAGTCATCAGCTTTTTCAAAGTTATAATCAGCCAACCTGTTCCATTGATTGCAGCTGTATCTCTTCAGCACCGTCATCTGGACAGGGTCTGAATGATTGTCTGAGTGAGTAGCGTTTTTCACACCTATGATGCATCGAAGATGGGGAGGAGATGCACAGGAACAATGTACACCTTTCGTTTCTCTGTTGCCGAGATAAGAGTGAGATAGCCAAAACGAGTGCCACGTTTAGGTCTCCCTCTTCATCCCAAGCAGCGCTGTACCATTATCATTTAATTAACATCAGGACATCACGCCAACCAGTAAGGATCCTATGAAACAAGACTTTATTTAACAATCAAAACTCATGTTTGATCTAGCTGGCCAGTGCCTCCTCTGCTGAGCCTCTTTTTTTCAGACTGCTCCCGTGCTTCTTTAGATATCAGTCCTGCCTCCCCTTCACTCCGCATATCACCCTGCCTGACCCCATTCACACTTATCTCTGGACTCATTTGCCAAGACTCATCCAACTTCACTGCCCAAACTCAATCTCCATAGAAATGGACGAAGGGCTCCAGCTGGCATTTTCATGGGAGCCACATTAACTGTTGTTTTTTGTTGTGTGAAACCTCGGGTGCTTAAGTCACACAGCCTCTTTTTATCACTAAAAAAGGCCCTTAACAATCTAAGTATTACACCCCGGTGTATGGAGTGGTAACGACTCATTAAGGCCTATTAACCTGGGTGGCCTGCAGTTACCACCAAGCAGTACACAACAATATTGCTGAATTATAACATTGGAATGTTGTCGGGCTATTGCAAACAACGGGTCAGCTGAAGGCCCTAAGCACTGTTAGAAGGCCTGCTGTTTCTATCCTTGTATTCCGCATGCATGTTCAGTGTCGCCTTTAGCCAGAACTCCACCCTGACAATGCTCCCTCCAAGGTTCCAAGAACATCCTCCAATAGTTTTCTTCTGTGTTCAGCTTTTGTGAATTTCCAATATTATAATGGCTTTACAACCCTTGGCATTACCTCTCCAAAGGTGGCTATGAGAAGTGTTATCATCCCTTAATCTCGTTATACACTCTTTATTTCGCCTCAGGCCCATAAATCAGGTGTAGGCTATTAACACCTGTTCCACCACCACCCTCAACACCCCACACACATGGGCTGTAATGCCCCAATATGCTTACATTGAAATGGCAGGTCAGGCAAGGCCCATAGACTGGAGGTAGACATGGGACAGAAACAAATTAGGGCAGAAAGGAAGAGAGCGAGAGAAAGAGGTGTAAAAGGATTAGACGGAACTCTTTTAGTGGCCCACAGTCACCAAAAGATAAAAATAGAAATGTGATGAAATTGACTTTCCACTTTCCCAATTATAGACACCTCGCATGTGTCTGTGTGTTTGGGAGAGTGGTGGATGTAGAGAAAGGACAGGGTGGGATGTGTTGCGTAGTGTATACGCATTGATCACGCATGCGTGAGCGGTAACGAGGCTCGCGCATGCGCTGTTTAAATAAAGACGGTCAACCCGGCAGTTCGAGCCGGGGAACCGAGCAGTATGCACTGTCTCGTGTGGTCCCTGGTGTTGATGCGTGGCTGCGTGTGAGAGCTGGTGTGGGCCCCGGTCAGCCCACACCATACAACACTGGCGACGAGGACGACTCCGGAGCATTACATCTCCACTCCGAAGGCATCGGAGTCAGAGGCTTTTGCTCCGTGTCGGCATGGACTTGCGCGCACGGCCGGCGGCCATTTTGTTTTCACACACGGATCGCAGCGGTTGCAGCCCAGGAGGGTGCTTGTGCGCCGGATGCGATCCCCAGTGCCTGGACAGAAATTTTTGGAACTTTCCACAGCCCTAGCTTGCATCAGGGCTGTGGCATCAAAAAAAAAAAAAGGAAGTGCTGGAGAACTGTTGAGGGTGCCTAGAACTTTCCACGCTTAGACCCACAGAGTTTGGTGCCATATTCTACCATTGGGGTTGGACTTCCACCGTCTCATCTGGTGACTGAGCCATTTCTCCACCTTTGTGGTGCAACAGTCTCTGAGTACTCTACCCTGCCACCATCATGGGCGAGGAAGGAGAAGAAGAGGGTGCCCCTGCGCCCGTCCCACGCAGGATGCAGAGTACTTTAGCCCCCATGCCCGAATTTGACACCACTGGCCCACCTTCCAAATTGGGGCCGAAATGGCTCCTGTGGGTCAAGAAACTAGAAATGTTTTTCAGGGCCTCTGGGGAGGCGGATGACGAATCGAAAATTGCCATCATGGTGTACTCCGCAGGGACGGAAGTCCACAGGATTTATGACTCTCTCAACATCCCGGTGGTCACGTATGATGCCGTGAAACAGGCTCTCCGAGATCATTTTCTTCCCATGGCAAATGTGGACTTTGACAGGTTTGTCATGTGTGTGGAAAAGCAGCTAGAAGACAAACCGCTAGACCAGTTCTGTGCGCGGCTGAGGCACCTGGCAAGCTCCTGCAGGTGGGTGAATGAGGAGGAGATGGTCTGAAACCAGCTGCTACAAGGGTGCAGTTAGGGGAAGTTAAGGAGGCAGGTGTTGAGGGAGCATGGGCTGACCTTACAGCAGATCCTGGACACTGGGAGAGCTTACGAACTGGCGGAGGCCAGGGGGGCGAAGATGGATGCAGCCACGCACCTGGCAAGGGCGAAGAGGCATTCGCCATTGGACACTCTGCTCCAGGGAGGGCGAAATGGACACCAAGGCGGGGAGATGGTCCTCCAGCGTCGGGCAACACTCAGTCGTGCCCGTATTGTGGTTATGACCTGCCGCACGTGGGTGAATGCCCAACAAAATCGTGGGTCTGTGGCCGGTGTGGCACACCGGAACATTACGCAAGGCTGTGCAGGGCATACACCCCGGTAGCGGCCTCGAGAGGGCCAGCGAGAATTGGCGGAAGCAACACCCGGAGGGTGAGGGGTGTGTCGTCAGTCGAGCAAGGCCTGCAGGACCTGAACATAGCAGAGGAGGAAGAGGAGGAAGAGGAAATCTTCTTCATCTCAAGCATTGCCACTGGTCCCAGAGGAAGACAGCAACCGACATAGATACGGGGGCGTCAGTTTGTGTGCTAGCTACTGAACATTATGAAGCCCTCCCAGGCCCTCCCGATTTGGCGGAATCCAAGGTGCTGATCTATGCCTTCGGCAGAGACACGCCACTTCCAATCCAGGGGTTGTTCGTGGCGCCAGTGTCCCATGGACAGAGCAAGATTAAGGCGAGATTCTTCGTGACAAGCGTGAGCGCGCACTCCCTCCTCAGCTGTGCCGCCTCCGAAGCACTAACTATAGTGCACTTCACGCTTGCTGTTTATCACACTGACCTAAAACGCCTGCTGCAGCGTTTCGACACCATCTTTCATGGGATAGGGAAGCTAAAAGGGGACCCCATCAGGCTCCACATTGATGGGTTGGTGAGACCAACAGCACTCAAGCATCGCCGTATCCCATTCCACCTGAGGGCACAGGTGGAGAAGGAGCTACAAACACTTGTCGACCTAGACATTATTGCGAGAGTGGAAGGCCCAACTCCGTGGGTTTCTCTGATCGTGGTCGCCCCAAAGCCCAAACAGCCGGGAGCAGTCCGCATCTGCGAGGACATGTGGTTGCCAAACATGGTGATCAAAAGGGAACGTCATCTCACGGCCAACCTAGATGACATTGTCGGCGAGCTACAGGGGATGAGAGTCTTTTCTAAACAGGATCTGAGGTCCGGCTACCATCAACTGGAGCTCCACCCTGAAGCAAGATACATTACCACCTATACGACTCACGAGGGGCTATACCAGTTTAAGAGGCTCAGCTTCGGGGTCTCTTCGGCAGCAGAAGTTTTCCAGAACGCCATTAGGGGAGCCCTGTCGGGGCTAAAAGGCGTGATCAACATGTCGGACGACATCCTGGTATTCGCAAGGTCAGAAGCTGAGCATTTGAAGCACCTGGAGAGCACCCTGGAAAGACTCAGTAGCCTGGGACTAAACCTGCACCAGCAAAAGTGTGAATTTTTGAAAGACTGGATAGAATTTTTCGGGTTTGTGTTCCACGCCGGGGGCATCTCCCTGGACCCGGAGAAAGTGAAGGACATTCAAGAGGCTGCCCCGCCGGAGTCACCCGCAGAAATCAGGAGCTTCCTGGGCATGGTCAATTATTGTGGACGATGTATTCGCGACTTGGCCTCGCTGTCGGAACCCTTGCAGGCGCTGACCAGAACTGATGTGGCATGGACCTGGACAGGGAATGAACAAAGAGCATTCACCGCCATCAAGAACGCCCTGTCGGGGAAACACACTATGGCTTATTTTAATCTCGACCGGGAGTCGGAGATCGTGTTAGACGCCAGCCCGGTGGGTCTAGGGGCAGTCCTCATGCAGGCGAACCCACAAGGGATCATGCGACCCATTGCCTACGCCAGCAAGGCGCTCACCGAGAATGAAAAGCGTTATTCGCAAATTGAGCGCGAAGCCCTGGCTATCTTGTGGGGCTGCAAGCACTTTCAGATCTACATCCTAGGAAAGCCTGTAGTCATCGTGACGGACCACAAGCCTCTGATCCCGATCATGTCCGGGGCATCGTCCAAGCCACCGCCACGTTTTGAGAGGTGGATGCTCTTGTTCATGGAGTACGGGGTCAAGCTGCTGTATCGTCCTGGCATGCACAATCCAGTGGACTATCTGTCCCGCCACCCGGGAGCGGGGGCCCCTGAGACTCGGCGGAGGTGGCAGATTGTGTAGAAGCAGTGCACCTGGTGGTGGAATCAGCGCTGCCTGTCGCCCTGGCGTGCCAAGAGATTGCGGAGGAGTCAAATGCGGACGAGGTATTCAGGATAATAAAGGAGGCTGTGGCCAGTGGAGAGTGGCGCGAAGTGCTCATGAACAATGCCAGGAGGGACGATGGCGCACAGAAGGACCTACAGGCTCTCTGGAGGGCACGCCACGAGCTGTTGGTGGCTGAGGACGGTCTTTTGCTGAGGGGGCACCAGATCGTGATCCCACATGCATTGGTGGGCAAGGTGCTGCAGCTCGCCCACAAAGGGCACCAGGGGACGACGAAGATGAAGGCCGTCTCAGGTTGAAAGTATGGTTCCCGGACCTGGGGAGTAGGGTGGACGAGTTTCTGAGAGCATGCATACCTTGCCAAGCAGCAAGTCCAGTGGAGAGAGGGCCGCCCATCCAGGCCATGGAAAAGTGTGAACGCCCGTGGGGGACGGTGCATGCTGACTTTGGATCCACGGGCCGAAGAATGTACTTTTTGGCGGTGGTAGACCAGTGGTCGCGCTATCCTGAGGTGGAGCCGGTTGAGTCCACGGCCAGGTACCACACCATCCTGGCCCTGGAGAAAATGTTTGCCACCCATGGTTTCCCCATTGAAATATGTTCGGATAACGGAGCGCCGTTTATGGGGCAGCAGTTTGCTCAGTACTGTGTGGAAAGAGGGATCAAGCATCGGAAGGTCACCCCGCTCTGGCCAAGAGCAAATGGGGAGGTGGAACGTTTCATGCAGTCGCTGAATAAAGTTTTCCGAATATCGCTGAATGGAGGGGAGGAATTCCGGCGCAACCTGTTTGACTTTCTGCGCGAATACCGCACGACCCCACATCAGTCTACTGGGGTCGCACCAGCGGAAGCCCTCTTCCAACTAGCTCCTGCGGGGCTCTTGCCCAAAGTAGAAGGCCACTGTCCGGGGGAGATTGACAACAACCGGGTGCGAGCGGAAAGGGCCGCCCAGAACAAGAGGGAGAGTGTCAGGCGGAAACTACCCGAGAAGGTGATTGCAGTGGGGGATACTGTGCTGGTACGGAACCGAATGCCGGAAGGAAAGTTGTCTTTACCGTACGAAGCGCAGCCACTGGGAGTGACCCACGTCAAGGGGTCCATGGTCACCGCAGCCAATGCCCGAGGAACTGTCACGAGGAATGCATCGTTCTTCAAGCGGATAGAGGCGGTGCCAAACCCTGAAGTGAGTGACATGCAGAGGCCCGAGTCCGGCGCAGAACATCCACCAATGAACGATGGACCGCAAGAGGCTCCAGGGAAACCAGAGACGACCCCAGAAGAGGCATGCTGGTATCCGAGCCGGGCGGAGCGCAAGCCGTCGCAGAGATTCCAAGACCTTATTATGGACTCTGCCTCGTAACAGGTGGAAGACTGTTAATATAAGTTTGAACTGTTACTGTTGAGTGCACCGGTTATAATGGTTTCTTGTTTGGGGGAAAAGGAGGTATGTTGCGTAGTGTATACACATTGATTACGCATGCACGTAGCGGTAACGAGGCTCGCGCATGCGCTGTTTAAATAAACACGGTCAACCCGGCAGTTCGAGCCGGGGACCCGAGCAGTACACACGTGTCCCGCATGGTCCCTGGTGTGGATGCGTGGCTGCGTGTGAGTTCTGGTGTGGGCCCCGGTCAGCCCACACCATACAACAGGATGGTTGAGGACCAGGACGAGAGAACAGAAAGAGGCAGGGAGAGAGATAGAAAAGACAGACGGAGGTTGAGAGAGGACAGCTAAAGAGTGCGAGGGAAATGTTCGGTGTTGACAGAAGACAGTGTCAGAGGTGACGAGTGTGGCCGAGGAAGCACAAGGAAAGAGGGTGACATGGAGCAGAGTGAGATAGGAGGGGCTCAAGAATAAGGGAAACTGGAAAAGGGTGAGGGAGAGGGGAAATGGCGGGCTGCGCTGGGGTGATAAAAGCAGACTGGGAGTGAGATAGACAGATAAGAGTAAGATGTGTCTGTCCTGGGTGACAGTGACGCACATGATTTGAGGTGGAGGGGAAAAGCTGAAGAGGCGGAGGGTCCGTGAGCAGCAGGGGCACCATTGAAGGCACAAGGGGGGCCGTTTTTCTTAACAAGGGTCATTTAGCAATGGCATTCCCCCGGGAGCACGGGAGCCGAGCACGCGTCTGCTCCATTCAAAAGCCCATAAAGAGAATAATATGCGAGGAGATGGGCCGCACATGAGCCCGCCCCCCAGCCTGGCCCCGCAGTCAGCCCCATTCCGGTGCAGAGACCGCCGAGACCCAGCCCGTCCCCAGCCACGGCGGGCCCACTCACCGCCATTGTCTGCAGACCCCCGCCCGCCCCTAACAGCTCTGCTTTTCACGGAGATAAATGGTCCAGCCGGGGGCTGCACCTGGGGACTTCACCCTTTAACAAATAGTCTTTTAATTTTCTTCCAGAAGGGCGCGGGGCGAGGGCGCACAAATCAATCGGACATCCGTCTTCATCATGACTGCCAGGGGACCCCCCTCTTCACCCGAGGCGAAGAAGAAGGGAGGGCGAGGGTCGCTGGATTTGCGGAAGAGACGGAACGAGGCAGCCAGTGTTTCCGAGGGATACAGTCATCCTCTAACAGACTACACGAATGTGTGTCGCTCTGCCATTATTAGAATTAAGCTAAGCAAAAGGTACACCCCATTTCCTTTATACATTACTTAATTACATGTGTACCCCCCACCCACTTCGTTCACATTGTTAATTAATGTGGCCCTACACATGACAACATTCCCATCATTTTTTTAGAATTTTAGCCACTAGGGACGTGTAAAACTCACACATCACAACATAGTATATGACATATGTGACGTGTAACCTATAATGTGTTTCCTTGAAATGTTTCTGAGCGTTCTGGTGACTTTCACAAACCACTAGGATTATAGCCTTGCATTTGAAAAGTTCACAATAAAATACATACTCCCACTAAAATGTAAGAATAAAAACCAGTAATGCAATCCTGGATACAAGTCAATTGATGGGGCATTATGGTTCAAATGTAAAGGATGCACTGCTCTTGAGCGCACAAATGTAATTGCAGATGACGTCACAAATGGTATCAATGACATCACTGATGACATAGTAATATCACTGTAGCCATGTCATTTGAGTACTATGGATAGTACAACGTAGCACACCGACCACAGGGCACAGTGCTTTAAATGGGAGGGTACTTGCCGGGCCTGAGTACCTGCATTTCTTTTATTTGAAAGACATAGTACCGGCACTTCTCTGCATGAAGGCAACACTTTTAATGGAGGAGTACCTGCACTGTGCAACAGTAAGAGGATCTCTGGGATAGAGACTACCTGCACTTCTGCAATTATATTTAAAGTACTGACAGGGCATGGCTTAAGACTTGCCATGCCACTCTTTCAGTTACTCAAAACCCTTGCCCGCAGGCACTGCAAGCAGGGTGCTTTTTCCATGGTCGCAGGCTCTCACCTGCACAATGTACGGGCACGGACATAATGTTCTCATGGAAGATATTGTGGGTGATGTCAAATTGAATGTCATCAATGGATGTAGTTTAAGGCCATTCCTCAAGCAAGATCCTCCAGTTCTCACAGGGCAATGTGCAAATGACATGGTCTGCGGTCATGTCTCTTGCACATGATCACAGCCTGGATGCCCCAGGAGTGGTCCCTCTACACCATACTGCTCCCAGAAATCTCCTACGTGCTGCACCTCTACCCAGTGTACCCTCCGGGATGCCGTGCCCCTATGCCCTGCAGGCTGTCTCCTGTGGTATTGTGCCTGCCTATCTTCTGGAAACAGCGCCACATTGCCTTCAGGGCATACCTCTGGCACAGTGCTGCTATCGGTAGTGTTTCTGTAGTGCCCAAAGGAAGAGCTACGAGATTGCCACCGAAAGATGCTGAAGCAAATTGGTGGCGCAAGTGAACATGTTCTCTGGGGACTATCTGGAAGAACCATTGAAAGTGCCACAGCAATGTACCTATGATGTAGTTCAATCTCCCACCCTTTAGCTATAGGTAAACTAAGTATCAGGCCAGCGTACAGAAATAATATATATTTATTAATTAATCGGAAACATTTATATTTTCAAATCATCACAAATAATGCCACCTCACTCTGTGGCCTAAATGCTTTGCTTTACTAACAATTCCCTCTCCACGCAAATTGAAAACACTCGTTGGTTTAGGAAAACACAGAACACAGAGTCTTTAACCCCACAACATGTACAGTCGGCACACTTTGAATGGGGTTCACTTTTAATAACATGTAGCACGTTGAAACATGACCGGATTGTACATTTAAGAACAGCCTTTACATTGGCGAAAACAGTTTTACACATACATCACTCTATATTATTTTTATCTCCTGGCGCACTTGGAAATTCTAGCAGTTTTGGAGCACCACAGACTTTTAAAAACCCCCAAGGCAAAGAGCAGCTCCTACATAGGCGGCTCCAAACTGTGTCTGTACGTGTCAGCAGGGGAAGCCAATGGCCAGCCGTCAACCAGCAGCAACTATCAAGGTAAGTGTGGCATGGGTGGGGTGTAAAGCAATCACTCTACTCCAGAAAGCCCTGCCACTCTACCTTACCTCACAACCAGCTACACAAATGGTGAGGACTACTGAATTATTAACTGAAATACACTAGCACAGTACTGTGAACACTAGCCTGCGCTGCGTCGCACTTTGGGACTGTTAGTTCTGCCTTGAGCCTCATCTAGAGGGTATGGGGATGAAACTTTGATGATTAAAATAGAATTGTCAATGTTACTTGAATCACTCTCTTAGGGAATACCCAATATTAGCAATCTCACACTACAATTGTACGCTCAAATAGAGGTATAACAAACCATCTGTGCCTGTTATAATACTAATCCTTCTGTATTATATTCTGAAACCTACTGCATTGTGAAACCTAGGCCTCGCTCCCACTATACAGGATTTTTACATCTAGGTGGAGCCTCCGTCGTAGCATATTGTATTTGAAACCTATTGCATTTTGAAACCTAGGCCTCTCTCCCACTATAAAGGATTCTTACATCTAGGTGTAGCCTCTGTCCTAGCATATTGTATTTGAATCCTACTGCATTGTGAAACCTGGGCCTCTCTCCCACTAAACAGGATTCTCAAATCTAGGTACAGCCTCCGTCATAGCCTATTGTGTTTAAACCTAGGCCTCGCTCCCACTTTACATGATTCTCAAATCTGGGTGTAGCCTCCATCCTAGTCTATTGTGATTGAACACTGCTTCATTGTGAAGCTGGGACCTCTCTTCCACTGTGCAGGACTCTCTAATATAGGTGTAACATCCATCTTTGCATACTATATTTGAGCCCTCTGTAGTTTGAATCTTGGGCCTTTCTCCCACTATGCAGGACCCTCAAATCTAGGCTTTGAGCCAAATTGTGAATGGTAGTTGCGAGACATATAACCCACTAACCAAAAAGCTCAGATCTCTTCATACTTAACTCACACAAAACCCCAAACAACCACCTCTTGCACAGCAAACCGCACACACTTCACCACACTGCAACAACAAACAAACAACACATAAGCCACACCAACAGCACACAAGGACTGGCATCGACCTGATACTCGCACCGAAGCTCAGCGCACGGTGAAAATCGAACTGAAGCTGCCAACAGGACACCACTTCTCTCACTATCCTGCTGTTACACCTCGGGGTCCCCGGAAGCCCTGTGTCCGTGCACATACTTTGTTTCCACTGCGGTGCATGGCTGCTCCATTCTTGCAGTGGTGGTGTTTGCCATGGCGACCAACTACGGCGTCAGTTTCCATGGTGCGGACACGGACGGCTTGTCACGTGGCGCGTCACATGTCCACGGCTGCTACTCGGCCTCACAAACGCCGCCCAAGGAAGTGTGTTTAAAAGCTGCATTTCTCATTCACTCGCTGCTTCTGTTTGTAGCGTTTACCTCACTGTTGTCTTGTATCTTTGCTTCCTGGTACGATTTTGTGCATTGTTATTGGACTCCACTTGCCTCATGAATCGTACTGTTTTGACCTGCAGTTGCTGACCTCTGGACCACTATCTGGACTGCCTTTGCCTTGCGTCCTGTCTCCTTGGTCCCTGCTGTTGCCGACTCCAGCCTGCATCGCGGATTCCTCTGCCTCACGTTTTTGCTTCCATTGCCTTTACCGCTGCCGACCTCAGCCTGCCTATTCTGCTCTGTTTTGCTTGCAGACATCCTGATTCTTCTTTTACATCTGCAGTTCACATACTCCTTACCTGGTCACGCAATCACATACACCTCTCCGCTCCACACCGCCTATTGTCATACCCATTTCCAACTCTGCTTTCCTCCGGACCGCCTACTGTTAGCTCACGCTGACCAATGTTCCAAAACCAGTTCACCAACCCGGCTTTAGTGCAACTCTCGGGCCGCCTGGGTTGTGTACCCTACTAACCTTCCCATTTATTATTTTCTCACTCTGTTGTTACTGGACTCATACACCATTCAGTGACAATGGACATTTGTAGCATACACCTGCTAGGCAGGAAATGCTTAGAATCTGGTGTTTTCATACCCATTTCCCATTTATCAATCAATTTAAATTTGGGAATGGTCTGATATTTTTGGAGTTTCCTGAATAATCCTATGCAGATTAAGCTGTTTCCATTATTCAGGCACACTCTGGCGAGTACTGGCTCATCCGCCTCATTTATCTGAATGGGGAAAACAAGTGTTTGCCTTTTCTTGAATGTCATTCAGACTTTGAGCTGTTTTTTCCCCTTCCTCTTTAAAGGGATTCAGTGTTTCTTCTGACTTTTGACTGGTATAACATTTCAGAGAGTCCCCTTCCAACATGCAATGCTACGTGCAACTGGGAGGAAGGTTGATTTTCACGAGTTGAAAAGAGTTCCCATCACAAATTTGTTCTCCTACATAGATGATGGTGATTTCGGGCACTGATTTTGGTTGTACAGAAAGTGAAATTCCAATTGATCACTACGCCACTCAATAAGATGGCAGGTGTCATTCAGGCTCACATAGCCTGTACTTTTCTTGAGTTTGATGGGCCTGTTTGTCTGGGTACAGAGGACCTGGTTCACACAGTCAATCAGAGGCAATAACCTCCAAAGCAAATCATTCCCCCGTAAACAGGGGATGCCGTTTGTAGTCACAACTATCAGCCAGTTTTCGAAAGGATGTTGCCCCATTTTTATCTCTAGATCGGCAGTCGCTTCGATGGAAATATCATTCCCATCACCATTTTGGAATTACCAGGAAGAGATATGAGGAGAATCTGGTGACTAGCCCCTCTTCCGTAATTCAGTTCTTCAAAAGCCTTTTTGGACAGAAAAGTAGCTTGCGATCCAATATTTACCAGAGCTGATAATTCACACTGACCCTGTACCTTGACCGGACCATACAATCTATCCTTTTTTTCCTCCAGAATACACAGAAAGTACAAGTTTGTTGCCAGCTCGGCAGACATCTTCTTAATGGTGAACTCTGACACTATGTGATCCTGGGCGATTTTCTGTGTCGGGAGGGAATCTGCAGGAATGAATTGATTTTTCAAATTTGGTAGTCGGGGGATCCTCTTTCCACCCAGATTCATTGCTGTTCTCCTTTGTCTGAAGAGATTTCTCAGAACCTGTTTGTGGGGAGGATACCTCTATGATATTTGTATGATCTCGCTTGTACAGTTGGGGACCTACCCTGTCGGACTCAGAGTCTTTTGGGATACATTTTTCTTTGGGAGGATCCCTCCGTTTCTGAAAGAGATGATTTATTTACCTGAATCCTCTGGGGATTCTTCTCTTTCAAAGGGGAGGATCTTGTTTAATTTCTCCACAAAGTAAGTTTTTCTTTGACGTCTTCCACGACCCTTTCGGTTCTAACTTCCCAGGAGTAGAAGAGTCACTATCAGGCTGAGAGACGTCCCGGGTTTCTGTTCTGGTAAGAAAGGAAGCTTCCTCAATGGCTTGGCATCTCCCTTCGACTTGGGCCCCACCCTCAAGAACCTGTTGATTGTTGGCCCTTTCTTCAGTCATTTGTCCACCAAGGCATCTGACCTGGATGTTGGGGCATTCTAGGAAGCATGGTTAGGTTGAGGGTTTGAATGAGCCATCAAATGCACCCCAGGTCATCAGTCAATTGATGGAGCTGTCGCTCCAGTTGAATAACTTTCTCTGTGTTGTAGGGAGGTCTCTGCTCAAAGCTCTGCTGCTCAATAAAAGGGCAACTGTCCCTTCTAGCGAAGTAGCTTGGGTATTGGAAATTTACCCCATAATTTTTAGTCCTGATTCTCCCTTCTCCTTGGTTCAGGGGTCTATTGTCCTGGAACTCGGGGAGAAGGAGAAGGATTGTTTTTGAAGTTAGGATTTTGAGGGTATCGGTTGAAGAGATTCAAGTTTGGAGGAGGTGTGGTACTTCTCTCCTGTGGGAATTTGTAGGAAAGATTCCTGAGGGTAGTACTTACTTGATCTGCCCCTCACATTGTGCTGGGGAAGTGTACACATACCCCAGGATTGGTTTTGTGCCCTTATATCGAGGGCTAATGTAGGTGGCAGGGTCAGAGGGATCATTGCTCTGATACCCTGCTTGGCTACCATTCAATTGGGCCTGGGCAGAGGGGCTCCTCTGCCTCTCATTTTGCTTATCGGCTGGAGAATTATTTGTAGGCCTGCCCATCTCCAGGTCCAAAGGAGGGGTAGTATTCACCTCCCCCACCCTCTTAGCGGCAGGTGTGGTATTCGGCTTAGTGGTTTTAGAGTTGTTTTTACTTTCAGCGGGTTTCTGTACCTCATATATCCTGGTGGCTTGTTCTATTACTCAATCCAGTGTCCTGCACTCGTGGAAGTCGCAAACTAGTTGGGTAATTATGTATTTGGGAAAACCGTCACACATTCTCTGCTGTTCGTATTCACATGCATCGAAGTCTGCGCAAAGGCACATTTTAAATCTAGTGCAAACTCCCTAGGGGCCTGATCTTCCCTACATTGTAAGTTATATGCAGCCTTGCATGCCTCTTGTGGGTTCCTGTGGGTGGAGAAGTGTTTTAAAATGGCCGCCTTATAGGTGGACCATTTGTAATGATCCTGGTATTCCAGTCCCAAAAAGAAACTGCAGTAGTCTGGGAAAAACGTCCATTTCACAAACTCAATGCAGTTGACATCACTTTTAATTTCAAATGATGACATAATTTGTTCATTAAGTTCCAAATGTTCCCACACCGAATACTTGGTTTTATTATGATATGGGATCATGAAGCTCTTTATGGTCTTAATCTGCCTGATTAGGTCTTTAACAAAAGCCTTTCTTTGTTTCATACTTCTTTTTCACCCCTGAATGGGAGTCCATTCACCCTCGGAATTAGATCTCCATTCCTGTCTTCTTGGCGCTCTCTACCTCTATGAGATTGGGAATACCTTGCAGAATCATGGGACCTGGACTCCTTTTTTCCTGTGCCGCCGTAAACTCTAAGGGTTCACTTTCTCTGTTGCAACTTTTTGGTGCAGGATAGAACACAGTCACTTCTCCAGACTTTCCAATGTGTACTATCCCTCCTTTGAGGTAGTCTGCGGGAATCCACTCATTGATCTGAATATGTGGTGGTTTTTAAAATGCCCTTCCTAGGCTGACGGTTTTGCTTTTCTCTTTCAGTGAAGCAGGCTAGGTGTTCTCTTTGCAATAACGTTTTGTGTAAGCATAACTCTCTGATTTTCTCATCATATGAGTTTTCAGGGTCAGAAGTACTCATAGGACTATGTTTGGTCTCCCATGACACACTGGTCTGACCACCTTCCCTCCTGTATCATATAATATGATATGGCATTCATAACGCGCCTATACACAAGTGTTTCAAGGTGCGACAAGGCAAAGGGGAGGGAAAGAGAGGGAAGACAGAGACAATGCTCCTATTAGGCCAGGTGGCATTGAGATCACGCAAGTCGAGGGGAAGGGAGAATGGGAAAAAGTGCAGGGGGAAAGGGGAGGGGACAGTGCAGTACATAGGATAACAGAAAAATGAATAAATAAAGGCAGTAAATTAGAGTGCAGCCAGCTGGTGGCAGGTGCATGGGTAAATGCAGAGATCAGGTGTCAAGTGCTGGTAGAGACTGTAGGGATACAGAAACAGTCCAGAGTGCAAGGTTTGCCAGGGGGGCAGTGCAGGTGTGCTTCTGGCGGGCGGGAGACATGGGCCTGAGATCAGAGGGTAGCCAGGTAACCAGTGCAGTGTCAGATTCAGCCAGGAGATCAGCAGGGGAGAGGGGTAGAGAAAGCAGAAGCAAAGAGGAAGGTCTTGAGGTGCTTCCAGAACCGGAGATGGTTCTCCTCAAGTTTCAGGGAGGCATGGCAACTGTTCCAGAGGGAGGCCCCAGCAGAAGAAAAAGATCCACCACCAACTCGCTGCTTGGAGAAGCAACTAACCCTGAGGGAGTTGGAAGCGGATGAGCGAAGAGCTCGAGAAGGAAGATATTTCGAAGAGAGATTTGAAGGTATTGAGGTATGGTAGAGGTGGATATTCATCAATGTCAGATAAGGACTGGCCTTCCTGACCGGATTGGCTAGGAATAGGTGAATGTCATGTCCCGGCCCTGCAAAGTATGGCATCGATGGGCTTCTGCTTATCGTAGGTCTTGATTGCCATTCAGAAGCGTCAGGCGTGGTCTAGCCTTCCACCAAGATGGCCGCCGCCTCACAGCATTTCTATAACAACACACAGAAGCTTGTGTCCTATGCGTTGTATCGCTCCTTGGTACCTGTGGCATTCTGTTACCTCTCCAGGAATACACTGGGAGAGCCTGGTCTACACATGAATCGACACACTATTGGCTACTCTACACCCAAATGGGAGACACAACCTGCCTAAGTTAGAATGTCTGTGGCCTTGAGAACCCTAACAAGCGGAGAAAGATACACCTATATATGGAAAGGTACAAAGCCAAAAATGACATATTTACAGGAAAACCCACGCTCTGGCGGTAACATGCAAAGGATTCGCTAAAGACTGAGAGGGGGGTATCCGCTTCTACACTACATACTCCTCGCAAGCTAGAGGGGTCCTGACCATAATACACAGATCTCTCCCATTTCAATGTAAGCATGCCAAGGCGGTCCACCAAGGCAGATATGTTTTAGTGTGCAGAGTCCTTGCAGGGAACGAAATACCGATGGTAAATGTCTATGGCCCTAACATTGATGACCCCCAATTTTATACAACAATCCTGGAGGAACTGGCCCGATATCCACTAATCCCTATACTCTGGGTGGGGTGACTATAACACTATTCTAGATTTGGAACAGGACAGATCCTCTCACGTCCACAGAGCACCCAGTCGAGCAGCTTCTGTTATTAATGAGGACATGCATACCCTAGGGCTGGTAGATGCTTGGAGAGCATTGCATAACAAAGACCGCTCATACTCCTTCTATTCGTCAGTCCATAACTGTCATGATGCCTACCCCCGGGATCCAGATCAAGTCCAGCAACCCTGGAAGCAGGCATCAAGTTATTCCAAGCAAGCCCAACAACCCCTGCTAGGGGCTATTTGGGTGCAGTCCTGGCGTCTATGGCGCCAGGCTCATATGGCGAGTCAGTCCTGGCGCCATAGGCACCAGACTCATAGATTAAAACTTACTTGATGCAAACCATGCTGCAAACTTAGCTGATGCAGACCATGCTGCAAGAGCTCCAAGCCAAAAGAGGCTTTGAAGGGACTACTTTACCTAGGGACTATTTTTTACTCGGGTGGGGTCGAGGAGGAATACTTACCTGGGACTACTTTGGAGCTATTTAAACCGCATCCGAAGAGCAGCACACGCTTCGAGTTATTCTGCATACAGCAGCGTAACGCTCACCGCGCCTGCAAGTCTGCATCCAGTCTTCTGTCACGCCCGCCTCGAGTCTGGAGCTCCTAGAAATAGGGAGAAAGAAGGAGAAAAGGTTAGAACAAGAGCAATACCTTTGATCCTTACCTGAATTCCCGATCCACCGCACCTTCGAGCTGGAAGAAAGAAGTTATTTTATGCGCGTCGCCCCGCCTGCTGCAGCGCCGCGCTGAACTCACCGGCCTTCGCAGCATCTTCACTATCCACCGCATCCGTCTGCATGTTTCCGCCGCACTCCGGCACCTAAGGGGAACACAAGAACAGCAAGGTGAGCCAAGGGAATAAACAGAGGCAATATTAGTTACCCGCCATAGACTTACCTGATTTTACCGCCGGGGTACTATTCCTCTTCACGGGTTGGCGCAGCCTCCACCGCATCTTCGCCGCACCCCGGCCCCTAAGGGGAACAAAATGACAGCAAGGTGAAACAAGGGACAAACAAGGGGAATCCTTCTCACCACAATAGACTTACCTAATTTTACCGCCTCAGTCATTATTCCCAGAGACTTCATAATTTCTCTCAGCACCTGAATAAGGGAGAAAGCCACAGGTTACATAGTGACATTATTTTATTGAACTGTGTTGGATAATACAAATCCTTACCTGAATGTTACCGGTTGCCACGAGGAACTCTTCGCTAGGGTCAAGCTGCAACCTGCAAGGAATCGGACAAGAGTGAAAGTCAGACATTTGAACTCTTACGAACTATATACTTACGGCGTCTCGCCGGAAATCTCCGAGTCAATATTGTTCTGGAACTCACCAGTTCCTTCGAACCAGTGAAGCAACTGGTTATCTACGCGCCGCTGCGCTCAATGCAGGATGGAGAGCTCATCTTTCCAAACCATCAGGTGAGACTTTAAGAGGGGACATTAAAGGTGATCAGTGGGGAGAACAGCGGGGGTGGGGGTTAACACTTAACTCCACGGGTGGTTAATTCCCTTTCTCCATTTGCAGAAGAATACTCCTACGGGCCAAGCAAACAAAGCTAGGTGGGCCAGTCCAGTCTGTCATCTCGGCACTACGCCTCACATTGGTGGAGACCGCAGCTGTCCAGTTCAGATCGACGCCCCTGTGGGAGCCAGGTGAGCGTAACAGAACGCAAAGCCTACCCACAAATTCCCACCCGGGCATTATGGATACCTCAGAAACTGACCAATTGGCCCAATTACTAGGGGAACTGAGGGCTGAAGTGCATTCCGCCCGTCAAGAAACCAATGCTCTTAGGAGAGAACTGATTTTGTCAAAGGAGCAAACTGATGACCTTGCTAGGCAACTACTGCAAAGCCAGGCTGGACAAGCACCCCTACCAGGTCCCGGGGGAAATCCAGCTCCTGTGTCATCGAGTAACCCTGTGCAAATAAACCTACCAGGAACTATTCCATTAGCTCCGCCTGAACGCTTTGCCGGGGACCCCAAAAGGTTCGCCGTGTTTATGAACCAATGCCGCTTGCACTTTTTATGCAGACCTGGAGCCTTCCCAAACGATCAAGCCAAGGTAGCCTTTGTATTGTCATATTTCAGCAGCAGTGCAGCTGATTGGTCAATTCCACTAGTTAATCAGGATGACACAATTCTTCAGGATTTTCAGGGCTTTCAAATGAGCATGGAAAGACTATTTGCCCGGCACTCCCAAGGACAGGCCCTGGACAATGAACTTTTGTCCTTACGACAGGGTAACCAGGACCTCTTATCCTACATCGCAACCTTTAATAGGTTGATAGTGGAAACTGGATTGCCCGAGGTAAAACGAATCACGTTATTTCATCAAGGGCTTCGAGGAGAACTCAAGGATGTCTTGGCTCAAGTTGTGAACCCACCTCAAGACTGCGCTAAATATATAGACTTAGTGGTCCAGTTAGATCACAGACTTCAGAACGGAAAGGCTGATCGAGAAAAGTTTGAGAATCAGGTATTGGTCAAAACCCACGCTAACCCCAAAGGAGCAGATGCTTCAGAACCCATGCAAATCGGAGGGGTTAAAGGACCCTTAACCCAGAAGGAAAGAGAAAGGAGACGGCAAATGCAATTGTGTCTATATTGCGGAACTTCTGGGCATTTTCTATGGGATTGCCCTGTAAAACCACCCAAGAAGGTGGTAGGAGCTGCGGATAAAAGCCATATGGAGTCAGACTCGGGAAACGACCACGCCTGACAAGCGTAGAGGTCCGCTTGCCGAGCTTGAAGAAGGATACTCAGACCTCGCATTTTATCATACCAATGGTCCTTGTAGATCCAAGGCAGCCATCACGTATGCACGCAGTAAGGGCATACATTGATAGCGGGGCCATAGGAATTTATGTGGACTACGAATTGGCTTCAAGGATGAATCTATCTCTCTGCCGAAAGACCACCTCAGATGTCATCACCACAGTCGATGGAACTAAAATTGCCTCTGGGCCTGTAACTCATTCCAACGCAGAGATGACACTATTGGGTCAGGATGGGCATCGAGAGACTATTGTGTTTGATCTAATCAAAGCCCCACAGTTCCAAATAATACTGGGGATACCTTGGTTGGAAACACATAATCCTTGTATTGATTGGCGAGAGAAGAGAAAAACCTTCCCGGATTGTGCACAAACCTGTTACCCAAAGAAAAACTTGAACGCAGGCCTGGCCACAGTCACCACATTAGTCGTGCAATTACCCCCAGAATATCAAGAATTCCAGGATGTCTTCCAAATAGAACAGGCAAACACCTTACCACCTCACAGATCGTACGATTGGCAAATTGATCTCATACCCGGTGCACAACCCCCTTGTAGCAGGATCTACGCCCTTACGGAACCTGAGAACCTTTACCTACGGCAATACCTAGACCAGTACCTTGCTAATGGCTTCATTCGCCCATCCAAGTCCCCTGCATCTTCAGCTTTGTTCTTCGTGCCCAAAAAGGAAGGTGACCTCAGAACGTGCATAGACTACCACACATTTAACCAGATCACTGTTAAAAACCGATACCCATTGCCTCTGATCCCCAAACTACTAGACCAAGTAAAAGACGCTTGCATATACACTAAGTTGGATCTCCGGGGGGCATACCATCTGGTACGTGTAAAAGAGGGTGACGAATGGAAGACTGCTTTTCGCACTAAGTATGGGTCATTCGAATACCAGGTGATGCCCTTTGGGTTGTGCAATGCACCAGCAGGCTTCCAATACTTTATGAACATTGTCCTTCGTGAACTTATTGACGTTTGTGTTGTCGTATATATCGATGATATTATAGTGTACTCCTCTTCAGAATCTGACCATGTGAAGCACGTCCAAGCAGTCCTTGAGAAATTGCGCCAGCACAAACTATATGCAAAACTGGAAAAATGCGTTTTTCATGCCACGGAAGTTGAATTCCTTGGGTTTATCCTGAGTCCAAAAGGAGTTCGAATGGACTCACGAAAGGTGGACGCAATTCTTAAGTGGCCATCACCAAGTTCAGTGAAAGCAGTACAAAGCATGCTCGGCTTTGCCAATTTCTACCGCAGATTCATCCCAGATTTCTCACATGTTGTACATCCCATCACAGCACTCTTGCGAAAAAACAAACGCTTTATGTGGACTGAAGAAGCTGAAAATGTCTTCCAAGAGCTGAAAGCGAAATTCACGTCTGCACCTGTACTAAAGCACCCACGCCCTGAACGTCCATACATAGTGGAAACTGATGCATCCAGTTTAGCCATGGGAGCTGCCCTGTCCCAAAAGGACCCTGAAAATGGCCAGCTTCACCCAGTAGCATTTTGGTCCAGAAAGTTCTCGGCACCCGAGTTAAACTATGCGGTTACCGACAAGGAGTTATTAGCCATTAAATCCGCGTTCAAGGCTTGGCGGCACTCTCTTCTCGGTGCCAGGCATACCATTACTGTGATCACCGATCACCAGAACTTGCAGTATTTAAAGACAGCCAAGGCCCAATCGTCACGCCAACTCCGATGGGCATTGTTCTTTGCCGAGTTCGATTTCGTGATAACCTATCGACCAGGTTGCAAGAATGGTAAAGCAGACGCCTTATCCCGAATAGGGATGGGAGAGGCAGAAGTGAACCCAGAACCAGTACCTATAATTTCCGAACAAAGGATTCTTGGCATGACTACTCTACAGACACTAGAGGACATTCAGGTAAAGATCCAGCAACTCTTTGATCCTACAGCCCTGCAGGACTGGGGAAAGAAAGGCCTGGACTACTCTGTCACCAATGACCTGCCTTATTACCAAGGGCGTCTATTTCTGCCACACAACGAACTACAAGAGCTAGTCATTTCCCATTATCAGGACACCCTAATGGAGGGGCACCCAGGTATCGCAAAGACTGAAGCTAAAATTAAGAGACAATTCCTATGGCCCACCTGGCAAAAGGATATTAAATCATTTGTAATGTCTTGCGGCATTTGTGCCCAGAACAAAAGTCAGAAGAGAAAACCAGCTGGACTCTTACAACCTTTAGACATTCTGCCTACTACATGGCACACCTTATCATTAGACGTTATCACTGAACTACCTCCATGCAATGGATTTAACACCATTCTAGTTATTGTGGATCTTTTTTCCAAGATGGCCCACTTTATTCCTTTAAAGGGATTACCTTCAGCTTCAATCCTGGCCAAGCAATTCCTCGAAAACTTTGTTTGCATACACGGATTTCCGTCCGTATTGGTCTCTGACCGGGGCAGTCAATTCATTTCACATTTTTGGAAGAAATGTTGTCAATTGGCGCAAATCGATGTGAGGTTATCGACCAGCCACCACCCCCAAACCGATGGTCAAACGGAGAGGGCCAACCAGACTCTTGAATAATACCTGCGTTGTATGTTACATCAAACTGAGGTTACAGGGTATGACTATTTCATGTGATATTGCAGATGTGTGGAGGGTACGCAATCAGACAGAGAGACAATACACATGTCACTCGAGCCCTCACAACTCAGCATCAAGGATAGATTTCTTTCTGGTCTCACACTCAATGATGGAACGGGTGGTGGATGTGGGGATACGCGCCGGAAACCCTCTCCGATCATGCATCGGTAATGTTGGAAATACAGCTGTCAGGTAGGGTGGAGGGGTAACCCCTTGGTGATTTAAGATTGAGGGCCTGCAGTCTTTCGAGTGGACATAACAGCAGTCATAGATAATTTCTTTAAAGAGAATGTGGGATCGGTGCAGTCAGAGGGAATCTTGTGGGAAAGCTTCAAATGTGTGTTAAGGGGAGAATGTATATCCAAAGAAACAGGGATTCTTAGACAGATAAGACAAGATTTAGGGCTTAAAGAGAACAACATACGAGCATTGCAGGCTGCATCCCCGAATCCAGCGAATCAGGAACGAGCCAAGAAATGGTCCCAACTACAAGAATTCCAGGAGCTCGCACTCTGGGAAATGAAGTATAACAACAATCAGACTAACGTTTGCCAATATGGGAAAGGGCACAAACCCGGCCGAACATTTGCAGGGGCAACTAACATGGACGGGTTGAGGGGCAGGATTCTTGCTATTGCTGACAAGCAGGATAGGGACCGATTCAAGGATGCTGAAATAGTCTGGCAATTCTTAAAATTTTACACTCATTTATACTCATCCCAGATACAGGCATCCCAGGCGGACATAGAGTGGTACCTGGAAGAAGTAGCTTTACACTGGTGTTCTGAGGAACAGAGGGAGCTGATGTGCCGTCCCCTGACACTGCCAAAGTGCTGAACACTATCAAGTCTCTGCCGAATGGGAAATCACCAGGCCCGACGGGTTCACGGCAGAATTCTACAAACAGTACACCGACACACTAGGCCCCCATCTGCTGGGAATGTATCAACAGAGCCTTGAGGTCGAGTCTCTGCTTGACACTCTGAGGGAGGTGGTGGTTGTGGTGCTGTTAAAGCCAGACAAACCCGACAACGACTGCTCTTCCTACTGCCCTCGTTAATTAATATAGATAATAAAATCCTGGCAAAGATCCTGGCTTCATGGCTGTCTCCATTGATGCCAACGATGGTTCGGGCGGACCAGCTGGGTTTTGTCCCGGGTCGGTCTACCTCATACGCTCCACAGAGGATTTTTGGGATGATGGTGGCTGTACCGCCTGAAGATCCGATAGTAGCAGGCTTACTGGATGCCACCAAAGCGTTCGACTCAGTCAAATGGCCTTTTCTGTTTGCTGTATTGAGATGGATGGGAATGGGTGAAAACTACATAGCCATGGTCAAACTGCTGTACACGCAGCTGGTGGCCAGGGTGAGGGTAAATGGTCAGATGACACCACCAATGGTCCTCGAGAGGGGAACCCAACAGGGATGCGATGCCAGCTCTCACCACTGCTTTTTCGCGTTGACGATTGAGCCGTTTGCTGAATGGATACGAGAACTACACATACACTGGGGGGTATAGCTACACAACCATAGGATAGCGATTTCACTATACGCGGATGACATGGTGCTGTTCGTCAGGGACCCCAAAGTCAACCTAGAACCAATAATGAGGGACGTTCAGATCTTTGGTAAGATATCTGGCCTGAGAGTGAATGCCTCTAAATCGTTTTTTTTCCCACTGACGGAAACAGTCAAAAAATACCACGTGGTGTATCACAGCAATTACCTTAGGGTCCTGGATCAGGCTCAGGTGGCAATGTTGCATTGGAAAAATCTCCCCCTTAATCTGTATGGCCGAATATCCCTCATTAAAATGACGCTACTCCCTAGATTCATTTATATATTTCTGAACGCTCCAATAGGAGTACCTGGGGAATACTTTCGCACTGTGAAGTCGGCGATCATGCAGTTCCTGTGGGCAGGGAAACATGCCAGAGTATTGTTGGATAAATTGGTGGCGCTGATTCCCGAAGGAGGGCTGGCGCTTCCTGACCTTGAAATTTACTACAATGTGGCACAGGCTGGATATCTCAAACATTGGTATGAACCACTGCGAGGCAGAAGGCATGTGAAAGTTGAAAGAGCAGTAGCTGCTCCGAACAATACTAACGGTACCCGACGGAGCACACTCGGCACAAAATCTAGTAGAGGTGACCTGCAGGGCTTGGGCGCGCTTAGAACATTAAAAAAAGGGGGAGGTTCTATACTCACCCAGGCACCCCGTGGTACGTGTACAGGGAATTCCGATCACTGCGGTATCAGGCTTTGTGGCCTTGATGAAAAGGCTAGGAATGACCAATTTTGGGGACCTCTTCCCAGAAGGGAAATGTATAACTCTGGAGGATATGAAAGGGAAGGGAACAATGTCAGCTGTGGACATATTTACATACTTTCGCCTATGGGTGAGTCTGCACCAAATATTCACCACACTCCCGGAACAACCCCAGATCTCCCCCTTGGTGGACAAATTGCTACAGGGCATGGTAGAAAGCAAGGTGACATCCGGATTATATAATATTTACATACACACTGGGAACAGGGACCGAACCTCCCCGAGGGCGAAATGGGAAAAATCCCTGGGGAGAGACATCCCGGAAGATGTGTGGACATACTGCTGTACGGGGATCGGAAAGGGAGCCATTAATGCAAGATATAAACTGATTCATTTCAAATACATTCACCAGTTTTACCACACACCTGCTAAACTAAAAGAATACTTCCCAGACACAGCAGAGAGATGCAAAAAGTGCAACACCGAGCAGGCTGGCTTCATCCATCTATCGTGGACCTGCCCGCTGATCCAACAATATTGGGATTAGGTATTCCACACGGTTGGCGGTTTCACGGGTCAGACGATAAATCCAGACCCCTTAATGGGATTGCTGGGAAACACCAAGGAGGTCACCAAACACACTAGGAAATTGCTCAGTCTGCTACTCATACTGGCCAAACGGCGGGTGGCAATACAATGGGGGGGAGGGAGGAAGAAGAACAGCCCAAGGCACTCCCAATGGAAGTTAGACATAATGTATTGCTTCAACATGGAAAATGGTTGGGGTTCTCTGCACCATAACCAGGGTAATGTAAGCAACACGTGGGATGCATACACGCACTTCTTGATCCGACAAGCTGAAGACACGGAGGACGTGCCGACCACGCCAGATGCTGAATGTTAAAGCCATATAAGCATATTGTAGCGATACAGGAGTGAGACCTGAACTGTGGAAGAACAATTCTGTTAATGCTACCATCGGGGTATAAGACTGATGCAACTCACGGTGTAAATGATTGGCCAGTTAAATCATGGGGACAGCATCTGCTCCGGGGAAGGTGGGGGTGTGCCGGGGAAGTGGAGGGAGGGTATTGGGGATTGTAGGCACACTGTGCTCACTGTTTGTTTTTTGTGTTACTAAATGCCAATAAAGAAAGTTTAAAAAATAAAAGGAGAAAGAAGTAGGAGAGGAGAAGGTGCCCAGGATGATTTGAGAGGAGCGATCAGTAAGGAAGGTGTTCAGCCAGTCCAGTGCCCGCTCCGAGATACCAAGGGTGTCGTGGAGCCTTTGTATGAGGATAGAGTGGTTGACTGTGTCGAATGCAGAATAGAGATCAAGAAGGATGAGGCTAGCTGGGGAATTGGAATCCAGGGATACAAGCAGTTCTTCATGGGTGTTCAAAAGAGCAATTTCCGTTCATCTGGATGCTCAGAATCCAGATTGATGGCTGCGGAGACCACCAACTAGTTCAGTGTGAGAGTTGAGTTGGGACAGGGCCAACATCTCCAGCAGTTGCCCCAGGAAGGGGGTGATGGAGCTAGGGCGGTAATTGGCTGGACAGGTAGGGCCTGCTGAACGTTTTTTAAGGAGGGGGCGCACAAGGGAGTGCTTGAGGGAGTAGGGGAAGGAACCAGTAGCAAAGAAGTGGTTACCGAGATCAGCGAGTGCAAGGGCAAGAGAGATTTTGTCCTTGATGGTTCTGGAGCAGCTAGAGGAAACTGTTTGGACAAGACCTTCATTGAGCGGACACCTCTGGTGACTTCCTCAGGTGAGACAAGGGCGAACGAGGAGAAGGAGGAAGGAGGAGGACGAGTGGCCATGGGAGGCAAGGGGGTGAGGGATGGGTTGGGAGAGTGTGTAACAAAGCTGTTCAGGATGTCCTGAGTTTTGGTGATGAAGGTTGGATGCACTAGATACCCGTTCCTGAATGTGGGCCCTTTTCTTGGCATGGAAAAAGAGTCTGTATTGCCTTTGGAGCAGGCGGCAGGCCAATTTGTCAGAGGGTGCGCCTGAGGTTTGACACTTCCATTCCGCAAGCTCTACACTTTCGTTTCAAGGCTACAAGCTCAGAGTTGTACCAGGTGTTGCGCCTAGAGGCTGGATTCAAGCAGAGCCTCATGACTGGGGCAAGCATGTCATGGGTGTTGGTGATGGACGGGTGGAAGTTCCTGAGAGCAGTGTTGATGGGAGAGTCTAGGTTGGGAGGGCAAGGGGGGAAAAAGGTGTAGGTGAAGGCAACAGCTGACACTCATTTCATCAGGCAGATGTTTGTGAACAAGGTTGGCAGGGCTTTTGGGGGGGTCACAGGATCATATGGACACAGATGGGAGGAGAGAAGGGAGTGGTCTGACCAAGAGAGAGGATTGACCAGAGGAGATAAGATAGGGAGGTCGGAGTGGATGAGGGCGTCCAGAGTGTGTCCAGCAGAGTGGGTTGGGCCAGAAGGGAGAACGAGAGGGTTGGAGAGGTGCAGAGGTGATTGAAAAGAGTAGATGCTGTGGCAGAGTAGTCCAATTGGATGTCAAAGACACCCAGGAGCAGCAGGTTGGAGGAGGTAGAAAGTAAGGCGGAGCAGAAATCAGCCCATTCAGAGAGGAACAGGGAGGTAGCACGAGGAGGGCGGTAAATGGTAGCAATGGTCAGAATGGAGGAGGGAGAGATAATCAATTTGCATACCAGGCTCTGAAAGGAAGAGTAGAGCTGAGTGGGTAAGATGGAGGAGGGAACCCACTCCGGGAATATTAAGACAACCTCAGTGCCATTACGGTGAGGTCGTGGCTTGGAGATGATCTTTAAGCCGCCAGGGAGGAGGCAGTGAAAAGCAGTGACTGAGCTGGAATTGAACCATGTCTCAGTGAGAGTGAGAATGTCAAGGTCTCTATCTTCAAGAAGGTAGCAGATGTCAGCAGAGTGTTTGTTGGCTGAGAGGGCGTTAAGAGTCACCAGGTCGAGGCGATCACTTCCTTTGAAGGTTTTCTAATCTGGAGTACAGGGGCGTGGTACTTCTTTCAGAGGGGGTGGGGCAGAGAAGGAAGTAGGCAAAGCGGCCGTAGAAGGAAGAAGGTTAATGAGGGATGGAAGGATGCAGTCAAAGAGAAGGAGGTTGGCCTGAGGACCCTGAACAGGAATAGTGCCAGTGTGGTAGACATTAATGATGAAGCGTGAGGATAAGAAGCCTGCCAAGAGGACTTCCCACTTGGTGCCACCATTAATGGGAGAGGATGTGAAAGGGGAGAGAGTAGAGATGAGATGAGAAGCCCATAGGCCTGGAGAGGGGACAGAGATGAGAATAACAGTGAAGATCTCTCTGGAGGATGCACTGACATAGGTGTTTTTGATGGGGAGGCCAGGATTTGCACTGAGGATGTCTTTTTTGTGCTTTTTCCATCCAGATTGCGTGAGAGAGGGAGCATAGGTGATAGTGTAGCAGTTAGAAAAAGGGGCGGGGGGCTGCACTGCACAGTCCTGGGGCCTTACTCAGAGGTAGCCCAGTAGTTAAAGAGGGCACAATATAATGCAGAGCAAATGGTGAGGTGCAATACAATGCAGTGTACAACATGAATGCAAGATGTCAAGCAAGGTACAAGGTAATGCACACAGGATGGAAGAGCGAATGCAAACCCACCTAGATTCGAATTTTTTTTAAACACAATATAATGCAATGCACACAGGATGGAAGAGAGAATACAAACCCACCTAGAATTGAATTTTTTAAAACACAATATAATGCAATGCAGTGCACAATAAGTAAAGCAAAGACACAATGCAGTGCACACAAGGATGAGATGTGAAAATGAATTACCAAATGCCGGGAGGATAGCTCAGAGGCAACGTGCGCGCCTTGGAAGCAAGACGACACGAAGCAACACAGGTTCGATACCCGGGTTCGCGCTTAACCTCTGGGTGTTTAAGCGCATTATAAATACGCAACTAAGACAAAAAAAAAAACTATTACGCAACTATTTACAATTTCTGTAACAGCGCCTCGATGCCCGTGGGCTGTGTTAGCGCTTTAAAAATGAAAAAAAAAAAAATGCTAATTACTGAGTGCTGTGATGAAGCGAGGAGGACTAGGCTGAAAATCAGATGTAGGAAAGACAAAGCTGTGGCGTAAGGAGGTTGCTGGAGGAGACGATAGGAAGTTCAGCCAATTACTCATGTGTGCCTAGCCAGGGGGCCTGGGGAGATGAGGTCCATGTTCATGAAGCAGCATGAAGTGCACCGTAGGCTGCACTATTATGTTTGAGGCAGCAATAGGTGGGCCCATGAGCCCAACCAGGTACAGACAGAAGCCTTAGGAGTGGGGCCTTTGTAGGGGGAGCCAGCTTCCTTATTGGCTGTTAAGAATGGAATATCAGCCAATCAAGGGAGCATCAGGCTGCTGCAAGCCAGAAACAGAATGAATGAAAACAGAACAGCTATTTTGAAAGATGGTGCCGTTAAACGAAAACTGTGCAAAAATGATACCAAACACTGCATTCACAGTGCCCCCACAACTGCAAGTCAACCTGCAGAAATTGCGCTGCTTCAGTAACAAAGCGCACCTTCAAATGCACAATGGAGCAACCACTCCCTCCCTGATGCCCGCAAAGGCAGACCTGCAGATCCTGATGCAGCTGTGTACACTGAGCCTCGTGGTGGTGGGGGAGGCTCTAGGTGGTCTGGCGTATTGTGCGACCAGCATGTGTTGCAGTCCTCACTGATATAGAAACATGACCAAAACTGGAGCCTAGGAGTGGGGCCTTTGGAGGGGGAGCCAGCGTTCATCTGCCGGCTTCTCTATTGGCTGATAAAAATGGACTATCAGCCAATCAAGGGAGCATCAGGCTGCTGCATGTTCCTACCTGGTACCTGCACTTATTGACCTGTTTTGTATTTAATGTACCTCTTTCTTACTTCACCTCCTTCACTTCCCCCTTGTCCAACTTTTCCCCTTTTTTACATGTTTAGCACTGAAGGCCTAGCAGGAACACGTTTTGTTACTTTTCATCTCTTACTCCCCTTCCTTGTATTGCCTCTCCTCCCCCCTGCTCTCATATTTAGTACTTGCACGTTCTGAATGTTTCAAGACCTTTTAAGAGCGCTTTCTTTCTTTTTTATAACTCTTCTGCTTCCCTATTCTCCCCCTTACCTTGATGCGCCTTGAAACACAATTATTGCTCTATAGTGTGTATTACAAATAACCAATACATAAAAATCCATTTAATTTTCAGGTGTCGATTTCCTTACTGAAAGTCAAATGGTTATTTGAACTGTGTAAATTCTTCAATTAGGAAAGGACAATTGAGTGAACTTTTCGTAGTTCACTTTAAAAGGTCACTATTTTAGGGCTAGTGCACTGCATTGGTTGGTTTAGGTTGTCTCAATGCACTATACTGCTTCTGTAACAGTGCCTATAGATTGTAGTCAGTCAAGGGGTGGCTTAGCTTGCTCAGCTGCATGTGCACCTGTAGTAGGGATGGCAATGCCCTTACGTCACCAAGTAAAATTCATCAAGGCCCAATGATATTGTAGTATAGTTAGTCTAAGAGCTATTTTTGGCATCAATATATAAGTAATTCATAATGAATTCCACATATCGAACAAAATCGTTCAACAAGTTAAAATTCCCGTTAATGTCTCATTTATTAATCCAAATTAGTGTTCAACTAAACTGAAATGAAATCCACATTTTCGCAGCTAACACATGTTTCAACCTCCAGGGTCTTCTTCAAGGGCAAAAAGTGTGTTGTTCTTCTTAGGATTCGGTTATAATGATAATGATGTGTTATTTATATAGCGCCTTTATCCAGAATCGCTTTACAGAGTACATATTTACATACAATATCACGCAACCGAAATTGGTACTATGGGAGTAGTAGGGGAGCCACAGGGTTAAGACCTTGAGTGGTGGCGTCCCATAAACTGAGTTCTCTCAGGATATATGAATCTCAGCTTGATTGTGATGTGAAGATAAGTAGAATTAATTCAGGATATTTCCAAGATTGAGTTAAATCAGATTCTAAGTAGAATGTTTCAGTCAATATAATTCGTGGAGAGTGCCCAATATACTGTTTCATATGATATATCAAACAGTAACAAATTCGATTTTATATATCCTTGGTAATATGAGGATGGGTTAATTCAGGCTGTACTCGGCACAAACTGGCATTTTGCGTGGGTCGGAAGATGGACCTCATTACAAGTGCGGCAGTGTGAAAAAAAGGGCGGTAATTCTGTTACGGCTATGTTTTTGTTTGTTACTGTTGTTTCTGCTGCACAACCAAGTTATAGGTTTTGGTCGATTAACTGATAATGGAATTACTGCACTGTAAATCTGTTGATATTTGGAGTGAAAGTGGCGACTTAACCTCTAGCTTGTTCCTGGAGGTAAATCCTCCGTGGGTTTACTGTGCGGTAATTACACCAGCGGTAAAGCCACCAAAAATTCCCATGGAGTCATGCGGAATTCCAAAAATGGGGAATTATACTGCCCTACCTCCACTTGTAATCCTGTGGTAACTTCAAAGGGCCAACGGTCATCAAGTTTGGTGATAATTCTGTGGATTTACCACCAAAATGCCACAAACTCATAATGAAGGTTAGTGAATCCTGTGTCCCACTGAGTGCAGGGGTAAATGGTAGGGCTTGGCAAGTGGACCTATGTTTGCATTGTAGAGAGAGAGACTACTTCCCACTGGTCTGTGTATCACGTCCAGGGAAGGAGTGAAGCTATATATTGGAAAACGGAGTAGGAGGCACTGAGTGCCTTGGAAGAAGAGAAGTTTGAGAAAGAATTCAGTCGCAAAACGCTGCTCGCAGGCCTTCAGAAACGGTGCGTGTTGGGATTCAGAGAAAGAGCTCCAAGAGTGGCCGGACAAGGTAATGTAGCATGCTAGAATTTAGATTACAAATTCCCAAAGCCACCTGAGAATGGTATTGCAGCAAGAATCTCTGCATACTAGAATTTGGATTACAAGTTCCCAAAGCCACTTGAGAAAGGCATTACTGCAAGAAACAGTGCATGCTGGGATTCATGGAAAGAGTTCCCAGAGTGACCAGACAAAGTCATGTAGCAAAGAAACGCTGCATGCTGGGATTCAGAGTACATGCTGGTATTCAGATGATCTCTTCCCAAAGCCACTTGAGAAAGACATTACAGTGACCTGACAAGGTTATGTATCCAAGAAATGCTGCATGCTGGGATTGAGATAAGTTTCAGAGCCACCTGAGAACGTTATTCCTTCAAGAATCTCTGAACTTTGAATGCTTGGATTTTGAAAGTTCCCCAAACCACATGAGAAAGGCATTACTGCGAGAACCGCTGCCTGCTGGATTCAGATTTCAAGTACCCAGAGCCACGAGAATGTTATCACTGCAAGAAATGCTGCACACTAGTGTTAGGGAGGATTCTCATAAATATGCTAATTTCCCTTACCTTTTGAGCCCCCCAGCAACTTTGCTGGATTTCTAGGACTTACATTTTTACCTGGAAAAAATGTGAGCCTTTTTTCCCACTCTTTCATGTATTCTGATGTGTGTTTTACCTTTGTGTTCTTTGGATATGGAGTTTTAGACAACTCCATAGGCATCATCTTTTTCACGTGTGTCACACAGCACCCTCAGTGCAGTGACACAGAGATGTCTTTCAGACTTCCCAAGGTTTAAATACCTTCTCTGGGACTGACTACTGCCTCCCAGTGATTGTAAAGTTAAATTGACTATGCTAGTCTTTTTAAATTGCTAGACTCAGCACACAGTGCCTTACAGCATAGTTCTGGAGGGAATACCTAGTATTCCCTATGCCTAGAAAACTCCTGTAGTCCTAAAAAGCTACCCTTTCCTCTCAGATTAACTGGTGGCAGTGGTATTACCATGAGTTTCCCAACTGCGACCCGTTTAAATGCTCCAGTAGCTGAAATCCACCGGAGCCATGTTTTTTAAGATGGCGTTTGAGCCCCCTCTGTAAATACAGGTTCCGATCAACTTTTTTCACCATTTCTTTTTGGAAAGGTGCTTCTAGTGTTTGTCTCTGTGCGCCAAACCAGATTTGGTCCCTTTGTTCGTTTGCCTTTGACGGGCTTCATTACTGAAGCCCCCCCCTCTGGCACCTGAGTGTCTGGGGTTGACAGGATGTGAGGGAGGTGCCCGAAACTCCCTGTGCTTAGTCTCCTGGGAGACCTGAATGCACTCTGGCATGATTGGCTGGCTGACTGTCCGGCAAGGACAGCCACCCTGCTGGGTGAGTGACAGCTAGGCTGGAATGAATGGGAGAGAACTGTTTAAAAGCAGGTCTCTGGGACTTGGAAGGCAGAGTCGACCACTGGAACGAAAGAACCGAAGATGAGCTGAACTCCTGGACCGTTGGTTTTCCTGGTGAAGCCCTGCTGCAGGTCCGAATAGCCTGAAACTCCCTCGGCAGAGAAGCCCCTTCAAGAACGACTTCTTCCCTTGAGCTGGTGGGAACAACCAACTCGCAAGCCACATGGAAACCATTTCCATACTGGTCGAATTTTCTTCAGAGTGCTGTTGAAAACCAATAGCCAGTGAGAGGAATACTGGTTTGTGGACTTTAAGGCACTCACACCTTAAACTGACATTTTGCCAAGCTTGTGGATCCTTCCCCGTGCAGCGCAGGAACCTTCCGATGTCCTCCCTTTTTGTCCCCACGACTGAAGCCTACGAACAGCGAGATCATCAGGAACTGCCAGGAACATTTCTTCATACAAAGGTACTGTGCAAACGCGGTTGAGAAATCCTCTATGCCGCAGTGAAAGTTTGTGAAACTTTCCCAACTTTGGAGTCTTGTTTGCTCCTAATCTGACATATAACTCTTTTTCGTGCAAACTACTTCTAAGAACATTGGCAACGACTTAACCGTTTACTACCAGAACTGTGCTATCCTATCCAAGACACTGATCCATTGACTTTGGCCCAGGCCTATTGAATTGATTTGCCTCTTATAGTAACTGAAACTATTTGACCTGCCTGAGAAAGTTTTTGTGTTTAATTCTTATAACCATTGTCTTTTTACCCCTTTTTGAAAATTACTGAAATGCCATTTGGCTCCCACTTCAGGGGAGCCTAACTTGTTCAGAAACGTACTGGTTTGGTACTGGAGTGTAGTATAGTGTGATATTGAGCTGCTTATTACTAGTGGAATGTTTTCTAACTAAATGTGTAAATAAATTAATATTGCTTTACCAAGAAACCTTGAGTAAGTGGTTGTTTGAACCACTGCGATTGCAAGTCTTTTGTGTAACACCTTGTACTGCTCACATCCCTCTTGAGATAAGCCTGGCTGCTCAGCACTGCTACCACAAAACTGTGTAGTATAGACTTATACCAAAAGTGAGATTGTGCTTACAGCTGTAGTCTTAATTGTGTGTAGTGTTCCCAAAGGGTACTGCATGTAATTCTGCCTAACAACTAGGATTTTGATTACAATTTTCCAAAGCCACTTGAAAAAAGGTGTTACTGCAAGAAACGCTGCATGCTGTGATTTTTTAATAGTAATGTATTTATTTATTTGAACATTATTAAGTGCACACAATCTGCCAAGGCACACAGCTGCTGGTTACAATGAAGATGGAGGGTGGTGGGAGTGGCGGCGGGGAGTGGAAGGGGATGAGGGGGTAGAACTGGTATCAAGGTTGTCCTGGAGCAGTCCATAGTCAATTGAAGAGACTTGTTTTTAGTTGTTTCCTGAATGGCCAGTATGAGGATTCAGTGCGTATGTGTAGAGGCAGAGCATTCCATAGACGGGCGGAGGTGGCTGGGAAGCTGGAGCCCCCTGCTTTGGAGAGTTTGAAGGATGGAATAGTCGGTTTGTGGCTATAGATTGATCTTGCTGGTATTGTAGAAGTACATTTGGCAACCCTTTATGAAAGATAGGGTGCAGCAAAATTGGAGAGACAGCAGTGATTGATAGAGTGAATCTTGGAATTGATTCATTCTCTAACTGGAAGCCAGTATGCCGCTTTTCTGTGGGTTGAGATATGGTGACTTTTGGATAGGGTTAGGGTGGCACGAATAGCATTCTTCTGGATAGTCTGGAGTTTGTTAAGATTGCGTGCCAATGTGCCGACGAGAAGAGAGTTTCGATAGTTGAGCCGGGATGCAATTGCTCTTGAGATGGTTAGGCAGTCTTGTGTGGAGAGGAAGGGTTTGGTTGCATTAAGGAGTTTAGTGGTGTGGGCTGCTGATGAGATCACGTTGGCATGGCGAGTCATGCTGAGGCTGGGGTCTAGGTAGATTCTGAGGGTTTTGACAGAGAAAAAAAATGGATAGTGAAGACATCAATGGTGAAACATCTAAAAGAGGTTTTCAATTTGGCTAGGCATGCTGGGGTGCACAATAAGGATCTCAGTTTTGTCATCATTTAGAAAGAGGTAGTGTGCAGCCATCCAGGCTTGTATGATGTCGTAAATGTTGTTGATAGTGTTTGAGTCTTGATCGTCATTTCCTGTGTGTGGGATGAGGATTTCTGTATCGTCAGCATAGTTGGTATATTAAATATTGAGGGAGTCAAGATGGTCAAATAGTTGTTTGGTATAGATGTTGTATAGGGTTGGGGAGACACAGGACCCTTAGGAGACCCCACATGTAATCTGAGTTGGGAGGTCAGCTGCGCAGCATGAGAAGATACAAGCAGTTCTATCAGCAAGAAATGATGCAACCCAACTGGTGGCCTCTGGGGAGAAGTTAGCGGCTGTGGAGGGGTGTTGGCAGAGAGTTGGATGGTGAACCATGTCAAATGCTGCCAACAACTCTAGCAGTAAGAGGAGTTCTAGGTTTCCAGAGTTGCAGACGTCATCCATTTGATTTTTTAGATCAAATAGGACAGACTCAGTGACATGGCCTGGGCTCAAGCTTGATTGACGAGGGCTTAGGCTTTTGTTGTTCTCCAGGTTGCAGTTGATTGTATGCAACCCAGTCTAAGAGGTTTAGCAGGAAGGGAATGTTGGTGATAGGGCAGTAGTTGTTGGGACTGGTCGGGTCAAGGGAGGCTTTTTGGATGAGGAGGTAGATCCAGGCATCTTTCAGGTTGGGTGGGATGGAGCTCATGCTGAAGGAGTTGACAAATGTGGCGATGAATGGTATGAGGGCTTCAACACAATCTTTGATTAGTGTTGTGGGCCAGATATCAGCTTGGCAATGTGAGGGTTTGAGGCCGATGACGGGTTTGGACATTTCAGTATCTGTGTTAGGAAGGAAGCTAAAGGAAGAGGCGGTAGATGGCGAGTGATGCAGGGGGTCGGAAGGGTGAGGGTTAGGCTTAGATTTGTCACAGATGGCGGCTTGTTTCTTATTGATTTGAAGAATGGCTATTTTAGAGGTGAGGGCATCTTGGATGTTCTGGAACCAACAGTCGTCTTTGGTGAAATTTGCTGGTGGGTGATGGGGTTTTCCAGTTTATGCAGGATGGTAAATAGTTTGCGTAACTGGGATTGGGCTTTGGAGATTCTGTTGGATAGGGCAGTGGCTTTGGCTTTGATGATGGCTTCTTTATATTTTTTGGCAGCGACAAGGACGCTAGTTTTTGTTGACAATTGAGGGTGATTTGTGCGAGGTGATTTCTAAGGATCGCTTTTTAGCATGCATGGCTTGGAGATTGGGTGTGAACCATGAGTTAATTTGGGTGTTGGATATGGCTCTGTGTAGTTTGAGTGGGGCGATAGTAACAACAGCTGATAGGATGGCAGAGTTATAGGTGTTGAGTGGGTCGTTCGGAGTGGACGGTAGAGCTGCCCCGGCGAGGGTGAGGGCAGCTGCAATTATGGGGAGTAGACGCTCTTTATTAAGGTTGAGAACGCATCATGTGATAGCAAGGGATAGAGGGAGAGCGGTGGAATTCTGCCCATAGGTTGAGGGCAGATTGAAAAGAATGGTGTGGTGGTCAGACCAGCAGTTGGGGGCAATGATGGTGTTGGTTGCATTGCAATTCAGGTCAGCGAGCCAGTCTAGCGATCTGCCTAGATGATGTGTTGGGCTAGAGACAAGTTGTATGAAACCAAGGGAGGTCAGTGATTTAAAGAGTGAGAGGACATCCATATTTGTCTGAGGGGTCGCTAGGCCCTAATTTAAAGTCACCCATACAGAGTATTTTGGATGAAGTTTTGATATTGGCACTAAGGAGCTGAGAGAGCTTATACTTAAAGGATTTGGCAGGGCCAGTAGGGCGGTAGATATCATGGAGGGTGATTGTGGCTGTGGGGGATAGAGACAATTTGGTGGTAAGTAGGTCGGACGCGGGAGGTGCGGTCATCAGGATGGCTTTGAAAGTAAGAGAGTGTCTCGATTGGGGCGGCTACATGAAAGGCTTCCTTAAGCGCTCTACTGGACTTGCAGTGGTGCGTTTTTAATTGGGAGGTGTTATTGGATCTAAGATGCCCAAGTTGTGTTTCTCCTCAATGCATTCAATCAGATATGCTGGCACCAGTCCTAGGATACATTTGTGAGTGATCAGAAGGGTTCTTAAGTGGACTCTTGCCCTCACAGGCAATCAATGTAGGCTCTGCATTGCTGCGAAAACATGGTCTTTCCATTTGAGGTTCTTGAACATCCTGACGGCTCCATTTTGGATGACTTGAAGGCAGTGGATCTCAGATTGAGTTATGCTGGTTAGGAGACTGCAGCAATAATCGATTTCTGAGCCTATTATAACTCTTGGTAAGGCTTCAGCATTCTATTGTATGATAAACGGGCGGACATGTGCCAGAGGTTTAATGTAATGGTTTGCTCCAGAGTCCAGGCTGCTCCCGTATGATTTCATATTAAGATGCTGATCTAAGATGATACCCAGTGTTTTGCTGTACTTCTAGTTTATGATTGGCTATGGGGAAGCTATTGAACATAGGATCCAATTTTGTCGATTTGTTTACCGTGCCTACCAACATAAGCTCAGTTTTGTCATTATTGAGAGCCAGGTTATTTTGTACCATCCAGGTATGGATGATGCCGTATACCTTATTAATAATGTTCTCATTCACGCTATGCATGTCGTCAGCATAGTTTGTGAAGATGATGTTCATTTTTCGGCCAAGAGATCGAAGAAGGGTGTCATAAAGATATAAGGTCGGGGAGACACATGTCCCCTGCGGGACCCCGAAGGCCAGAGGAATTGGTTTGGCTTCGGCTTCTCCACTAACTACTCTGCATTTATTCTCACCCAGGGAGGACACTAATCATGTTATTGCCTGGTCTGAGAATTTGGCTATGTCTCTTAACCTGGTGGCCAGAATAGCATGGTCCTACAGGTTAAAAGCCGCAGAGAGATCCAAAACCATGAGCAGTGAGTAATGCCCAGTGTCCATTCTATCCAATAATTTAGACTAAGATCAATAAGAGCCCCCCGGTGCCGTGATGTTGTCTAAATCATGATTTGAGCTTGTTCAAGATGGGGTACTTATTGAAGTGAGATGAGATTTGATTATATGCTACCCTATTAAGGGTCTTGATGAGGAATGGTGTGTTAGTAATTGGCCTGTAATTCATCAGTGTTACTGGACAGAGTTTGGGCTTTTTTAGCAGTGGTGTTATCCAGGTTTGCTTTAATTCTTGGGGACAATGTTTTCCTTAAACAAGGCATTTGCAAATTTAGTGTCGGCAATATGGTATCTGAACATTCTTTAATAATTATTGCTGAGCACGGGTCCCCCTTACAGCAAGTGGCTTTGAGCTTCCTAATGACCTTTGCTAACTCGTCCTCTGTGATTGAAGAGAAGTCAAATTGCTGTGCCGTATTTACTTTGTTTAATATCTGATTGTCTGCTGTATCATGTTGGTCATTGAGGGTCAGTTTCTTTGCATAAATGCCTTTTTTGATTAATGTCAAATTGTTAGACATTGCGTTTTCAATCAGGGTGCACCAGGCTTCGTCTTTCACTATAGGTTCTTTGTTGGGACCTTGGGGGGTTTCCTGTTCTCTCAGGATTTTAAATAATTCTTTGCTATCTGATGTAGCATTGGCGATTCTGTTATTAAACATCTCTTTTTTGGCTTCTAAAATAGCCACTTTATAGTTCTTAACTGATTTTATATACATTTCTAGGTCTACGATGTCTCCAATCTTTCTCCATGCATAGAAATGCTTTAAGTCCTTGAGTGTGTGCTGAGAACCATTTGTTGTGCTTATGTCCCTCCTGGCAGTATTTTCTCTTCATAGGTGTAAGTGCTTCTGTGATGTCTTCAAAGGAGTTGATGAGGGAGCTTGTAATCCCCCGGAACGTTTCCGATTGAAGGGTCTTTGATGTCAAGGACATAACTCATGTTATTTCTTGTAGTTTCAGGCTCGCCTGCGGACCTTTTCATTGTTGATTTTCCTTGAGAAGCGCTCATTAGTGATGTGAAAGTAAATGAAAGAGAGATCTGATCATGGACAGGGCAGGATAACTGGTTCTGACACATTCACATTGTGGGCCGCCACCCAATCCAAGGTGTGCATTTTATATGAGTAGGAGTCTTAACTAAAGGGTGGACTTCAAGTGTGCCTAGTGCCTCCTCTAGAGTGCCAGCTGAGGCGTCTACCTCATTTCCTAGCCAGAGGTTAACGTTCTCCATGGTTAAGAATTTAGTATTGGTTTAAGCAAAGGAATTATGCGATTACAAAAATGTATCAGGAAAGTCAGGTGCTATATTGGGGGCTCTATAGATGAGCAGTAGGATGAGCATGATTTCTGGACTAATGCCAATTTTAACTAACATACATTCTGAGCCTGGTATATCTTCAATTTTAGTTTCCCATATTGTTAGCTTGGTTTTAAAAATCAGGGCAAGTCCTCCTCCTCCGCCCTCTTTGCTATCAAGTTTCAAGATACTATAGCTAATCCTAGCGAGGGGCCAGCCGATTCATGGCTCCAGGTTTCAGTTAAGGCGCAGATGTCTATATTACGCCACTATGTACGTGGCTACTTCTAGTGCATGTTTTATATGTGACCTTGTGTTTAGAAGCATTACTTAAAGTTGTCTGGTGAGGACAGAACTGTCCTCCCATCGTTATTTCCACATGTAGCCAAACAGGGATCCTCTTTTACTGCTCGGTTTGAGTTCCTGTCAAACCTAAATAAAACTGGATGCTGTGTATGTGTGCTATTCGGGACACTGGTGATATTACACTCCTCCCTATCCTTGCAATCCTCTCCTTCCCGAGCAGCTGACTCCCCCTACCCATGGGCCTTATAAGCAACCTAATGGTAGAGGGTAGAGTGGGCCTTTTTAGGTGGCGATGAGCGCGCAATCATAGGGGAGGCCATGGGCTGGGGATTGGGTGGGATTGTGTTTGTCGTTCAAATTAAGTGTTAGTACTGCTTTTCGAGCTACACCATCCTGACCTGCTGGCTCACCCTCCCACGGGCCTTGAAAGCAACCTCACGGGGCAGAGCAGTGCAGGGAGACACAAGTGATAGTGACAAGGGGAAGCTGGAAGGGCTATGGCTAGCAATGGGTGTTACCACTGCTTTAAGAGCTTCATCCTCCTGGCCTGCCAGCTCGCCCTCCCCACGGGTCTTGAAAGCAATCTCATGGGGCAAAGCGGTTGACGGGAGACACGACTGATAGTGAAAAAGGGATGCTGGAAGGGGCTATGCCTACACCAGGAGTGTAGGTCATTAACTTCTCTGCTATATTAGAGCTGCCCGGTCATGTAATTAGGAGGCTGTTTACTTCTGATCTGGTTTGTGCGACTTTTATGGCCTCCAGAACTTCTACAAGAATCATAATGAGGACAGGAAATGGAGAGTACGTACCGTCTCTTCTTCCCTCACCTTCACAAACCAGCACAAACCGGCTCCTACGCACCAGCGCTTATGCGCCTGATGTGAGGTTTAATGCACAAAAAGAACTACAATATATCTGGGAAATGTAGTTCCCTTGGGTTCCACAGCCCAGAAATACGGCGGAGCAGTGGAAGACACGAGTGTGCCAAATTATGCTGAAACGGAGGTAAGATTCCCCTTAGGTCAATATAATACAATAGGGGCACAAGAAATACTAAAAACAATGTATAACTCATTTATAGTTCATTTTGGCTGCATAGTTTTTTATTGTTAAAAGATAGTAAACAAATAAAAAATGGGGTAGGGCAAGGTCAAAACAATATTAAGAGTTATGTTATATTAATTGGAATTTGTATAGTGTCTTTCACCATTGGTACGGTCTTAACGTGCTGTAATTTGAACGCCCTCAGGGACCGGAGTCCAGGTAAGTGTAAATGGTCAATGAAATAAATAGTGCTTGTGTGCACTAATTATGTGTGCAGCTAGGCGGATTTATCATGGAGGATAGCTGCATTCTAATTCTCGAGGTGGTGTGCAGAGTATGTGAGACAGGTAGTATGTGTACAGCTACGCTGAATATGTTGTGGGGTTAGCTGCATTCTAATGAATGTGGTAATGTACAGTGAGTAGGGGTATATGGGAATATTTGTGCAGCTAGGACCTAATTTATTGTGGGGGATAGCTGCATATTAGTGTAGTGGGGAAATGATTGACTAGAGAGCATGTTCAGGCTCTGCCCTCCTGCCTTCCTTAGAAGAAACACAATTATATGATAAGAAAGGACACATTTGAAACTGCACTTTAAAGTATCCTCGAAATGCAGCTGACACAAAGAATAGTTTGTTTGGCGCCACACAAGTAGGGAACAAATAAGGCATTACCTTCCACAATTAGAGTGTTTTTAAATAGAATAGATTTGGTACAGGAAGGCATGTACACAAGATAGGGACTCACTACACAAGTAGGGCAGACAATTGTAGGAAGAAAAGGTTGCAGTGTACACATAGGAAGGGAAATCATGTGACAGGCATGCACCAGGAAATTGGTAGATAGCAAGCAAATGTGTCCTGCAGAGGAAAAAACGTGACAAGCAGTTGCCATTTTAAATTGCACCAGCACAGCAGAGAATCAAGTTGTGTAGCTTTAAGAGAGGCCCCATTTAAACACGCTATTGGAACCAAATACATTTAATTCAGAAAAATACTGCGATGGATGGATGGTAGCTGCCTCAAAGGAATGTCAAGGCCCATGACTCTGTAGGTGACATAACAGAAGAAGATACCATTGTGAGTGTTCAACTATTAAGGTAAATCAAGTTACGACAACCCGTCAGACTATTTGAAGTCCATGGGATGAACTGAACATCCCAGGATATTTCCTAAGTGGCAGAGAAATTAATGTCCTAACGATCGGCTAGTCTTGACAGAGAAACGCGGATGTGGCTAAAAAGACAATTAATTACCGCACACATGGTAAAAGCAGCATGATTCATAATAACAGTATTTATAAATGTGTCAAGAACAGAATGGTGCGGTTACTGTCAGAAGAATAGGGAGGGCCGGAATTACTGGAAGTCCTTGAAGCTCAGAGACATCATGGCGGAGATAACACAGGCTGTTTTGTTTAATTAAGAACAAAGGTGGTACGCCTGTCCTCTCCTCCCATTTACATAAAACATGTCATCATAGCCCCACTTCACGCAGGGTGTGACCACATTTTAACCGATAAGCATAAGTCCTTTTTACCACAGAAGTAATTTAGAGCCTACCATTAATATTCAAGCATGATGATGTAGCACATTCTATGGCATGTTTTAGGGGTGGGATCTTAGATAAAGAGTTATCCAATCATTATTGTGGACATATAGAATTATATATGTAGGTGAGTAGAGGGAACCAATGACCAGGAGCAATCATAATGATTATATAAACTGCTGCTTCCTGTTGAAATATAGAAGAATATCTTGAGTGAGAGCTTGGCTGTTGATCTTGTTTTTGCCCCAGGCGTTACATTGCTAATAAAGCTGGGTTACCTTGCATTTGGCATAACACAATACTCTCTGTGTTGTCTCTTTATTGCTGTTAAGGGACTTCAATTCAACACTCCAACTAAGTCAATGCCTGGTCTGGGATGCCCAAGGGAAGCTCTTATTTATATATTTGTATGACAAGTTATAATCTGGATGATAAACCCTTATAAAACGCCCCTCTCTTTGAATCCCCCTGACCTCACTGAGCCAAGAAGTAGGTTTGTTTTGCAATTCACTAATTTATTGGAAAATTAAACAAGATATATATATCACACTTTTATAAATAAATTAATATTTGATAACAAACTTATGAAGATAATGTTGATCAACAATGGATCCTAGCACACTTTTTTATCAGTTAGGAGTTGGTACAGAAAGGATAAAATAGCTGAGAATGCTTTATGGTTTCAAGGAAGAGTAATGGTGGACAGGAATGCAGTACAGAAATAAACTGATATGGTTTCAACAAGAGATAATATAATCACTTTTCCCGTTTGTGGCAATTTACTCCCCCTATGCAATATAAAGAGATGGAAGGAAAGCACACAGTTTTCAGGAATACAATCACAATACAATACAAATTTCAGTTCCCTCCCTAGCAAGCTTAGAACACAGGGATGATTTTAAAACACAGGCAAAATACTTAAATGTGATTTGCAAAGAAGTGAACATATGCTAAAAATGATTTTAATTCCCTATAGGCGATTCATGGTAGGTGGCAGCTACTTTGAATTAGTTCAGGTCAACACTATCAGTGATTCATGAGGGATTATCAGGTTGAAAATGAATTTCAGCAATGCAATGCAAAAGACGCGGTTCAAAAGATACGGACGATTTTGTGAAGGTAGTTTCTCGAAATTATAGTAAACTTCAGAATGACAAAATTAGAGAATGGACACACCAATTCTATGATGCAGTTCTGGACCGGTTAAAATGGTTTGAATCAGATTATTTTAGGCTAAGAGATTGGTTCTGGCACAGTTTTCAGGATACTCACTCCTAGTCTTGGAAGGAATGGGCCTCTGTCACGGATCTGGTCAACAGGTTTAGCTGTGGTTTTATCGCCACGGACGGTCTCTGGTACCGGTTCTGCTCACAGCGATCTGGGTCAGCTCTGCTCTGCTGGTCTGGATCTCTAGTTCCGGCAAAAGTCCTTGGCACTGCATACAGTTCTGCTTTCTGGGTGTTTCTGGCACAAGGTTCTAGGCCAGAATCAAACAGCTCACCTGGCTGTTGAATAGTTTGGTTAGGTTGCTGGATTCTGAGGCCTGCTGAGAAGGATTCAGCTTTTGGACTAGGCCTCTCTGCTGCAAGTTCTGAAATCTGGAGTCTGGTTTTCTAAGTTCTGGATGGTCCTTCTTGATATTGTCTGGTCCGGCAGAGTGCTTTGCAAGAAATCAGTTTGAAATGGAAAATGAATGTCTCTGCCGGTGTCTCAATGACTCCTTTCATGTCTTTTGAAAATGGGTGCGTGCGTGGGCATAACTAAGCCTGCCCCTCACAACTTATCATTGGCCAAGTTCTCCTCTCCCCCTTGATTGTGGAAGGAAATGGAGTGTCATCATGATGAGGTCTGTTTATGGGTCAGAGGATCCTCCCCTGGTCAATTTGCACACAAATCTATTTTTGATCCAAATACATATTTATCTATGTACAATTCTTCTAATATTATATGTCCAGTTAACCTAATTTCTGTAGCACCAAATCATCTGATCCCTGTCTTTGTAAGATGTTGTGTCCACTTCTGACAGAATTCTGCCCTTTTCATCAAGAACACAACCTCTAAACCTTTCCAGAATTTACACAAACATGCGCAAGGAATATGGCCATCAGATGATAAAGTGTCAGATTTTTAACAAACAGACATTTGGAGTAATACCTTATTTTCCGCTACTACCCCCCAGAACATACCACAGAGTCCTAACACCTCTTAAAATGTGCACAGAAAAATCACAAGACTAAATGATATTATTATATAATTTTGACAATTTCGTACTATGAATTATCCATCTTTTTAAAAGTATGCTCTGGCCCAGATGGGTGTGGTTTAGGTTCCAAAGCACATGGGGGGATTTCTGTCTGTCCCCGCCTCCAGCTCAGGTGGCTCCCAGAAGCACTGCTCCTCCCAGTTTCTTCCAAGAGGAAGCCATTTACGACCCCCCTAATTTATCATTTGCCTGAGCCAAGGAAAGCTCATTGTTCTGTTTCCTGCAGCCCCTGGTATCCCACCCCTAAATCAAGCAGAGAGGTGTAATCTCCTTTTGGTGGGAACAGCACAAGGCAGCAAGGCCTGTGAATGCAGTTGCTGGGCAAGTTTCAACTCCTGTCGGGGGTAGTTGCCAGGCAGAATTCAATCTCTTCAAGCCAGGCTTCAGCTAAATGTCATGCAAATCATGACATTTTCTTTCATGCAAATCAAACTTACAATTTTGACACATGCAGCTAGAACGCTGATTCTAAGTTCAAAACTATGACATTTAAACAGTTGCAACCTATGTGACACTCCAAAATAAATCACTAATTTATTTTAAACATTTCGATTTTAGTGGCTTTAAGTCCAATTTCACTTGAGCTGCTGACATCCACAGCTCAGCCAGTTTTGTTATCAACATTATTTTAGGCTCTTCATCTTTCCAGATTTTGTATGGACACAAGACTACATTCTGCCAAATGTCTGCTGGTGTTCAGTGAGATTTTTGAATATCTTGCAATGTTTAAAATAGGCATTTTTAGCTTGCATTTCAGAGGAACAAAGGTGATTTCAAAGCGCTTTTTGAGCTAACAGGCACTGCTGTTTTTCCTTTGGTACCATGTTTCACTCATGGCGCTTCTGGCCCACCACGCTGACACTGGTGGGTGGCAGGTTAGGCGACCATTTTGGTGTGTGCAAAACTGCACGGTTTTCCTGGATTCTGGCGCAAATGTGGGCTTTTTAGCCATCTTGGATTTTCTAAGCCCACAGCACCAAATGTTGTAGCATAATGATTCAAACATGGGTCAAGACACCTGACAAGCCCCCCCACCCGACTGCACTTTGATTTCGAGTCGAGGGGAGTCGGGTGCAAAGGATGTTTTGATCCACACGCTGGGATGTTCACATCATCTTCTTCTAATTCCACAGATGGCACAGTTCAGCATCTTTTCCTCCATCAGGGTGGATGGATCGGTTCTCCTCGCCGGTCCTGATGGGAGTTTCGGGCGGTACGTCGGGCCCCTCAGATCTTTGCTCTCGGTCCCCGGGTCATCCTCCTTGTTCAGTCTCCATGGTTTCATCTCTCCTAGGATGACAAAGCAAAGCGGCAATACCTATTCGTAGACATTTCTCCCCCACTATTCATATAGTGGGGCGGCATATACATTTTATAAATCAGGAGACATTTACATTCTTATTTTAAAAAACAAGATATAATCAGGAGACATTTGCATTCTGTTAATATATTTTTGATATGTGGAATATTTTAGGGTTGGAGTTTTTATTGATCTGGGGCGGCACCCTTTGGTATTCCAGAGGGTTCCCCCAGTTGTTGCAGAGTGTGCCTGGGATGGCAACACTTTAGCTGATTAATGTGGACCCACTTATCTTCCCCCTCTGCCAAACTACCTTTGGGGATGCGGATCTTGTAGGCGACTGGGGAGATCTTGTCTACAATTTCAAAAGGTCCCTTCCATGTAGGCAAAAGTTTCCGCTGTTTGGCCTGGTTCCACTGGAAATTGTATAGATAGACCCAGTCTCCCACATTGTATTATTTCATGGTAGTCTTCAGGTCATAGTGAGTTTTCATACTCTCGGCTGATCTTTCTAGATTCCGCTGAGCATAGGCAAAAGCATGTTGGAGGTGTTTCCTTAAATTCTCCACATACTCATGAGTTGTGGAGGCATTAATCAGTGTCTGCTCTTGGGTCCTGTAGAGCAAATGCTGGGGAAGCACCATCTTACGTCCAGTCTTCAGCTCAAACGGTGACATTTTAGTTGCAGATGAAGGGGTAGAAATGATGGCCATTAGGACAAGAGGTAATCGGATATCCCAACTTGGCCCAGAATCTGCCACAAACTTTTTTAATATGCTCACAATGGTTCTGTTGTATCTCTCTACTGCACCAGAAGAGGCTGGCCGATAAGCAATATGTAGCTTCCTTTTAACCCCCAGTATCTCCCACATTTTAGTCATTACTTCGCTGGTAAAATGGCTACCTCTGTCTGACTCAATCCTTTGGGGTAGACCAAAGCACGAAAAGATGTGGTTGATCATCAGGGCAGATGCTGTTTCTGCCTTGCAGTTTGGGGCCGGGAGACATTCCACCCATTTAGTAAATAAGCATATCACTGTCAACATGTACTTATTTCCCCTGGAGGAGCGAATCATGGGGCCTATGAAGTCGACTTGCAAATCTGACCATGGCAGTGTCATCCCCCTCTTTTGGAGAGGCGCACGGTGTGTGAGGGATGTTGGCTGAAATTGTGCACACACAAGACACCCCTTCAATTAATAGTCGAGGTCCTGCCCCATGTGTGGCCAGTATGCAACCTCTCTTAAGATTTCAAGTGTTGTGTGAAACCCCCTATGACCGGCGTTGGCCGCATCATGGGCGTGACTTAACATCAGGCTTTGGAATGAGGTAGGAACCACCCACTGATCATAGCCAGCTTGGGATTTCCTTACCAACAAACCGTCTTGGATTTGGAACATTTTTGGACATTTCATCAACACTCTAAGGTCCTCTTTCCCAAAGTAATCAGTATCCGTCAGGGGAAAGTTCTCAGGGTCCTCAATGTGTTGTTAAAACTTACCAATTATTGGATCCCCTTTCTGGGCCGTAATCAAATCAGCATCTGGGGTCTCCTTACTCCATTGTGCAATTGAAAGATCATTGTGAGCATTTGTCTGGGACCTAGTGATAGCAGTGACCTGGATTTCCCCCAACAGGGACTCAATCTCTATTAGATTCCCTTGGATGGCCCCGGTTTTGGCCAGCTGATCAGCTAAGTCATTTCCAGTTTTGTCTGGTCCGTCTACTTTGGAATGACCCTTGATCTTCTTCCAGTAGATGGTCATCCCATTCACGGTGACAAGATCATCAATGTTTTGAATTAACTTCCCATGTTTCAAGGATTTGTTATTAGCACATAACATGCCTCTGGTTTTCCAATTAACCAGGTGCTCCACGAACCCGTTCCGTACATAATCCGAGTCTGTGATTATGACCAGTTTGTTGAGTTGATGTTGGACAGCAGTGAGGATGGCTTGATGCACATCCATCAACTCTGCCACCTGACTACTTCGGGGACCAATTTTGTATCCAGCGGAGGGTTCTGGGGACTCTTTCACCCATGCATTCCCTACGCCGGCCACACGTTCTTTTTCCCCATTGTTGTCAACATGGTAAGAGCATCCATCCACATAGGATGCCTCCATGTTGTCCTTGATTTTTAGACTTTCAACCTCGAGACAGTTTTCTCTGGCACAATCATGCAAGTCAGCCAGACCTTGCGTGCGGGGACTCTTCTTGTTTTGGCCATATCTGACCTCCACAGGAAAGCCTTGCATTGACAGAATCCAGGAAGTAATTTGGGAATTACTCACATTTCCAGCCCGTATTCTGTCACTTTGGAGATATTGCAGAGGCTGGTGTGGAGTCTCAACTATGATGTGTTCCCCCTGGATAAACGGGCGATAATTCGTCAATGCCCACACCGTTGCCAGGAGTGCCTTCTCACAATCGTTGAATTTCTCCTCCACAGAGGATAAAGTTTTGCTCGCATAGGAGATTACTTTATTGACCTTGTCATGCTTTTGACATAATACCGCAGTCAAGCATGTATTAGAGAACCCTGTCTCCAAGAAAAACTCCTTGTTTCTGACAGGGTAAGCTAGGCAAGGCACTTGCGAGAGGCTTCTTTTGAGCTGTTTTACTGCCTCGGATTGTTCTGGACCCCATTCCCACTTGACCCCCTCGCCCTTCAGGAGATGAATCAGGGGTCTGGTGATATCTGCGTAGCCCTCAATGAACTTTCTGCTGTAATTAGTCAGTCTAAGGAGGCTCCTTAGTTCCCGCAGAGTTGTGGGGTCTTTCAGTTTCTGGAGTGCTTCCACTTTCTTTTCCTCGGGACAGAGACCCTGAGGAGTAATCTCATGCCAAAAGAAATTGACACAGGTTCTACACCACTGTGCTTTCTGAAAGGAAAATTTTGCTCCGGCGGCCCTCAACTGTGTCAGAACATAACGGATCTCTGCTATGTGTTCCTCCACAGATGAACTTTTGATGAGGACATCATCTACATAAGCCAGGTTACCCCTTGTACCCAGGTCGGACATGGCCTTATGTAGGAAAATGTTGAATTAATTGCCGGAGTTGAGGTATCCGAAGGGAGTTCGGGTCCATGTGTACTGCTGGCCCCAAAGGTAAAAGCCAGCTTGTATTGATACTCCCTACTGACAGGCACAGTCCAGTACCCATTGGTCAGGTCTATTGCAGTGAATATCTGTGACCCCTGGATCTGGGCCAGCCCTTGGTCAATGTAGGGAAGAGGCCATCGGGAAGTATGGACCCGTTTGTTGAGCTCCCTAAGGTCGGTGCAGAGTCTCCACTGGCCGTTTGGCTTCAATATTCCCAGCACCGGATTATTGAAGGTGCTGTGAACTGGACGGATTATTCCCCGGGACTCAAGGTTCTTAATTATTTCAGTAAGGGACTCCATGGATGTGAGAGGCAAGCTATATTGCTTCACAAACACTGGAGTCATGCCAAGGTCCGTGGGAATTGTTGTTGTGTGGATGTCGGTGCGACCACAGTCATATGAGTCTACCGCAAAGAGATCTTGGAAATCCAAGAAAACTTGTTTCAACTTTTGCTTCTGCTCCAGAGTCACACAGGCGTTAGCTAGGTTGACTCTCTCTTCCACCATCTGCCTGAAGCCTGGAAAGACTTCTGGTTTTGCTATCTCAGCGGCCTCCTCCAGCTGGGTGGAGAAGTCCCTGGTCAGCGTGCTGATTTGGACTGGAGGCTTCAGGTGGGAAAGGCAGCCCTCATGGACCTGGAAAATCACCTCATCCCTTCTGAAGTCACAAGTCACATCTTCCTTGCCATAAGGGCAGGAAGTGTACACCAGGAAGTTCCCCCCATGCCGGTTGAAGATCCTGTCTGGTGTTGTATTGTTATCACTGTCACTGTCAAAACAGTCCTTGGGGATTGGTCCTAACTGTTAATTTCCTAAATCAATGGAGAAATGTCGGTCATCAACCGCCATTCCAATAATGGTGCCTGCGGCTAGAGTAATACTCTTTAAGTTGCTGTTATCCACCTCTATTGGAATGGTGTCATGTTCTATGTTGACTAATGGTGTTGGGTTTACCCCTAACCCTTGCTGTTGGAGAAAAGCAGTTAGATGAATATAAGCATCAGGGTTTTTCAATTTTTGTCCTCTTTTAACTTTCACTTCCAGGGAGAATTGTCAGGTCCTTTCTGGGATGGTGACTTCCTCTTTAATCTGAATTTCAACTGCATAAGGTAGCAATTGAGCCGACCTAAATTCTTTTTCTGGATCATCAAAGCCCATGGGATTATCCGCTAATCGGGACCAAGCTTTGAAGTTAGGTCCAAACTAATGGCAAAGCGATTGAGAATATCACTGCCTAAGTAAAAGGCGGCAGTGACGTCTCGCACGACCCAACAATTATGGACTATGCTCTTGTTGCCAAAGGAGATTTTGAGCATACACCTGCTTGGCAGGAGATGTTTGGAATTGGGTGTTTCCAGATCCATTTCCCATTTGTCTATCAGTTTGAATGTGGGAATGGCTGGATCTTTTGGGAGTTGGCGGAACATGGCTTCGCTGATGAAGCTCTTACCGTTGTTCACACACACTCGGGCGAGAACAGATTCCTTCCCATCATTTAACTGAACAGGGATGAACAACTGCTTTCCAATTTGCTGAATATCAGCCATGCTCTGAGCTGATTTCACATCTTTCTGGACTATCGGAGTGGGAATGTCTGATTGTGGATTAGTAAAGAATTTCAGAGTGTTTCCTTCCAGTGTGGAATACCACCTTAAACTGGAAGGAAGATTGATTTTCTGAAATAGAGAGGGCCCCCCATCACCAGTCTGTTGTCCTACTGCTATTACTGTCACGTCGGGAATTTGGTTGTTCTGGAAGTGAAATTCTATTTGCTCAGATTTTTGTTCAACCATGTGGCAGGTGCCGTTTAAACTAACATGGTTCACGCTCTGTTTTAATTTTATTGGTCGGCTAGTCTGGGTCCAGAGGACCTTGTTTACGCAATCTATTAGGGGTGACAACCTTCTCAGGAGGTCATTCCCTAGTAAACAAGGGGTGCCCTCTGGAGTCACTACTATGACCGGGTGTTTCACCTTGTGTCGCCCAATTTTAATGTCCAAATCTGCAGTCCCCTCGACGGGAATTTCCTTCCCGTCAAAGTTCTGAAGTTGTCCAGGAAGAGCGGTGAGAGGAATATGGTAATTCTCCCCCTTCCTGCATTTAGTTCATCAAAGACCCTTTTGGACAGAAGGGTAGCTTGGGATCCAGTGTCCACCAGTGCCAACATTGTACCCTGCCCCTGTACTTGTACCGGGGCATAGTATCTTCCCTCCTTCTCCTCAAGGGGGCACAGATAATGCACATTTTTGGACAACTGGTTGGCTAATTTTCTGGTTTTGGACATTGCGAGAGGAGAGATTTGGGCAGAGTTCGGCAGGGAGTTTTGGGAATCTGAAAGAAAAAGTTGGCAATTGGATATTGGTGCGGTTTTGTGTTCCCCTGGTTCCGGTTCTGGGCCGCTCCCCCTTTTTGGAGGCAGTCACCAGGATGGGTTTTGAACCAGGGGTTTTCGGTATTGTTGGTTCTGGGATAGAATGATGGGTGGTGACAGCTCAATCCCCACATCCACCCAGTCTATGGATGCGGTTTTGGGTTCCCCTGGTTCCGGTTCTGGGCCGCCCCCCCCCTTTTTGGAGGCAGCCGCCAGGATGGTTTTGAACCAGGGGTTTTCGGTATTGTTGGTTCTGGGATAGAATGATGGGCGGTGACAGCTCAATCCCCACCTCCACCCAGTCTGGATTGGAATCCCTTGGGACCCATTTTTCCTCTGAGGATCCCTCTCCCTCAAATTGGAAGACCTGTAACTCCTCCACAAAATGGGTCTATTTGGGTCCTTTGTTTCTCCTATCTCCTCTCTGCTCCTTGGGTGGCAGACTTTCAGGGGTAGGAGATTTTGTTTCCGGTTCCTGGGTTTCCAGGGGCTGTTTACAAGTGGGGAGGGAGGCTTCCTCCAAGGCTTTACACCCCCCTTCCCCTTGTGCCCCCTCCCTGGGAACCGGTGGGTTATCAGGGTGCTGCCCCCGTTATTGTTCTGGAGCACCAGGTCCAGAGTTTGGGGCATTCTGCACTGGCATGCTCATCTGAGGGTTCTGTTGCGCCCTCAGCATGTGACCCAGATCCCGTGCCATATTTTGGACCTGACGCTCTAACTGGGAAACCTGCTCAGGCTGATACAGGGTTCTGTTTTCTCCCCTGGGCTGATCCCGGGAAGGGTAGCTATCCCTTCTCTGGTAGTACCCCGGGTTGGGAAGATTTGGGTACCCCTCCACCCTTGGCCTCCCCTCTCCCGGATTAGGTGGTCTGGGCTCAGGGAATTGGGGAAAGAAGGATGGATGATTTTGGGGCTGGAAGTTGGGTGGATACCTGGGAAAGAAAGTTCTGCCCAGTGTGTGGTGAATTTCTGCCCTCCTGTGGGAAGTTAGGACGGAAGTTCCCTGGGTTGGGTGCCTGGTTGGATCCCCCCCTTGGGCTGGAGGGGTCCACACATACCCCAGGATGGGTCGGTTTCCCTTGTAGCGGGGACTTACATAGTCAGGGGAGCGAGGGACCCCATTTGTGGGACTACCTCCTTGACTCCCTGTCTGTGACTGGCCCGAGGGCCTTCTGGGCTGAGAATTATTCGGTGCAGGCAGGTTTTTAGGCCCCCCATCTCCAACCAGGGGTGCTGGTTGATTTGGGGCTTTTCTGGGCGTTATTTTTATTTTCTATGGGCTTCTGCACCTCATAGATCCGGGTAGCCTGTTCAATGACCCAGTCTAGTGACCTTTTTTCGTGAAAATCTCTCACTAGCTGGGTCATTATGTATTTGGGTAAGGCATGGAAAAATGTATTTACAAATTCTTTGCTGTCCATGCGCACCCTTCTGGTAGTCTGCGCAAAGGCACGTTTCAATTCCTGCACAAATTCTTGTGGGGACTGATCCTCCCCACATTGCAAATTGTAGGCTGCCTTGCGAGCCTCTTCGGGATTTCTGTGAACGGAAAAATGTTTCAAGATGGCGGCCCTATATGTGGACCATCTTGAATGGTTTTGGTCCTCCAGCCCCGCAAAGAAATTGGAGTATTCTGGGGAGAATGTCCATTTGACATACTGAATGCAGCTACTGCGGTCCTTCAAATGGAAAGTCTGCATCATTTGCTCATAAAGCTCCAAGTGTTCCCAAACAGAATACTTGCCGTTCTTGTGATAAGGGTTCATGACACTCCTTATTGCCTTAATCTGTTTTAAGGGGTCCTTAAGCAAGGCCCTTTTTTGCCTTATTGGCCTTTTTGGTTCGGGTAACCCTGGTCCATTCATCCTCTGACTCAGAAGCACTGCTCCCAGAGGTGCCCGTCTGATCTTCCAGGTTTTCCCGGATTCTGCGAGCCTGGGAATGGCTGGCAGAATGTGGGGACCTGGTCTCCTGTGTCCTGTGATGCTCAGAGGAGTCTTCAGATTCCTCCTTGCTGCCAGGATTTGATGAGTACCCACCCCACCCCCACTGACCTAACTGGGCAGAGGTTTTCAGGATGCCCTTAGTGGGCCTACTCTCCTGGGTTTCCCCACTAAATTGCACTGTACTTAGGTGCCCATACCCGGATGCCCGCCCATCCATTCCTGGGTGGTACTGGCCTATGAGCCCAATACTTTTGGCTGGATGGTAATCTGCCATCCCCATGGCCCTGGGCTCATGTGTGCCATGGGACATGGGGGTGGCAGAGTCCAAGGACTGGGAGAGATGAAGGCCTCTGGTACTAGGGCTCCTGAGGTTATGCTCAGGTGTTTCCCTTTCCCAGCGAACCTCATCTCTATCAGCCCCTGCTCCCTGTTTCCATGCAAGAGCCTGTGCTTTCAGTTCCTCAGTTAAGGCCTTGCTAGACTCTATTAGTCTCTCCTGCATGGCTACCTGTTGCTGGAGCCTATCATTGTGCTGACAGAAAGCCTCATTCTCTCTCTTTGCCTCCTGGTTGGTCCTGGAATACTGGGCCAGTCTTTGCTGCAGGAGGGTTACCGCCTTAGTCTCATCCCTACTGGCCTGTTCCTTTCTTGCCAGAGCATCTTCCACCCTCCTGGTGTGCTCTAACAAGTTCTGATGCTCTTTTTGGAGGTCACCCAGTCCCTGGAGGGCCAGGTGATTTCCTTCAATTTTTCCTTTTAAATGGCAGACTTCCTGGCCTAAGGTGTCCCTTTCCTGACTAAGAGCCTGCATCTGTGCCGCCAGGTCATCCCTCTGCCTTTTAAGGGCCCCAGCTTTCTGGCGCTCTTCTTGAAATTCTGTCTTGCTATTCAGATCTTTCAGAATCAGTTTGTTGCTCTCTGCCTTCTCCCTATCTAGGTGGCTTTGCAGGGTGACTACCTGCTCAGCACATACCCTATTGAAGTCCAGTTTTTGCTCCAGCTTTTTCTGGCTCTGCAGTAGGGAGTCCATACCTTCTTGATACTCCTTCTGCAAGGCCAGGAATCTGGTATCCTGGTCTGACATTTCCTATTGCAGGATACCCATATCCTTTTATCTTAATGAAATACTGCCTACTATCATTTTCTGACTCCTGGCTCCTCTGCAGCCTCTGCTCAGAAGAGACCAGGTCAGATTGGGCCTTTTCTAATGCCATCTGTTGCCTATTTGCCAGATCTTGGCCTTCAGCACATTTGTCCTGTATGGCTCTTATATAAATAAATACAAATATGCCGCTATCCTAACAATCTCTTTGTGCTCATCTTTGGCCTTAGGGGCCATGTATAGTTCGTTCAAGGCCACATGTAAGGGACCCTGATCTTTCCAGATGTCTAACCCAGTCGCATTGACATGTTGTGTGATCGCCCGAAGCCACACATTCTGGTCCTGTTCAGACCATTCACCTCTCACAAACAGTTTATGTAAGAGGTGCTCTCTAGCTATCTTCACATCTACCAATGTCGACATTCTGGAAATTGATTTCCTTCCTGACATACAGAAGTTTGTATTTTATTTTGCAAAACAGACCGTTTCCTTAGAGCGTTCCTTTGAGGAGTGTTTTTACAGCGTACCACAGCGTGGTGATCCAACAGGATGTATGGATCCTATCGGTTAGCCCACTGTATCAAGCTGCACAAGTGGTAGATCTAATCCAGATGTCCCGGCTGGAGCCCCCACTCTGTTAAGGGACTTCAATTCAGCACTCCAACTAAGTCAATGCCTGGTCCGGGATGCCCAAGGGAAGCCCTTCTTTATATATTTTTATGACAAGTTATAATCTGGATGATAAACCCTTATATAACACCCCTCTCTTTGAATTCCCTGACCTCACTGAGCCAAGAAGTAGGTTTGGTTTGCAATTTACAAATTTATTGGAAAATTAAACAAGATATAAATCCCACTTTTATAAATAAATTAATATTTGATAACACACTTATGAAGATAATGTTGATCAACAATGGATCCTAGCACACTTTTTTTTATCAGTTAGGAGTTGGTACAGAAAGGATAAAATAGCTGAGAATGCTTTATGGTTAAAAGGAAGAGTAATGATGGACAGGAATGCAGTACAGAAATAAACTTATATGGTTTCAACAAGAGATAATATAATCACTTTTCCCCTTTGTGGCAATTCACTCCCCCCTATGCAATATAAAGAGATGGAAGGAAAGCCCCCAGTTTTCAGAAATACAATCACAATACAATACGAATTTCAGTTCCCCCTAGCAAGCTTAGAACACAGGGATGATTTTAAAACACAGGCAAAATACTTAAATGTGATTTGCAAAGAAGTGAAAATATGCTAAAAATGATTTTAATTCCCTATAGGCGATTCAGGGTAGGTGGCAGCTACTTTGAATTAGTTCAGGTCAACACTATCAGTGATTCATGAGGGATTATCTGGTTGAAAACGAATTTCAGCAATACAATGCAAAAGACAGTGTTTTTTTTACAAGTGGCGAAATTAGCTAGTTGCAATTTGCGGCACTTTTTCCATGTGCGTCGAGCACGATTACGGAAAAACTATAAGGAGTAGAAAGTCGGTTTAGGGCTTGTTGGAAATCTCGTTCCTAGCACAAAAGTTCAAAAGATACGGACGATTTTGTGAAGGTAGTTTCTCGAAATCAAAGTAAACTTCAGAATGACAAAATTACACTTTTACAGGTTTGAAATCAGAGAATGGACACACAAATTCTATGATGCAGTTCTGGACCGGTTAAAATGGTTTGAATCAGATTATTTTAGACTAAGAGATTGGTTCTGGCACAGTTTTCAGGATATTCACTCCTAGTCTTGGAAGGAATGGGCTTTCGTCACAGATCTGGTCCACAGGTTTAGCTGCGGTTCTCTTGCCACGGACGGTCTCTGGTACCGGTTCTGCTCACAGCAATCAGGGTCAGCTCTGCTCTGCTGGTCTGGATCTCTGGTTCCGGCAAAAGTCCTTGGCACTGCATATAGCTCTGCTTTCTGGGTGTTTCTGGCACAAGGTTCTAGGCCAGAATCAAACAGCTCACCTGGCTGTTGAATAGTTTGGTTAGGTTGCTGGATTCCGAGGCCTGCTGAGAAGGATTCAGCTTTTGGACTAGGCCTCTCTGCTGCAATTTCTGAAATCTGGAGTCTGGTTTTCTAAGTTCTGGATGGTCCTTGATATTGTCTGGTCCGGCAGAGTGCTTTGCAAGAAATCAGTTTGAAATGGAAAATGAATGTCTCTACCTGGGTCTCAGTGACTCCTTTTATGTCTTTTGAAAATGGGTGTGTGCGTGGCATAACTAAGCCTGCCCCTCACAATTTATCATTGGCCAAGTTCTCCTCTCTCCCTTGATTGGGGAAGGAAATGGAATCTCATCATGATGAGGTCTGTTTATGGGTCAGAGGATCCTCCCCCGGTCAATTTGCACACAAATCTATTTTTGATCCAAATACATATTTATCTATGTACAATTCTTCTAATATTATATGTCCAGTTAACCTATTTTCGTTAGCACCAAATCATCCAATCCCTGTCTTTGTAAGATGTCGTGTCCACTTCTGACAGAATTCTGCCCTTTTCATCAAGAACACAACCTCTAAACTTTTCCAGAATTTACACAAACATGCGCAAGGAATAAAGTGTCAGATTTTTTACATACAGACATTTGGAGTAATACCTTATTTTCTGCTACTACACCACAGAACATACCACAGAGTCCTAACACCTCTTAAAATATCCATCTTTTTTAAATTATGCTCTGGCCCAGATGGGTGTGGTTTAGGTTCCAAAGCACATGGGGGGATTTCTGTCTGTCCCCGCCTCCAGCTCAGGTGGCTCCCAGAAGCACTGCTCCTCCCAGTTTCTTCCAAGAGGAAGCCATTTACGACCCCCCCTAATTTAACATTTGCCTGAGCCAAGGAAAGGTCATTGTTCTGTTTCCTGCAGCCCCAGGTACCCCACCCCTGATTCAATCAGAGAGGTGTAATCTCCATTTGGTGGGAACAGCAGAAGGCAGCCAGGCCTTTGAATGCAGTTGCTGGGCAAGTTTCAACTCCTGTCGGGGGTAGTTGCCAGGCAGAATTCAATCTCTTCAAGACATGCTTCAGCTAAATGTCACTTTTGTTCCAGTTTCTTTCATGCAAATCAAACTTACAATTTTGACACATGTAGCTAGAATGCTGATTCTAAGTTCAAAACTATGACATTTAAACAGTTGCAACCTATGTGACACTCCAAAGTAAATCACTCATTTTTTTTAAACATTTCGATTTTAGTGGCTTTAAGTCCAATTTCACTTGAGCTGCTGACATCCACAGCCCAGTCAGTTTTGTTATCAACATTATTTTAGGCTCTTCATCTTTCCAGATTTTGTATGCACACAAGACTACATTCTGCCAAATGTCTGCTGGTGTTCAGTGAGATTTTTGAATATCTTGCAGTGTTTAAAATAGGCGTTGTTAGCTTGCATTTCAGAGGAACAAAGGTGATTTCAAAGCGCTTTTTGAGCTAACAGGCACTGCTGTTTTTCCTTTGGCACCACGTTTCACTCATGGCGCTTCTGGCCCACCACGCTGACACTGGTGGGTGGCAGGTTAGGCGACCATTTTGGTGTGCGCAAAACTGCGTGGTTTTCCTGGATTCTGGCGCAAATGTGGGCTTTTCAGCCATCTTGGATTTTCTAAGCCCACAGCACCAAATGTTGTAGCATAATGATTCAAACGTGGGTCAAGACACTTGACATTGGCAAATACCAATCAGAGTGCTAAAATGTTTTGAACCTCTGATTTACACTAGTATTCGAGGTGTGGTGCAGGCTAATCTTCACAATTCTATTTGAATGTGACGCATGGCTAATCTTCACAGTTCTATCTAGCTGTGATGCACAGTTGCTAACTGTCGTGCGCATCACAGTTCAGCACAATGGCCAACCATAGGGCAATCCTACACAATTAGGCTAAAGGCAGATATGGCCACCTTACACAATTAGGCTAGGTGCAAACTATGGCTATCTTACACAGATAGGTTAAATGCAAAACATGGTCACCTTACACAATTAGGGTAGATGCAAAATATGGCTACCTTACACAATTAGGCTAAATGCAAAACATGGTCACCCTATACAAGTAAAGAAGATGAGATCAAAAAAGTAAATAATAATCACGTTCATCCAGGACACAACTTCCAATTAGAGCTGGAGAAATATAACGAACGGCATTGGAGCAGGAAGTCTGAAGACAGCCTCTAAATGCCGGAGAAGTTCCAGGCCTTTATCGTGTCTAAGCTTTGGGTTGCTGTTAGTGTACAATGATTGTCCGATAAAATATAGTTTTCAACTATTTGCTTCACCTTAGAAATTTTGTTAGTTTGATCTGTCCACATCCAATTACGATGCATCTCTGCCAATCAGTGAACACCATTCTTTTAGCTGCATTCCTTTCACTACCTCCTCTAGGTCATGTATTTAAATGAGCCCCAGGCCCACTTTATTCTGTTGCCATACTTTTACTTTATATGTAAGTGTATCTCTTGTTTCCCTACTAGATGGTTTTACTATGTTAATTATTGTAAAGTTTATTTTATTGTGCATTAGATTATTTTAGACATTATCTCTCAAATGTATGCCTGTAGCGAGCAGATGGCCTTTAAAGTGCAAATCTCAGGGTTGGGGGGCATGGTTGACAGTACCAAGATGGCCGCAAATAACTAGAGCGCCAGCTGCCTTAGTTCAATTGGGTTCCCACCCACATCCTGAGGCTACACAGAGGGTCTTATATAAATCTACATTCCTGCGGGACTGCAGGGGTGGTAAGGACTCACCTGCCATGACAAAGAGGGCCTTGGTATGCTTTGGCGAACATCCACATGGCCGTAGCCTACAACAAGATGTTGTCTTGCCATTTATGCTCTGTCTTTGGAGCCCGTCCTGGTCTCAGAGCTAGTGTGCACTGCATAGCATGTTTGAACGGGGAACGCAACACAGTCATGTTACTATGACTGGGAGATATCTTGGGTCAGGTAAAGATGAGCAGCCCCTCTTGAGGTGAGGCAGACACATAAATTCCATTGGCAAATTGTGTTCTTTAGCCTCGTTGCTCCCAATGAATTCCTGCAAATCCCTGGTTTTGTTACACCCAGATTTCGGCATACCGCTCTCTGGCATCATTGGCGGTTACAGCCGCGGATGCGAGTTCATACCACCAACAGGGAGCCTCAAGCTCAGAGGAGCGGTCTAGTGGTTCGTGAGAAGGATGAGAGCGAGACTCCTCCTTCCACTCCGGAAGTACGATATGAACGAGAGTTGCCAGGAGTACTACGCGTTGCTACGATTCACCACAGCTCCGCTCCATGAGTTACTGAAACTGCGATACGCGCCTCTCATTGATTTAGATTTAGGGAAGCCTTTCTTTCTTTACTTTACTCTGCTTACATTTCCTGCAGGACTTTCCTCCATTTACCCCTATTCAGTCCGACCCAGCAGCCCCACCCGGCTCAGTCTTACGGACGAAATTCTCAGCGGTCTTATTTACCTTTGGTCGATCCCGTCTCGACACTACCCTCGAACTCCCAAGACTCAACACGTGATCTCTGCATCCTTGCCTATCCAACAGGTAGGGATCTAAGCATTCAGGCTTCTGCCCCCCTTTACTTCTCTTCTCACAAAACCTGATTCAAACACTTCCCTTCTGTTTTTCTTAACTTATATCAGATCGGACCACATCCCCAGCCAACAGAGACTCTCCATAACACTCCTTGGGATTCTCCCACAGGTACATCTCACTCATTCAACCTTGGGTAACCATAAGACGAAGGGTGCTACAGATAGTTAATTCTACCTATTCTGTTCCCACAGAAGAGTCTCATCCAAGCCGATTCATCGCGACTCCATCCGGTTAAACTTCCTACTCCAGTCGTGAGGGATCTAAGCGAACCACCTACAGAACAACATCCACAACTGGGCTTTTTCCCTCTAAGAGGGTTTCCCGGAGAACCCCTTTCTGGCACCTGTGTTGGAAGGTTGGGGAAGGGGTCTCTGGTAAACTTTCACTCCTTCGGAGATACCGAAAACAAGGTAGGACTTTTCCATTGTTGCCTGCAAAGTGCTTCTGAATTGTATTGGCAGTGGTTACAGGTTTATAATTAATGGAGCACCTTGTTTTTAGTGCTGCAGAATTCTCCATAGGCCTTGCCAACCAGCCAACTGATCTACTTTGGCTGTTTTCTTCCTATAGGAGCTGGTTTGTGGCACAATACTCTTCCCCCATTGCTAGAGGTGTCCTCACCAGTGTGAATTTTTGGCAGACTTTGGACGGCCATGACCACCGTAGTCTGTTAATATCAGTACGCAGAACAATGAATAAGAGGTAAGACAATTGAAGCAGTATTTGCGCCTGAAACAATGAGCAGCAATAGAGGACTCCAGGCATAATACGAGTCTTCAACAGGCTTCTAAAGCTCCTGAAGAAGGACCCTCCTCCTGCCATCCCTTGACTAAACAGGACTCAGTGGTTGGCCTGCCCTCCCTCAAACATGAGCTACCACAATTGCCCATGCATGAGATCGAAAAAGCTACCTTTGAATAAAGGCAGTCTCTCACAACTTTATCTCAAGATATTCAACTTACCAGTACCCCTCTAAATGAAGACAAGAATGCAATCCAACCTAATCAAGAAACTATAAAGCATTTATAGAGCGATCTGGGGCTGGTTAGCAAAACAGTGATATGTTGGTTACAACCATTCAGGATTTGGAAAATAGACACAGGTGTGACTATCTCTGGGTGGAGGGCCTGGTTGAGGGTACAGAAATGAGCAGATTTGAAGAATTGGATTCTTAAGGTGTTTGAGACAGGATCTCCGGACATTGCCAAGTCCGAATTTATCATAGATAGAGACCAGAGAGTTTGCCTAATCTGTACAGGCCCAAGATCCCTGTGATGGGATAATGAAATTCTATGCTTTCAACACAAAAGAAGAAATACTCTGAGCCTCTTGCGGAATCTGCACCATAACATACCAAGGTCAAACACTGTTAATCATTCAAGATCTTGCATCTTTGACATTACAAAAGTGCCAAATGTTTCAGGCAATGACTGAGATTGCAGAACATTAAATACAGTGTTTTTCTCCTTCGGTTTGATATTTTCTCAGGAGAATAAAGTAAGTCCACTGTGCTAACATCAAGTAAGCAGCTGAAATACTAGGTATGGAATCGCAAAGTGATCATGTCATGGTTCATCCCAATCAGAGTTGGCAGATGATCCCTTCCACATGGGATGGGGGAGGAGTTAACTTGCAATCTATTATGCATCAATAATTAGCACTGGAATTAGGATCGCTCAGACTCGTCAAGATTCTTCAGCTCTGCAAAGTGTACCTCTTCTACCTACACGACTTGACAAGGATCCTCCCACGCCGAAACATGCTCTACAAAGTGGAGGTCACCAGCTCTCAAGCATAGAGCATTGCAATACCTCCTACATGGGCCCCCTAAACACCTCATCCACATCCTACAGCCGATTCAAAAACAAGGCAGCGAGACTTATCACGAAACTAATATGGTGCGACCACATCACCTCAGCTCTAAAGTCATTGCACTGGTTTCCCCTTGAAGAAAGAATTGAAGTCACATAGTTCATAAGACCTACTCTCAGAATGTCCTTGCTTACCTCAACAGAGCCATCAAGAAATACACCCTCACCAGAACTCTACGACCCTAAATGGCGAGGAAACTATCCGTGATGACCTTCAGGAAACAATGATGGGTTGACCAATCAATATGGACCGGTGGAGTCTACTTCTGGAATCACCGGACACAGAATACTCAACTGGAGGAAGACCATCTAAAATTCTGAATACATCTTAAAACCCAGCTCTTCGTGCAAGGGTTCCAGCCTGAATGAGGAACTATGCCCCTACTCTGCCCAGATGTATTTGGCTCTATGCCCCTCTCATTTATGGGATGTTTCAACTTTTGTGCCCTTTGAGAGAATAGGAAAACTGGCCTTGGACATTCTTCCCAAATCAGACACTTCCAGGAGAAAAGGAAGAAAGAAAGGGAAACATACTACAAAGTGGCAGGCCTGCAATGCTTGCTAAACCTGCACTTCAATTGAGCTGTGCCACTCCTCAAGCTTGTGTCGTTTATTTAGGTATGTTTAACCTTACCTTAGCACTGCTTGGTTCATCTGGTGCATTGTGAGTGGTTCCACCAATGGTACTCTGCCCCGCTTTGCCAGTCCCATTTTCTCTTAATCTGATCTGAATGTAGTAAAATCTTTGAATGATCAGACTTCTGTGTCTCTACCCTGTCTTTTCTGCCTCGACTTCCTATCCCACTTGGCGCACCGCTAAGCATTTCCGGATTGGGATGGTGCCCTACAAACAAGCAATGCATAAATAAATAAATGTAATTTGTGGGTTGTAGTAAGGAACGGGTGATTTTCCCGAACCTTTCTTGAAAGCTGTTGTTTATTGTTTGCTCGTCTCCTTTGTAGGGATTCCTTCCTTGCAGAGCTGTTGCGATTGGAGGGTCATCCTTCCACTCCGATTCTTTTCTTGGGTTCACTATTCCACATGTGACTGTGTACCAACCTCTAACCGCTAGTAACTTTCCAGTGGAAGTTGAATTGTTCTGGTTTTGTTTCTTGCGCCTCCTCAGTCTCGTCTTGGACTTGGGACATTATTGGTTTTCCGTATCTTCATCCCAAACGTCCATCTGCAGCTGGGCCATTAAAGAGCCCGTAATTGTACTGTTTTTCAGTGCAGTTTTGGTAGATTTCCTTACATACTCTGAATATCTGTTCATGACGAGTTGGGCCTGTGCATTGCACTCTTCGTATGTGCTTTCCTTACCATGGTTGGTTGGTGGGTGGCCTAAGCCAGAGTTTAGCCGAACGAATGAAGAGTTGATTAAGCTAGACAAATTGGGCCTCATTACGAGTTGGGCGGTAAATCCGCCGGAATACTGACCAACTGAATTACCCTTACTGCCTCTTGGTCTGCCAGAAGTACCGCCAGAATTGAAGTGGCGGTGGGGGTGTGAATCCCCATTTTTATGAGTCCATAGGACTCTATGGGCCTTTTTCTAGTGGAATTACCATGGTAGTGATTCCGCTGCGGTAATTCCGCAGATTTAGCAGATTTTTTTGGCGGAGACTTGGAGTATTTACCTCCTGCACAATGCTGGAGGTAAATCCTCCACTTCAGGGCCATACTTGTAATATGGCAGAGAGGGAATATTGGCGATATTTCAATTATGAGGCGCAAGTCTTTCTCCATGCTTGTTTAAATAGATCTTTGACCTTATGTTGGGAAGATGGTTATTGACACGAATCGCCATTATGCAGTGGGCAAAATGAAAGGCTGATATTTTCTTCACTGGTGAGCAAGAGGCATGGGTTTATGTGGTTCTTAGTGTTGTGTTTTGCCTTGTATGCCTTTAGAAGCTGTGGATGCTAGTTTTTATATTTGCACAGCTGCTCGTTTTGCATGCAGTGCATGAAAAGAGCAGGGTGTTTTGGAAACATCTGGAAAGCCAATGATTGCAGAACCCTGCTCTACAGTCAGATACAGAGTTCCATAAAGAAGTAGAAAGCAAATGGAGGGTGTAATAAATGGTGAGGGCTCATGGTGGTTGTAGCCAAAAACATCTGGATAGCCCTAGGGTGCAGGCCCCTGCTGTAGAGGGATTATTAAGGGGCTTGAGTGAACCTTTTCTAAGGCTCTTTAGTAGCATATGAGCTTTTAGTCATGTCTTTAACAAGCAACTTGACCCCAAACAGATTATGTTTAAGATGTCACACATGGAAGTGGAAAACCTGCCAGCTCGGAGACTAAAATAATAGTCTATGAGCAGGTATTGCCATCATATTCTAAGTGCAGATTCAAATATCTCAGTGATGCCATCCAATGCCAATTCATGCGTCATATACCTGGTAGAGCCACCAGGGCTCAAGTCGAGGGGACACACAGGAGGGCGGTCTCCACCCACTTTTTTCAGAGGGTGGACTCAGTTCCCCCCCCCCCAGCTAAAATGATAAACATTATGCATTAAAACCGACCACAGAGATCGAACCACAGTCGTCAGGTTTGTAGGCGGGGTACTTCACCACTGTATCATATAAGCTGATGAAAAATAACAAACTAAAGGTAAAATGTCTCATTTCCGCACTGCAATTCCCAGGGAAAACATTTGTATTGGTTCTTGGAGTTTAAAACATACACATCTTTTAACGTTTTCAAAAACACTATTAGAAGAAACAAATCCTCTCTGGGCCTTTTGTGTGTGTTGTTTTTATGAAAGGCAAATGACATTCGTCCTGTGCAATTCAATTTGGGTGGTTATGCAAAGCAAATGTAATGAAATGTGCTTATTTCACCTTGATATGCTAATTTGGTCACATCCCATTGCATTTGTTGACAAGTCCCCCCACTTTAATGTTTATGACTTGACCCCTGAGAGCCACATTATGCAAGGTACACCCTCACCTGTGAAGGTGCTGCCCCTCAGCCGTGGCCTGCATCTGCATGTAGGTCCACCCAATGTCACTCCCCTATGAAGAGACTCTGACTCCTATCTCTGCTGATGTGCAGTGATCCGGGGTCCCACCATCTTTGTTCTTCCTCCGGCTTTTCTGCTTCTCACGTTCACCACGTCAGTAATATCCTACTGGCGTGAAGAGGGTGGAGGGTGGTTTTCCTACCTCCTATCCCTCCCATAGCCTCTCAGCAGCTGAGAGGAAATTGCTAAGGTGCTGGGGAAAGGACAAAGTGTGGGAACTTCAGAAAGTGCCAGAGGCTGCAATGGCAGCACCACAGCCCACCCTAAATGATTTTGGCAGGATACATGGCAGACGTAGTCCCTATGCTGGACAAGCCTGCAGTTTACCAGCGCATAAGTCAATCCAAGCACTCCCAGTGGAACCGGGGATTAAAGGGCTTGATCCATTGGAGCCTATTGTTCACAGGGCTCGAGTACCTAAGAAAAGCGACCCCCCATGTTATGCCTGCTACAAAAGCCTATTGTTACTTGGGCTGTTTTCCACTTCTCGCCCCCCGCCCCACCCTTCGGTACTTTTTCAGAATGTCTCAATGCTGTGAAAGTTGAGACCCCTCTTCCCCACCCTCTGCCCTCACTTGCTTTTGGGGCGCCATGAAGTAACCTGAGGTCGTGCTTAGCTCATTATACAACAACAATACTTAACCACTCTCCTGATCACTCGTGCATCCAGCTAGCCTGAAGGATTGCTCACACGCAGTGTGCTGGCCTTGGAAACAGGAGGCTCTGCAATATGGGTTCCACCCCCCATCAAGCCCTTAGAAGCTGGGAGAGTCAGACATGAAGCGCTATATAAGTAACCAATAATACCTTTCCATTACTCACTCAGCCTTCCTCTCCACCTACTGACTCAACGTTTCTCTCCTACGTCGGCAGCAGACCATGAGTTGGTTTGCATGTAATCCGATGATGTGAGCTATTGTTAAAGGTTCCCTTTTCTGAAATGCTGAATATTTGACTTTGTGTGCATTTTGTATTCTTGTTAGGTTTACTATTTGCATTTCAATGAAGCATTTTTTCTGCTACTAAATTATTTTTTATTATGAAGATGACTTGTGTAAGTAAACTAGGATTTTAAACTGGAAAGCGTCCGTGACCTGCGTATTTTAAGGTCCAAATAGTAAATACATTGCTGATGAAGATAAAATGGAAGGTTGGATCTCGAATTTACACTTTAAAGAAAAATGTTTGTTAAATGAGTATTTTTCTGTCAAGGCTCGGAACAATGTTTTGTTTCCATTTTCCCCTTCTTTTCCTGTTCATAACCTGAAAGGGAGTCTGCAATGCCAGGCTATATACCGGTCTTCCTTTTTACAGTTGTATACGTTTAATTCGCTGGTTACTTTATATGGATGCGTATAACGTTCGTGGCATTTGCCGACTTAAAGTTTGATGATGGTGATGATGAAATGGCCAGACTGGTTCAAGCACTTCAAGTACTTGGTGTTTTTGCCTTGGGGTGGACAGGGTATGGAATGGGTCTGAGCAGAAGTTAAAGATCTGGGAATTCCACCAACCTTCTGGCTAAGCTGTGGGCTGGAGAAAGTTTACTGAGACTGCCTGTGGAGACGCTTCTGATACAGTTATAATGGCATACACAGCACCCTCGCCCCCTGCCCCGGGGCACGGGGGGGAAGGGGGTGTCATCAGCTCCCTTTGTGAATCATGAGCAAGGACAGTTCTGTGGCATATGAAGTATTTCATTTGGGCCATCCTGAAGCTGGGTGTCTTTCTTGCAGTCAAGAGGTGGCCTGATTAAGAGACAGGCCTCCAGAAAGCAGCTGGTGCTAAATAAACTCCCCTTAATATATTTGGTAGATGGCACCCTTTGGAGCCGGTCTCCCCTTATCCTGACATTGTAGATGTGCAACTAAGACAGTGATTATATCAAGTGCACTCCCCCTGACGCCCTCATTGGTGGGTTTGTAGAGCGCTGAATAACCCATGGGCACCACAGCGCTGACACCAAGGCCAGGAAAGCTACTGGAAAAGGATTTTTTTCCAAAGTGTTTGGAATGTGAGATCAATACTTTAGACCTCTTTTTGATGGGTGTGTGACTTTTTAAGATTTCAGGGTGCCCATTTCTCCCCTTTGCTGCCTTTGAAACTCATACTTCCAAACCAGATGAACTGTTCATCTAGAGTGAAAGTATTGAGAAGGGTCTGTAACTCTGCCACAGTCTCCGGCATCGTCTTGGACTGACCGATATGAGAGCAAGACTGAGTCCATGCAGTACATGGGGACACCTGAAAGAAGGCGGCTAGAAACAAGCTTGACAAACACGCCGAGATCCTTGCTGGGGGTCACTGCCTGGTAGAGCCATCTGATGGCAGAAAAGCTGCTGGTGTATTGGAGGAAGGAAAGCCTTTTGCATATCCTCAGCAGCGCGTCGAGAGGAGCTGAAAGACCTCACTAACACATTGCTTCTCCCAGGGATAAGACACTGCCTATAGCTTCTCAAAGGAGATGGTTGACCAATCATCATTGTTGGTGCTGGCCAGCTGGAGATTCTAGAAAGACCCACAGAGAAAAGAACGACTGCAGCGTTAGTGACTCTCCTGGCAGGCTGTACCGTACTGCAAAGGTCCACCACTGTGTTTCAGCGGCCAAGTGAAGCAAGCGCGCTCAACGCAAGCCTGGCTGTGCTGTTAGCAGCCGGGGTGACCAGCCAGCAGAATCATCATCACCATTAACACACTAGTGAGAGAAAGATGTGGGTGCTTAGGTGAATGACAAACTTAAATGAAAACGAATGCACCTTATGCAGTGTTCGAGGCTCCGTTGAGGCACCCGGGCTCTCTGAGTCCATTATCAGCCTTCATTGCACTCTCATGATAACGAAAAAGGACTCGAAGACTTTGTGTCTGGTGATGGAGATGAAAATGCGACATAAGCCGCGTTGTTCTTTCATTCCAAGAACAGGCAGGAGTGGTGAAACAGCGCGCACGTGGAAGGAGGCATCTTGAAAAGCAGGCTTACATCAGAGAACAAAGCCAGCATCCCTCGAAGCTGATTGGCTGGTGCCTCCTACCAGGTGATGTTTGTGAGGAACAATCTTCACAAGAAAACTGCTCATGGAAAAGACCAGCAAGCAGAAGGAAGTACGCAGAAGATAGCTTAATTGTTGCTTGACAGTATTTCCGTGGAGAAAATATGCACAATTTAGTTCAAGGCAGGAGCCAGGTTCCTTTACTGGGGCACCCTTGCCACAGGTGTGGATCAGACACTGCTTTGGCTGGAATGTTCTCTGCCTCTTCTCTGCTTGGAATTAAATGTGGTTCTACCTTTTGTCCATGTAGTCTATCCTTAGAAGCGTCCTATGCCTTGTACAACATCAATATGATATGATATTTTATTTATAGCGCACCTATACACAAGTGTTTCAAGGCGCGACGAGGCAAGGGAGGGATACAAGGGAGGACAAGACAACAACCTTAGTAGGCCCAGTGACACTGAGATTGCGCAAGTGCAGGGGAGAGGGAAGGGGGAAAATGCAAGGGGCAGGGGAGGAGTGGAAAGTGCTGAACATGGGATCAAGACAACAAGTAGTGCAGCCAGCAGGTGGCAAGTGCAAGAGTTAAGCGCAAACAACAGGTGTCTAATAAGTGCAAGTAAGGGTACTGTAGGGTTTCAGATACAGACCCAATGCAAGGGTTACCAGGAGGCAGTGCGGGTGCGCAGCTGGGTGGGCAGGGACATGGGCCCAAATTCAGAGGGTAGTCAGGTGCCCAGTTGCAATAGCAGACATAGATCAGCAGGGGAGAGGAAGAGAGAAGGCAGAAGCAAAGATGAAGGTCTTGAGGTGCTTCCGGAACCGAAGATGGTTCTCCTCAAGTTTCAGAGAGGCAGGGAGGCTGTTCCAGTGGGAGGCCTCAGCTGAACAAAGAGATCTACCACCGACTCGTTGATTTGAGAAGCGACTGACCATGAGGGAGTTGGAGATGGAGGAGCGAAGAGCTCGAGTAGGAAGGTATTTCCAAATGAAAAGTTGGAGTTATTGCAGACCCAGGCCCCAAAAGGCCTTGTGGAAAATGCAGAGGGTCTTGAACTTAATCCTTGCAGCCACTGTGAACAAATGAAGAGATTTCAGGGCTGGAGAGCTACGATCCCTGGGCTTGAGGCCAAGGACAAGTCTTGCAGTCCTGTTCTGGATGAGTTGCAGAGGGCAAAGAATAGAATCAGGCAGATTTGGAAAGAGGCTGTTGCAGTAGTTTACCCTAGAGAGAACCAGAGCTCTAGAGACAGTGAGCCTCTGGGGGAAGCAGAGGAAAGGAAGAATACCTCTGAAGAGGTGCAGTTGGTAGTTAGACTTCTTAGAGACGTCACAGATGTGTGGAGAAAAGTAAAGACCGGACTACCCTTTCATTCAGGCCAACCATAATCATTGGAGCATTCTGGCCTTTTCAGTCTATGAATGTTAAATGATCCTTGGCCATTCATTATTTTCATGCAGCTCTCACCAAAGGTTTTTAGTAAAAAGGCCTATTGTAAAGCATGCATATTTCCAGAGACCGTGGGAAGGATGAGGGCCATCTGCAGCTCCTCCTATTTTTGTGCACGCCACCACTTCTCCTCCACACCCTCTTTACACGCCTACCCACTGAAGCAGTTCTGCACGTGGTGAACTGCAACACCCTAGTAAATGAATAAAGTAATGTCACTCTTCTTTTAAAATCTGAGTGGTATCCGCTTTTATGTATATATCAGAAGTGTCTTTGGGTGCCCAAATGTATTTTCTTCCCTGTTAAGGTTTATCATGTAGAAATTATTGTTTTCTTCTTTGGGTTTAGGTAGCGAGAGCTTTAACTCTCTGCTAGAGCTCTTGAAGGGTACGAAGTTCATCCATCGCCTGGTTTTCTTTCACTGCACTTTTTGCTGAACAATTTTTGCTGAAAAGCACATCGGAAAATATGGAGGGGGGGTGGGTAAGGGCATATAAGGTGTAGGGTGAGGTATAGGGAATAAATAATAGGGGAGGGGTGTTTGGGGGGACTCCCTTCAAATAAATAAAAATAAATGCGATTACTTTTTTGGGCAAAAGACGTTCGGCAAAAAAAGCTCTGGAAAGAATACTGGGGATGAATGAACTTAGAACCCTCTTGAAGAAACGTTTAAAAGACTCTGGTGCCAATCAGCTGCTCCGCAAAGTGTAAGGGCCTCATTACACGGTAGGCGGTAAGGGTTTACCGGTACCGGTATTTTACCGGTACCGGTAAAACCTTACCGCCTTACTACGAGGTCCCTTTGCGGGTTGGGGATTTTAACGCCTGCTTTTTGCAGGCGTTAAAAACCAACCCGCAAAGAGGCCCAGGGAGCTAATTACGGTACCGCAATTTGCAGTGCCGTAATTAGCGCTTTCCCCATTCCCATTATGCCCTATGGGGCCAAAATGGGAATGGGGAAGGGCAATGGTGGAAGGGGGAATTACCGCCCCAAAAACCTTGGAATGTGGCGGTAATTCCCCTTTCCACCAAGGCGGTGCCGGTATTTTCCCGGCATGGTTCCCGGCATGAACCATGGCGCTAATTGCGCCATGGTTCACCGCCTACCGTGTAATGAGGCCCTAAGTGTCCTCAAGGCTTTAGGTTCAGCATTGCCATGGCAGCCCTTTTGTACAAGTGATTTTGCAATAGTGCCCAGCACCTGCTGTCATCCTTGCATAATTCCACCCTATCTGCTACTTTGTGTAAATGTTGTTAACATAGATATCACGTGTAGGGAAATGGTTTAATGAAACTATCCTGAGAAGACATGTAACAGCAGTGTTGTGCTACGAGTGTGGTCCGCCATTTGTTTCTATTAATTTGATATGGGCTAAAGTACTTTTAATGGTATAAGTAGTTTAGTGCATAGCCTGTTTGTCTGAAATCGATTTGATCTAATTCTTTCCCTCGAATTTCACTGCATATATATGTGGGGTCTGGTTTAGGGTTATAATAAATGTGAGTGGATATGGGGGGGGGGCTTTCGCCACATACATATGCAGTGAAATGAACTTATATAAAAAAAGTGATCAAATTGGGTTCGAAATAAATATTCGATAAAAACACATAGATCCATTTTAACACCATTCCATCATGGCTTCAGTTAATTTTGGCTATTTATGTAAGAGGTTGTGCGTATTTCTGGGGAGGAGCAGCCTTTGTAACAAAACATTAGCCTGGCAGAGATTTTGGATTGAGCCATAGATTGCTGCAGGCCTGGTGTACTCCAGCCTCCTTCTACTGCAGGTGAGTGGTCCCTTCTCCTCCAAGAGTGGACCACTTGCACGGTGTATAATATCAGTTTATCAGTTTGCTGCATTGCTGGTGTCAGTCCATGCACCGTGCAAGTGGGAGGCACCTTTCAACCTTCCTATATGGGGGCCATGGTGTGTGTTTAGGCCCTTCATAGACGGTGCATATCCAGTGGCTGCTTGATGAACTGCGTTCCCCACTGGCCAATGGAGGCAGCAGCGCCTTCTCATCCTCGCCTTCGTACTCATTTTATATGACTTAAATACAAGCTCTCCCAGTATCTGTTATACTCAATGATGAGGAGAGAGGCATTTGACCGTGTGTGGCATCAACGCCCTTTAAAGACTTTGGCGTGTTTCCCCAAGCTTTGCTTACAGGTCCCACCTTTTGTATATGCGGAGTGTTCGTATCTGTGGCCGGAACGGTGCTACCTTCACTGCTACCATGATCTGGTGAAGCTCATAGTTGGGTCTGGGTGAACATTTTTGGGAGGACCTTGAATCACTCACATTGTGGATGATAGGACCAGGCTGAGCTTCAGTTGAACTTTGCAAGACTGTTCAGCCGAGTTTGGACTCATGGGCTACATAGCGGCTATATAGAGGCGCATGTGGTTGTAGTTTGTTTCAGTCGAAGGAAGATTTCAGAGAGGCAGGCTGGAGGTTGTGGCTGGAGGCAGGCTCAGGAAACCTAGGGAGGGGTTAATGCAATGGGCTGGAGAGTGTTGAGAAAGTAGTTGAGATGGGAGAAGGGTGGGGAGTGACTGCACACACATTCAAAACATTCAGTGATTTGAGGTGGGTGAGCAAAACAAATGCCATCTGGTGAGCGTAGGGAGAGGGAATTCCTGAAAATGAGCCGCTCTGGTGACCGTGCAAGATATAGCAGATGACTTTTGATTTTGAGTGAAACCTGTAGAATCTGAAGAAAATACCAGTGATGGTTGGAGCCATGAGGAGATACCAGGAATGATGTTGTTTTAAGTGACACAACATTTGGACAGCATGTCTTGAGCCCTTAAATGAGGCAGAAGTGGGGGAAGCGTGATCCTTGTGTTCTTTCCATTTCAGCAGCAGCACTTCCTGTGGATGCCAGATGTGCTCATGGCCAACTGAAGGCATCACCCAACACATAGTTCTTATCTTAATAAGTCACTAAGGAGTACATGTACCAGTTCAAGCACATGCACTTGTATTGCACCATGACAATGAATATCCATTGAGTCTGACAGAGGAGGTTGCACTTTAAATTCCACCAACTGTCTCAGGGGCAGAAAAGAGGTGGCAGAAGCGCAGAACAAACATGGTGTAGTTGAACATTGGGTGTGAGTTTGGGAATTCTAGGTGTCTATCACCGCCGCCCCATCCACTTATAAGTTAAATAATAATGTTAATCATGACGACATGGATAACTATTAAGATAATGGTTCTGATTCATCAGAGTTGAGGCAGGAACATGTATTGCTGCTGGAAAGCAATCAGACTGAGGATGATGATAACACCTCACATTCAGAGACTGTAGTAGTAATAGAAGCTTGTTCCCCACCTCCTTCAAGAAACAACCTCCTGTCGCACATCAGAAACCACATCACTACCTTACATGGCATCTAGAGCACCCACTCCAGCA